>NC_052157.1:2894988-3221654 GCF_902713615.1 Scyliorhinus canicula
CTGCTTCTTTAGGTCTCATTTCAATGTCTGCATTGCGCGCTCCGCCAACCCATTGGAAGCCGGGTGGTATGGAGCGGTGCGGATATGGCGTATGCCGTTCATCTTCATGAACCTCGCAAACTCTTCACTTATGAACGGAGTGCCGTTGTCCGTGACCAGCACCTCGGGGAGGCCATGCGTACTGAAAGACAAAATGCATCTTCTCGATTGTTGCACAGGACGTTGTGCCTACCATCTTAAGCACCTCTAGCCATTTAGACTGGGCATCGATTAATAGAAGGAACATGGATCCTTGAAAAGGGCCGGCGAAATCCGCATGCAAGCGCGCCCAAGGCTGCCCTGGCCATTCCCAGTGATGTAGGGGCGCGGCCGGCGGAAGCTTCTGATGCTCCTGGCAAATGGAGCAGTTTTGGGCCACCTTCTCAATGTCGGTGTCGAGGCCTAGCCATCAGTCATAACTCCAGGCCAACATTTTCATTTTGGTCACACCTGGATGCCCATTGTGCAAGTCTCTCAGTATCAGCTCCTGTCCTTTTTCCGGGACAATCACACGCGTTCCCCCACAAAAGGATGCCGTCTTCCACGCTGAATTCAGACAGCTTGGAGGAAAATGCCCGCAACTCGCCTGGGAGCTGTCTATGCTGCCCCCCATACAGGACTATGTGCCAAACCTTTGATAGGACTGGCTCCGTCTGGGTCCACTCACGGATCTCTGAACTGGGCTAAATCGCTGGCTTTTAAAGCAGACCAAGGCAGGCCAGCAGCACGGTTCAATTCCCGTGTCAGCCTCCCCGAACAGGCGCCGGAATGTGGTGACTAGGGGCTTTTCACAGTAACTTTATTGAAGCCTACTTGTGACAATAAGCGATTTTCATTTTTCATTTCATTTCAGTGATAGGCAAAATTTAGGGTTGCAACCACCTCACCAGTCGTGGGGGTCAACATGGGGCCAGTTGATAAAGGCAATCGGCTCAGTGCGTCGGCATTCCCTATCTGGGTTCCTGGTTTGTGCTCCAGAGAATACTCGTATGCAGCGAGCAACAAAGCCCAGCGCTGGATCTGTGCGGAAGCAATGGGCGGTATTGGCTTATCCTCTGAGAAAAGTCCCAGCAGAGGCTTATGATCAGTCACGACAGTGATTGTTGTTGTATGGTTGAAGTGCATGAAGATTGGGCTGGGGGGGAAATGGTTTTATTACCATGTTGATGTCATTGTTTATGTTACTGTTATGAAAATTTTCAAATACCTCAATAAAATATTATTTTTTAAAAATAGTTACATATGGCTGGGAGGCAGGGTCCAGCTCCAACTGTAGGTAGGCGTGACTCATATCTAATTTTGTGAACGAGAGTCCGCCTGCAAGCTTCGCGTAGAGATCCTCTATGCGAGGCATTGGGTATCGGTCGAGTCGGGAAGCCGTATTCACTGTAAGTTTATCGTCGCCGCACAAGCGAACTGTGGCATCTGGCTTCATTACAGGTACAATTGGTGCTGCCCAGTCAGCGAAACGGACGGGCCTGATGATACCCAAAGTCTCCAAATGAGTGAGCTCCCCTTCTACCTTCTCGAGCAAGGCGTAAGGCACCGGGCGCGCCCGGAAATAGCGCGGCGTGGCTCCTGATTCGACATGGAAACGGGCTACAGGCCCTTTTATTTTCCCCAAACCGGGCTGGAATACATCTGGGTATCGTCCTGGCACCTCAGTCAACCCTCCAGAACCTGTTTGGAGGATGTGCTGCCACTGCAGCCGCAAATAACGCAACCAGTCCCGACCCAACAGGCTGGGCCCATGGCCACGCACCACGATTAGTGGGAAACGCCCCTCCTGGCGTCCATAAACAACAGGGGTCATCGTAGTCCCTGCAATGTCCAATGGTTCCCCCGTGCCACAGGCCAACCTGGCCTGTGTGTCGGTTAATGTAAGGGTCTGTATACCCTGCTTGTTGGGGGGGGGGGGGGGGGGGGCGTGTATGGTTAGTATTGTTGTGAAAATACAACAGGTTGTGTTAGTCCTGTTTTCTGTGTGCCTTTGTCGTCACAGTACTCTGTGTAACATCAGCTATCTTATTGATGTTCTGTTTGTTAGAAATTAAAATGTCTAATAAAGATATTGCACAGCTGGCTTTTCACTGCAGTGTTTCTAGCACTTTGCCCATAGATAATCTGGGAGTGTGGTGGGGCGGAACCGGATAGAGTGGGCAAGGTCGGCTCCAGAGAGATCAGAATGCCATCTTTACAGGGCAACCCAGTGTTAGAAACAAACTCGCTCCCCCCCACTCCTCCATGGACACGGAGGAATCCCCCCCACAAGCAACAGGGGATCTCTCTCTCTCCCCCCAAACCCCCTCACCACACAAACACCAGGACAATCCTCTCACCTCGCAGAATTGAGTGCCCCCACCTCAATCCCCCCTCCTCAGGCATACACCTCCACCCCCCCCACCAACCACACAAGCATTTGGGCACTTCCCCACCTCTCAAGTATCCAGCCCCCTCACAGGCATCAGTGCAAGTCACCCCCCACGACAAATAAGGGGAACCCCCTCCTCCCCCAAATGGGGCCCACCCCTAGCACGGCACGGCCAGGTCGGCACGGCTAGGGAGCACTGCCTGAGCATGCCCCCCCACCACCCAGGGACTATATTTACCTGTGTGTCCCCAGCGTGACCATCATGGGGCTGATTTAGCTCACTGGGCTAAATCGCTGGCTTTTAAAGCAGACCAAGGCAGGCCAGCAGCACGGTTCGATTCCCGTACCAGCCTCCCCGGACAGGCGCCGGAATGTGGCGACTAGGGGCTTTTCACAGTAACTTCATTGAAGCCTACTCGTGACAATAAGCGATTTTCATTTTTCATGACTGGTTTTCATTTTTGAACCAAGTAGTCTTTTGTGCTGGTGTGATGTCACACTGTCTGGGTGGAACGATAAATTGAGGGCAGAAGTAGTAGCGTTGAGCCCACTGACGATGGTTAAATATATTATAATCTCTGCTAATCGGGCTTGCTAAACATGAGATTTAGCGGCCAAAATGGGATTGGCATCCGTGGCCAGGAGGGCTGTTAAATCACGGCTAATATATACCCAAACAGGACGAGATATTATTATGTTAATACATATTACATATGTAGACTACATATTCAATATTCAGGATATCAGCTATTTGAATTATATTACCATCTTGTTTCACTCCCCAGTTAGGTGTTCAATGATTTATAAATGATTGATATCATCTGCATTACCCCCTGCTTATTGCCTTTTGTGAGACTTTTATTCAGCAGTATAAACTTTAAATAATTTCATGGGTTGTTGTATATTTAAAACTCTTGAACTTTTGGGTGAAACTTTCGCTGTGATCCTGCTTTTAGTTAACCAGCATCTGGCCCAGAAGCAACATACACAAATTCTTTTTGCTTCTGATCCAACCATCAAATTGGTCCCCAGACCAATCATTCTTACATTAAACCCTCAGTCAATTCAGATACTCTCCTCGTTTTAAGTTGCATAGGCAGATATTCTACAGCAGAGAAAAGACTACATCAAATCTTCCTTCAGATGATTTATTTGATAATACACCGCTGCTTTTTAGCTGTACTGGGAATTAACTGTATTAATCTATATTTAATTTATGTTTAATGACTTTGCATAAAAACTTCATGGAATTGGTTAAATCAAATATTTGGGAAAAGTTGAGGCATCATAGAAACTTGCAATTATAGCTGCTAACAAGATTGGCCCTGAATTCAGGTAGAATGCCTTGGGAACAAAATTAAGACTTTCAGAGAAAAATAATCAAAGGGATGAGCCTACATGTGTTGTTGCTAGTGCTTCATCTCATTATATTCAGAAGCATGAGTCAGTAATAGGGTTGTGTTATCAAAGCACCGATTCACCATCCCACATTCACTGCCTAATGAGGTTCCGCTGCCTGATACTTTTTTCAAAACTATCTCTGAAGTAGAGAAAATGGGGGGTTTGGGGAACATCTAGACTGGGAAGTGGGGGGGAATAGTTTTGAGGCTCCAGGGCACAGATACAAATATACAAGAACCTGGAAACTGCGACTGGTGATGTGCCAGACATGGGTTGGTTCCGGCTTGTTCTGGCCTCACTCAGTTCTCGAGCCGTTTTCCCAGGGGCCTGACAATAACAAAACAATGAGGAGCTGGTTTAGCACAGGGCTAAATTGCTGGCTTTTAAAGCAGACCAAGGCAGGCCAACAGCACGGTTCAATTCCCGTACCAGCCTCCCCGGACAGGCGCTGGAATGTGGCGACTAGGGGCTTTTCACAGTAACTTCATTTGAAGCCTACTTGTGACAATAAGCGATTTTCATTTCATTTCATGACTGCAGTGCAAGCCATCCAGAAATCAAACAGGTGGATGATGCATTGCTCAGCAGCATTAATACGTCCATCTCATTTACTATTGAACAACTGCAGCATGGCTAGTCTGCCCAATTCCACCGCACCACAGGAGTTGGCAGACTGCAGGAATTCATCAATGATACACATCTGGGTCTCTTGACACAATGGAATAGTCCACATAAAAACAGAGGGAGTTGACTCCATCAGTATGCAGCCAGTCAGTGTCAATGGCATCGGATCATTACATCTGCTTCCACGTCAGCAAATAAGGTACTTTCTGGTTAAATTATCTTAGTCCTGGCGACAGCGGTTAGCACTGCTGCCTCACGGCGCCGAGGTCCCAGGTTCGATCCCGGCCCCGGGCCACTGTCCGTGTGGAGTTTGCACATTCTCCCCGTGTTTGCCTGGGTTTTGCCCCCACAACCCAAAAAGATGTGCAGGGTAGGTGGGTTGGCCACGCTAAATTGCCCCTAAATTGGAATTTTAAAAAAAAATTGTCTCTGAGTCAGACTTATTAAAATTGAAAGCAGGTTACTGGATGGCTCCTCGGGGACTAAAATCTTCAGACAAACCAAACAACTCTTCTGGTGGTCACAGTTAGAGGAAAGATGCCGATACTGCAAGGCCCCTCAATGACCAGGGTTATTGTGGAACAATAATGCCGTGATTCAAAACCCTTGACAGATTGGAGGTGTCTTACAGTGCAGCCAATAGGCAGAGCTTCCAGTATCATTCACTGTGCGCTATACAACACTGACACAGAGAGACCATTCCTCAATGATCAGGCTTGAGTTTAAAATCTTATCCTGCTTTTTCCCTCGTATTTTAATGTGTACCAGTAGTATAAGGGTCTGTTTAATAGGGTTAATGTGGGACTGCCCGCACAGAGATGTGAGAGAGCACATGACCCTCACCCAGGGTCAATCGAGTGTTGGACAGAGCCCTGTGTACCAGTAAGCATGGAGACAGCTCCTAACTTGAACACTTTACTGTATATGTATAAATAGTTCTAAAAGTCAATAAGGACTTACAGATAACTTACGTACAAGTACAGGGAATTCTTAAGACCTACCAAACGGTAACCAATGACGGCATAAACCATACCCCCAGATATTCTGTGCAGGAGGGGTGGCACGGTAGCACGGTGCTTAGAACATAGAACAGTACAGCACAGAACAGGCCCTTCGGCCCTCGATGTTGTGCCGAGCATTGCCCGAAACCAAGATCAAGCTATCCCACTCCCTGTCATTCTGGTGTGCTCCATGTGCCTATCCAATAACCGCTTGAAAGTTCCTAAAGTGTCCGACTCCACTATCACAGCAGGCAGTCCATTCCACACCCTAACCACTCTCTGAGTAAAGAACCTACCTCAGACAGCCCTCCTATATCTCCCACCCTGAATCTTATAGTTATGCCCCCTTGTAACAGCTACATCCACCCGAGGAAATAGTCTCTGAACGTCCACACTATCTATCCCCCTCATCACCTTATAAACCTTTATTAAGTTGCCCCTCATCCTCCTCCGCTCCAATGAGAAAAGCCCTCGCTCCCTCAACCTTTCCTCATAAGACCTATCCTGCAAACCAGGCAGCATCCTGGTAAATCTCCTTTGCACCCTTTCCAATGCTTCCACATCCTTCCGATAATGAGGTGACCAGAACTGCACACAATACTCCAAATGTGGCCTCACCAGGGTCATGTATAGTTGCAGCATAACCTCGCGGCTCTTAAACTCAAGCCCCCTGTTAATAAACGCTAACACACTATAGGCCTTCTTCACGGCTCTATCCACTTGAGTGGCAACCTTCAGAGATCTGTGTTCATGAACCCCAAGATCTCTCTGTTCCTCCACATTCCTCAGAACCCTGCTGTTGACCCTGTAATCCGCATTCAAATTTTTCCTACCAAAATGAATCACCTCGCATTTATCAGGGTTAAACTCCATCTGCCATTTTTTGGCCCAGCTCTGCATCCTATCAATGTCTCTTTGCAGCCTACAACAGCCCTCCACCTCATCCACTACTCCACCAATCTCGGTGTCATCAGCAAATTTACTGATTAGTTACTGATTTACTGTCAGCACTGTTGCTTCACAGCTCCAGGGTCCCAGGTTCGATTCCCGGCTTGGGTCACTGTCTGTGTGGAGTCTGCACGTTCTCCCCGTGTGTGCGTGGGTTTCCTCCGGGTGCTCCGGTTTCCTCCCACAGTCCAAAGATGTGCAGGTTAGGTGGATTGGCCAGGATAAATTGCCCTTATTGTCCAAAAGGGTTGGGTGGGGTTACTGGGTTGCGGGAATAGGGTGGAGGTGTGGGCTTAGGTAGGGTGCTCTTTCCAAGGGCTGGTGCAGACTCAAAGGGCTGAATGGCCTCCTTCTGCACTGTAAATTCTATGATTCTATGAAGTGCCAGAAAATCTGGTCTGAAAACTCAGCTGTGGACCGGGAGAGATGCACGCCGGTTTTCACTCTGAACCTGACAAATTTTGGGAAAATTCCGATCATGGGGCTGGATTCTCCGATATTGGGATGATGTCCCCACTCCGACGTACAAATTGTGGATTTTCAAGCCAGAAAAACTGGTGTGAAAGGGCCACATGTTCCCAGCCCTGCAGGGGGCTAGCAGGGACCCGGCATAGATCCAGCAGCTTTTGCTGCAGATACGGGCCCCCCGCACATCCTGGTCAGGGGCTGCGCATGCGCGTGAAGGTGGTCTCCAGCGGCCGCGCTGTGCCCCATGGGCTGCCCCAGGGGCTGCGCATGCGCGTGAAGGTGGCCTCCAGCGGCCGCGCTGTGCCCCATGACGTCTCAGACCACGGAGCAGGACCCTAAAAATAAACCCACTGATCGGCCATGTGCCCGACCCTGTCCGCCCACACAAATGTTCCCCGGCTGCCTATAAAGCCCCCCTGGCCTCCGATTGGCCCGCCCCCGACCATGGCGGCCGCAGACTGAGTCCGCAGCTACCAGGCGAGTATCCCGACCGGCTGGACCACATTAGGTCCTCGCCATCAGGACATCGACCGGGGGTGGAGAGCGGTGGAGCGGGTTTCTGGCAATGGTCCCAGGCAGGTCCGAGGCGGCGTGGCGTACTCTCTGAGTACCCTGATTTTCAGGGCCGGCAGAATCGGGGAATTGGCGCTAGTCCCGATTCCGTGCGGCTAAATTGGTTCTCCGCCCCGGCGCCAGCCGCGATTTTGGCGTTGGAGTGTAGAGAATGCAGCCCATGGTGTTTTATCCCAGTACGAGGGTCTGGCAGGGTGTGGGTTCATATTCAGACTTTCCCACACATTGACCATCTCAATCCTTAGCCCTGTTGTTTTCTGGAGGGGTTTCAAGATTTCTCTCCCAGGATCACTGACGTAACCGAAGATGATCCCAATACAGTGACTTAACGTTTCAAGCTGGTGTAAACGGCTCATCATCTCCTATTGTACACATGTGACTCGGGCATATTCAAGACATTACCTTGATTGCAGAGGGAATCTGTGAATCCCGCCAAGCACTCACAGTGGCCTGTGACATGGTGACATGGTCCATTGCTGTGCACACACTGGGGACAAGCTTGGTTACAATGATGACCATAAAATCCAGGCGAACAGACTGAAAGAAAGGCAAAATATCTCACACAGTGAAACTAAATACAGAAACAAAACCTTCGCAAATTCCTCTCCTTTTAAAATATTTGTCAGAAATGACAATCACCATTTTTTTCTGCATGGCCAAAAGGGAAGGGAGTTGATGAGCTGTGAAAGTTGGTTGCCAATCAGACAAGTATCGGATTTTCTGCTCAGTAACATGAACGGATAGAAACCACAGGCAGCAGGATAGCGATTCCCCGCTTTGTTTCTCTTCTGAGTATCAGATTTGCTCAGTGATACCACTCCCATTCTGAGGCAGAATCTCACTCCAGGGTCACGGAGAGTCTAACATCAGTAGTAGAGGAATTGCTCGTGTCTACTACGAAGGATGCAATAACAGGACACTTAGAAAATTTAATCGGGATTAGATTAGATGAGTCAACGTGGATTTATGAAAGGGAAATGATGTTTGAAATCAGGGGTGAGGCAGACTGTGTGAATGGAATGAGGTAGTTACAGTTTTTGCAGGGTCTGGCTTGAGTCACCATCATGTGTTGCCGTTTTGTTCAAGTTTTGACAAATCCTCGTTTAGATTCCGGTCCAACGTGCCAAAGTCGGAGATAGATGAGGTCGGCATGAATGAACTTCGGGGGGTAGTTTTGGAGGATCATTTGAATTTTGGAAGATGATTTGTGTAGAAGTTGAACAGGATTGGGGAGCCAGTTTGGTACTAGAAGGGGGGGGGGGCGCAGGGGTCAGAGCCCCCAGGGACACCCAATGGGGGGTTTCCCATTATGTGTGTTGGGTGGGGTGGGGGGAGGTGGGAATGAAGCCCCGATGCCAACGATGCTGGAAGGGGAACATCCTGGCCTTGAGTCAGAACTTGACACTTGGTCAATCTTTGGGAAAATTCCACCCATTGACATGGATTGAGAATTGGTTTGTAGACAGGAAACAGAGAGCAAGTGGCAGGCCGTGACTAGGCGGGGTGGGGGGGGGGGGGGGGGCAGAGGGATCAGTGTTTGGGCCCCAGCTGTTCACAAAATACATCAATGATTCGGATGAGGGAACCAGTGTAATATTTCCAACTTTGCTGACAACATGAAACTTGGTGGGAATGGAACGAGGCTTCAAGGTGATGTAGACAAGTTGAGTGAGTGGGCAAATACACGGCAGATACAATAGTAAGTGGGTAAGTGTGAAGTTATCCACTTCGGTCCCGCCCAATGTGGGTGAGATTCACGTTGCGCAGCCTCGTGGGGCTTGGGTAGATCCCGTGAGGCGTCATGGCTGCCAGGAAGCCCGCGGAAGGCTTCACCCAGCATCTACTGGCCACGTTCCTGGTCGGGCACGCCGTGGCTGGTAGATTGTGCCTGAGGTCAACAACATCTTGTGTTTCTGGAGTGTCTTTGATGTAATAAAAACACCCCAAGGTACTTCATAGGAGGTAATTAAATCTGACACCAAGCCAGATAAATATATATTCGGGCCAATTACCAAATGTTCAGTCAGAGATGGATTTTGAGAAGTGACTTGAAACAGGAGAGTAAGGTAGTGAGGCAGAGGTTTAGAGAGGATATTTCAGAGTCGAGGCAGATCTACCGATTGTGGAGCGATGAAAATTCAGGCCAGAGTGTTAGGCTGGCATCCGGGGGAAGGAATGACTTCTTCCCTATTGCCAAGGATAATACACGGAGACCAACAGGGTGAGGAATGAGAGAAGATTACTTAAAAACCCATAGGAATCCCACCGGATTAGGCTTCACACTTACTCCTCTGGCACATGGCTCCTCGGAATCCAGGTGCACACTCACAGGTCCCATCCTCAGGTGAACAGGAGCCCCCATTTTCACAGTTACAGGAAATGGAGCAGTTTGGACCCCAACTCCCCTGCAGACACACATTGTCACAGCGAATGCCTGGGGGAGAAAACAGGAAGAAGCAGATTGAAAGAAATAACCAAGACTGAGAATGTAGCCTCGAAATCCCTGGAAACGGACAGGGTGGATCATCCCATCCCCATTGAGGAATGGTGGAGAAATAGAAATATACGGCAGTTAATTAAATATATTTGGAATAAAACAAACTAGTATCAATAACAATGATCATGGAAGTACTGGATTACAGTAAATATTCAGCTGGTTCACTCATATTCTTTAGGGGATGAAAGCTTCCATCCTCACCCTATGTGTGACCCCCAGACCCACAGAACTGATTGAGTGTTGCCAATGGAATGACATGTCAAACCAAATAGTTGCATCTCAAGGACAATTAGGAACAGGAAACAAACATAGCTGTCAACAATGCCTACATTCCATTAATCCCAACAAAGCAAAACAAGGCAATAGTTCTTTCTGCCGTCTATGACCCTCTGGGGATATATCAATTCTGGGAGTATTAATGACAACAGGGATAATTTTTGACCAGTTAATAGTTGTTGCGCGAGATTAAGCAGTGCAGCAAAACCTACCGTGGATACATTTTCATAGCAATGAAATCCTATAACTTCTTAAGATTTAACTTGAAAAATGGAGTGAGCTCATGCTGGCTTTGGGAGCGACTGCTGACCACTCACCTGAGTATTGCATCAGCTCCAGTCTTGGTTGGTCAAGGAGTAGGCAACCACCAGCCTCCCCGAACAGGCGGCGGAATGTAGCGACTAGGGGCTTTTCACAGTAACTTAATTGAAGCCTACTCGTGACAATAGGCGATTTTCATTTCACTCCATTTTCTCACATGAAGTAGTCAGAAATTGTCAACGACATATTTGCAGAACAAAGAGTTTAGCAACATGTGCACATATGAGGACCCTTCCTGCTGATTCCCTTATTTCCCCTTTCTTTATTTTTGCCGTTATCATTTTGATCCATGGGTGCTTAATGGATGTGTGTCTTTAAGTCGAGCAGAGGAAATGAGGAACTCAAAAGGGTCGGACAGCAGAACTCAGACTTTTTGACGCCCGAGAGATCGGAAGGATTTGGTTCGATTGGCAGCCAGGTGGCCAATGAATTGGCCAAAAGGCCCTATTCTGCCCGGTAACAGGCGGTGATTGGCTCCTACCCAAGTGGGATGCTTTTTAAGAGAACCAAGGACAGCACGGTTGGAACCTGGACGCTCAGAGAAGTTGCTCTGTCTCTCTCTTTCTCGTGTTCTCTCCAGAAAGGCTGCTGTATTTCTGAAACTGCGGAGACCTGAATGAATCTACAGTGAAAATCATTACAGACTGAAAACAGAAACCTCAAACTGAAAGCCTCGATAGAAGGAAGGCGTGCTGGAAGATAACCGCCTGAAACAAAGGGAGAGATTTAACGACCTGGTGACACGACGAAGACAACGAATCTCATGAGAGGCCTCCCGCGAAAGTCTCGACGCCCTCACTGGTCGAGATCCAGATGTAACTGAGCCAAAGAACAGGAAGCCATAGGCAGAGTAAATGAGGGAATCTCTGGTCCTCACCATATGGTGACACACCTTGTGCTGGGAACTCTGAGACGTTCCAACAGAACCTCCTCCCATAATATTACAACATTTAAAATATTTATCCATCCTGAAATATGGCCATGTCACACAGCACGAGAGAGTGGGGCGAGGCTGCTTTCAGTCAGACAGATTCCGGAGGCGTTCTGCATCACACCCATTCTTATTTCTTCCCTGTGGTGAAATACTTCACCTGTAATTCTTATGCCAGCACATCACAGAATCGGAACTCAAAACTGAGGAATCCCGCACGGTATTCACCGTTCCCCAACGCCGATATCGTAATTGGCGATTGGGCCGAGAATCCATTCTGACGCACAAATCGGGGCCGCCGCCGGTTAGAGGCAGGTTTTTAATCCTCCGTCCCTCCGAAATGGCGCCATCACGTTGCGCGGCGCACGCCATTGGAACGGCATTGCTCGTCACCTGAAGGCCCTCACCCAATGCTCCCCCCGATGGGCAGAGTTCCCGACCTCACGGTTGTTTGGTCTCAGCGGTCGGGAGCCCAGCGTGGCGGCTGCGGACGGTGTCCAGCGGCACCACAGTCGGCTGGGAGCCGTGCTGCTGGCCGGGGAGGGGCTTCCGTGGGGGCTGGGGGGGACTGGGGGGGGGGGGGCTGGGGGGGACTGGGGGGGGACTGGGGGGGGGGGGGGGGGGTGGTCAGCGGGGCAGAGCGTGCTGCTGGCCGGGGAGGGCTTCCGTGGGGCTGGGGGGGGGGGCTGGGGGGGGACTGGGGGAGGGGGGGGGTGGTCAGCGGGGCAGAGCCGTGCTGCCGGCCGGGGAGGGGCTTCCGTGGGGGCTGGGGGGGGGGGACTGGGGGGGGCTGGGGGGGACTGGGGGGGGGGGCTGGGGGGGACTGGTCAGCGGGGCAGAGCCGTGCTGCTGGCCGGGGGAGGGGGTTCCGTGGGGGCTGGGGGGGACTGGGGGGGGGGGTGGTCAGCGGGGCAGAGCCGTGCTGCTGGCCGGGGAGGGGTTCGTGGGGGCTGGGGGGGGGACTGGGGGGGACTGGGGGGGACTGGTCAGCGGGGCAGAGCCGTGCTGCTGGCCGGGGAGGGGGTTCCGTGGGGGGCTGGGGGGGGACTGGGGGGGGGGGGTGGTCAGCGGGGCAGAGCCGTGCTGCTGGCCGGGGAGGGGGTTCCGTGGGGGCTGGGGGGGCTGGGGGGGACTGGGGAGGACGGGGGGGGGGGCTGGGGGGGACTGGTCAGCGGGGCAGAGCTGTGCTGCTGGCTGGGGAGGGGGTTTCCGTGGGGGCTGGGGGTGGGGTGGTCAGCGGGGCAGAGCCGTGCTGCTGGCCGGGGAGGGGGTTCCGTGGGGGCTGGGGGGGTGGTCAGCGGGGCAGAGCCGTGCTGCTGGCTGGGGAGGGGGTTCCGTGGGGGCTGGGGGGGACTGGGGGGGGACTGGGGGGGGGGGTGGTCAGCGGGGCAGAGCCGTGCTGCTGGCTGGGGAGGGGGTTCCGTGGGGGCTGGGGGGGGGGGGGGGGGGGGGTCAGTGGGGCAGTATTTGGCAGGTCGGGTCCGCGCACGGCCGGCACCATGTTTTATGGCGCGACCGCTGCAGGTCGGCATGCACGGCCACTGACCCGTACATTGTGGTGGGAGCCGGGGGTTTTACCCGGCACGGCTACTAGCCCTACACCGGCCGCAGGATCGGTGAGTGTTCGGTATCGTAAAACACGACAGTTCCAACACCGGCATCGGCACTGAACTTCCAAATCGGTGAATCCAGCCTCTGTATTGTGAATCCACAACTTATCACTCTCCATACGACAGAGGAGCAGAAATAGGCCACTCGGCCCATCGGGTCTGCTCCGCCATTCAATCAGATCCTGACTGATCTGATCTGATAATCCTCAACTCCACTTTCCCGGTTTATCCCCATAACTCTCAATTCTCTTATTGATTAGAAATCTGTCTGTCTCGGCCTTGAACGTACTTAACGACCAACTTCTACAGTTCTCTGCGGTAAAGAATTCCACAGATTCACTCCCCACTGACAGAAGACATTCCTTCTCATCTCTGTCTGAAATGGGCGGCCCCTTACCCTGAGATAATGCTCCCTGGTCCTGGACTCTCCCACAAGAGGAAACAAGAGATCCGCGCAGTGGCACAGTGGTTAGCATTGCTGCCTCACAGCACCAGGGACCCGGGTTCAATTCCAGCCTTGGGTGACTGTCTGGAGTCTGCCCGTTCTCCCCGTGTCTGCGTGGGTTTCCTCCGGGTGCTCCGGTTTCCTCCCACAGTCCAAAGCTGTGTAGGTTAGGATGGATTAGTGTCCAAGGATATTCAGGTTTGGTTAAGGAGTTACTGGGATAGAGTGGGGAAGTGGGTCTGGATGGGGTGCGCTTTCAGAGGGTCGGTGCAGACTCAATGGGCCGAACGGACTCCTTCTGCACTGTCGGGATTCTATGATCCTCTCAGCATCTAGCCTGTCAGGCCCCCTTTGAATCCTTTCTGCCTCATTCTCAACTGAGCCAACTTCTCCTCATGAGAAAATGCCTTCATAGCCGGGAGGAAGCTGGTGAACCTCCCCTGCACTGCCTCCACTGCCACTGTCAGATACGGAGACCAAAACTGTTCCCATTATCCCAGTGTGGTATAAACAAGGGGCTGGTTTAGCACACTGGGCTAAATCGCTGGCCAGCAGCACGGTTCAATTCCCGTACCAGCCTCCCCGAACAGGCGGCGGAATGTGGCGACTAGGGGCTTTTCACAGTAACTTCATTGAAGTCTACTCGTGACAATAAGCCATTTTCATTTCATTTCACAATCAGATCTGAACCACATTTCTAGACTTCCCACATGTTTCCCAAACTGCACATTTTGAATTCCTGATGGTATCTCGAAGGTTAAATACAAATGGCAAAATTCTAACCTTTCCACCCCTGATATCCCTCCGCCTGCTCCTATTCCATTACTGAATCCCATTACATTCAACTCAAATTTCTGTCTCCACTACTTGACTCAAGAGACCATCTAAGCGATGATAACTCTCAATAAAATATTGCTTCCTGCCATTAGTCCTAAACCTAATCTTGCCTTTATCACACTGTATCAGGTCCCCATGTCCTGCAATCATAAAATAATAGTCAGGATTAACCTTTTCTAATTGCCTTTGCACCTTATGTACTCGATAGTGTTCTCTGTCCCTTCGAGACTTAAAGGTCCAAGTTGCTGTAACCTCTCCTCATGACTGATTCTTCTGACAGAGTTCTCAGCCTTGTAACCCTTTAGTTCATCAGTTTCAGGACATGGATGTTTCTTGTCGACTGGAACCAAACCCATTATTCAAGTTACAGCCGACCAAATTATTCCACAGCTCCATCGTGGCATTGATTACAAAAGCAGGGAGGTCATGTTGGAGTTGTATAGAACACTGATGAGGTCACAGCTGGAGCACTGGGTGCAGTTCTGGTCGCCACATTATAGGAAGGATGTAATTTCACTGGAGGGGGTGCAGAGGAGATTCACCAGGATGTTGCCTGGGAACATTTCAGTTATGAAGGGAAGTTGGATAGGTGTGGGTTGTTTTCACTGGAGCAGGGAAGACTGAGGGGCCACCTGATCGAGGTGGACAAGATTATGAGGGGCATGGACAGGGTGGATAGGGAGCAGCCTCCCCGGACAGGCGCCGGAATGTGGCGACTAGGGGCTTTTCACAGTAACTTTATTGAAACCTACTCGTGACAATAAGCGATTTTCATTTTTTCATTTCAGCTATTACCCGTCGTTGAAGGGTTGGTTGCAAGGGGAACACAAGTTCAAGGTGAGGGGCAGGAGGCTTAGGGGGGATTTGAGGAAACATTTTTTACCCAGAGGGTGGTGACGGTCCGGAATGCACTGCCCGGGAGGGTGGTGGAGACAGGTTGCCTCACATCCTTTAAAAAGTACCTGGGTGAGCACTTGGCACGTCTTAACATTCAAGGCTATGGGCTAAGTACTGGCAAATGGGGTTAGGATTGGCAGGTCAGGTGCCTTTCATGCGGTGGTGCAGTTTCGATGGGCTGAAGGGCCTTTTCTGCACTGTATATTTCTGTGATTCTGTGTCTCGAGCAGGATGGACCAATAAACCAATTTGCCTCCTGTTGATTGCAGCATTGATGACTGTCTTCAGTCAGTGGTCAGATCCTTCCCCAGTCTCTCCTGTAACTCCTTTGGCAAAATTCATTAAATATGACTTATTTTCCTTTCATCATACAACTTGGCACACTTATTCCATCGGCATGTTTTCCCGTTTATACGTATTGTTGGGAATATACTGCATAAAGTAATGTTACCATTCCATATGGTCCTGCATATTGCATCTGAAAGAATGAATAAATCCCCTGGTGACCGCAGTTACATTGTAAATGGTCTGGATTCGCCATTCGCTGGCAACGGCATTCTGTCTTCCTGCTGCTTGTCAATAGGATTCCCTATTGAAGCCACCGCACACACCGCCGGGGTAACCCGCACACCGCACACACCGCACACACCGCCGGGGTAACCCGCATACCGCACACACCGCACACATCGCACACACCGCACACACCGCCGGGGTAACCCACACACCGCACACACCGCCGGGGTAACCCACACACCGCACACACCGCACACACCGCACACACCGCCGGGGTAACCCGCACACCGCACACACCGCACACACCGCACACACCGCCGGGGTAACCCACACACCGCACACACCGCACACACCGCACACACCGCACACATCGCACACACCGCCGGGGTAACCCACACACCGCACACACCGCACACACCGCACACATCGCACACACCGCCGGGGTAACCCGCACACCGCACACACCGCACACATCGCACACACCGCCGGGGTAACCCACACACCGCACACACCGCTCACACCGCACACATCGCACACACCGCCGGGGTAACCCGCATACCGCACACACCGCACACACCGCCGGGGTAACCCGCACACCGCACACACCGCACACACCGCCGGGGTAACCCGCACACCGCACACACCGCACACACCGCACACACCGCACACACCGCACACACCGCCGGGGTAACCCGCACACCGCACACACCGCACACACCGCACACACCGCACACACCGCCGGGGTAACCCACACACCGCACACACCGCACACACCGCACACACCGCCGGGGTAACCCGCACACCGCACACACCGCACACACCGCCGGGGTAACCCGCACACCGCACACACCGCCGGGGTAACCCGCACACCGCACACACCGCACACACCGCACACACCGCCGGGGTAACCCGCACACCGCACACACCGCACACACCGCACACACCGCACACACCGCACACATCGCACACACCGCACACACCGCCGGGGTAACCCGCACACCGCACACACCGCACACACCGCACACACCGCACACACCGCACACACCGCACACACCGCCGGGGTAACCCGCACACCGCACACACCACACACACCGCACACACCGCACACACCGCACACACCGCCGGGGTAACCCGCACACCGCACACACCGCACACACCCGCACACACCGCCGGGGTAACCCGCACACCGCACACACCGCACACACCGCACACACCGCCGGGGTAACCCGCACACCGCACACACCGCCGGGGTAACCCGCACACCGCACACACCGCACACACCGCACACACCGCACACACCGCACACACCGCACACACCGCCGGGGTAACCCGCACACCGCACACACCGCCGGGGTAACCCGCACACCGCACACACCGCCGGGGTAACCCGCACACCGCACACACCGCACACACCGCACACACCGCACACACCGCACACACCGCACACACCGCACAAACCGCCGGGGTAACCCGCACACCGCACACACCCGCCGGGGTAACCCGCACACCGCACACACCGCACACACCGCTGGGGTAACCCGCACACCGCACACACCGCACACACCGCACACACCGCACACACCGCACACACTGCACACACCGCACACACCGCCGGGGTAACCCGCACACCGCACACACCGCCGGGGTAACCCGCACACCGCACACACCGCACACACCGCCGGGGTAACCCGCACACCGCACACACCGCACACACCGCACACACCACACACACCACACACACCACACACACCGCACACACTGCACACACCCACACACACCGCACACACCGCACACACCGCCGGGGTAACCCACACACCGCACACACCGCACACATCGCACACACCGCCGGGGTAACCCACACACCGCACACACCGCACACACCGCACACACGCACACACCGCACACACCGCACACACCGCCGGGGTAACCCGCACACCGCACACACGCACACACCGCACACACCGCCGGGGTAACCCGCACACCGCACACACCGCACACACCGCCGGGGTAACCCGCACACCGCACACACCGCACACACCGCACACACCGCCGGGGTAACCCACACACCGCACACACCGCACACACCGCACACACCGCACACATCGCACACACCGCCGGGGTAACCCGCAGGCGGGGCTGAACTGCCGGCGGGAAAGGAGAATCCCAACGGCTGCAGAATCCCGGCCATGGAAGTGAACACGGAAAATTATATTTTTGGCAATGCGGTAAAATAAATTCTTGTCAAACAAGTTTGATTTTGTCCATAAGACAGGAGCAGAATTAGGCCATTCGGCCCATCGAGTCTGCTCCGCCATTCAATCATGGCTGATATTTTCTCATCCCCATTCTCCTGCCTTCTCCCCATAACCCCTGATCCCCATATTAATCAGGAACCTATCTATCTCTGCCTTAAAGACACTCAGTGATTTGGCCTCCACAACCTTCTGCGGCAAAGAGTTCCACAGATTCACCACCCTCTGGCTGAAGAAATTCCTCCTCATCTCTGTTTTAAAGGATCGGCCCTTTAGTTTGAGATTGTTTCCTCTCCTTCTAGTTTTTCCAACAAGTGGAAACATCCTGTCCACGTCCACTCTATCCAGGCTACACAGTATCCTGTAAGTTTCAATAAGATCCCCCCTCATCCTTCTAAACTCCAACGAGTACAGACCCAGAGTCCTCAACCACTCCTCATACGACAAGCTCTTCATTCCAGGGATCATTCTTGTGAACCTCCTCTGGACCCTTTCCAAGGGCCCAGCACATCCTTCCTTAGATACGGGGCCCAAAACTGCTCACAATACTCCAAATGGGGTCTGACCAGAGCCTTATACAGCCTCAGAAGTACATCCCTGGGCCAACTTTGAGCGGAAATCTTCAGAAACACGTTTACAATGTTGCTGCCATTCTTACACCAAGTGAGATAAAGCATTTAAAGTTAATCATTAAATACAGGGGTGACAGGGCTAACATATTTGTTAATTGAGTTCTAGGAACACTCTGTCATTTGATAAATTTCTGTACTCAATTTTATGGCTTTTTTTACTTGAAGAATGTTGGTGTTAAGTAGTGTACATGGAAGGAGATTATAAAGTAGAGATGTGGCGGGGGAGATTTATATTTCTATTGTCACATTAATTGAGCGGATGCTGAGGTGTGAGGTGATTTGTTTTATTACTGTAACATGAATCTGTGAGTGTTGCTGATCTTGGGCACGGTCGTCAGAATGAGAAGCTTTAAATCACCCCCCAGCCACAATGAGGTGACGGGGAGAACATCAGTTACAGAAGGGCCCTGAGGTTTCCAACTTTAAAAACAGGTCATGTTCCTCCAACGTTTGATGCCTTCATTACGGTAAGTTTTCTCAATAATAAATGAAGCCAACAGAAATGGGAGTAATTTCTACACGAGCGTATTCCTCTCGCCCTTCCCTGTCTCAATCACCAGCTTAATTATGGGCAGAGGCTCCACTCCAGGATTTGAACACAATAACCACTAGCCAAACCCCTGCTGTGCAGTGTTGAGGGAATGCTGCATTGTCGGATGTCTGTCCTTCAGAGGAGATGTTACTCTGGGGTCCCGGCTGCTCTGTCAGGTGTACAGGCAAACTATCCTGCGGCTCCGCTTTGAAAAAGAGCAGGGCAATCCTCCCAGTGTCCTGACCAAGCTCATTCATCACCACAAAAACAGATTGGCTGCTCATTATCACATGGTTGTTAGTGGAAGCTGCTGATGCACAAATGAGCTGCTGGATAGATTACACTAAAAAACGTGACTACACGTCATTGTGGTCACGAGCAGCACAATTGAAATTCAGCAATTTCCTGTCCTTTTAACCAGAATCTTACCATATACTGCTACCATATAGAATCCACAGAATTCCTCTAGTGCAGAAGGAGGCCTTTCGGCCCATCGAGTGTACACTGACCCTCTGAAAGCGCACCCTACCTAGGCCCATTCCCCCGCCCTATCCTTATAACCCCACCTCACCTGCACATCTTTGACTGTGGGAGGAAACCGGAGCTCCCGGAGGAAACCCACGCAGACACGGGGAGAACGTGCAGACTCCACACAGACAGCGACCCAAGGCCTGAATTGAATCCGAGTCCCTGGCGCTGTGAGGCAGCAGTGCTAGCCACTGTGCTACCATCCTGTATACACCCTACTATATACTGCGCTCATATACATTCTATTTATATCCTACCATGTATATGCATCCTATATATGTATAGATATGCGCCTTACCATATGCTGCTGACATATACATCCCGTATACATGTACATCCCAACATAAGAATGAGGAGCAGCAGGAGGCAATTGAGCCCCTTGGAATCTGCTCCACAATCCAAAGATCAATACATCCTGCAATGTAAATCCTATATACACACATGTCCTGGATATCCTTCAAAAATGCTTACATTTACATCCTAATATATACATGCTAATATATACATAATATATATATATAATATATACATGTACTCCTAACATTGGGGGCTGGTTTAGCTCAGTTGGCTGGACGACTAGTTGGTGATGCGGACCGAGGCCAGCAGCGTGGGTTCAATTCCCCGTACCGGCTGAGGTTATTCATGAAGGCCCCGCCTTCTCAACCCTGTCCCTCGCCTGAGGTGTGGTGACCCTCAGGTTAAATCATCACCAGTCAGCTCTTCCCCTCAAAGGGGAAAGCAGCCTCTGGTCATCAAGGACTGTGGGGACCGACTGCTTGATTAATGGTGTGTGTCTGTGTGTACTGAGCCAAATCCCTTCTCCTTGCTGCCATCACAAACTAAACAATGTTTGAGAGTGAAACAGAGTTGTTTCAGGTCAATTACCTTTCCTCTCTGGCGCTCGTTAATTCTGGTTCTATCTACATAGATGCTGACTGACTGATTGAGTATTTCCAGCACTTTATGTTTTTTATTTGAGATTTCCAACATCTAGAAATATTTTACTTTTGTAAAGAAAAGTGGGAATGCACGAACCCTCAATTTGGGACATCCAAAAAAGCCATAAAATTGAGTACAGAAATGCTTTCAAAATCAGTCAGTGGTCAGCAAGGAAATCTGTGAAGACAAAATTCCTACAGGGCTCGATGGGGTAGATATAGATGTTTCCCGGGCTGGTGTGTCTCGAATCAGGGGACACAGTCTCAGCAAAAGGAGCAGGTCATTTAGGACCGAGATTAGTTGGAATATTTTCACTGAGAGGGGGGTGAATCTTTGGAATTCTCTGTGCAAGAGGCTGTGGAAACTCAGTCATTGAGTGTTTTCAAGACAGAAATCAACAGGTTTCTGGATACTAATTGTGGTGATATGCATCATTGTAGATACACAAGGGGTTAATGTAAGTACACGTAGACTAGCTAGACACTAGAGGGAGCACCAAAGACATGACACACAGACACTCAACTAATAGGTCAGTAAGATAGGACATGACCAATGGGCATTCACGATACACACAGAGGTGACACTGCCACAGGGGGCATTACACCAACCCATATAAAAGGACACAGCACACATGATCTTCCTCTTTCCAGTGGAGACACTCAGTGAGTACAGACACAGGGTTGATTGAACATCACACCCACCACGTGGATTGTAGCAGACTGGTTCATCAGTCTGAGTAGCTATAGAAGGATTAACAGTAGAGTCGAATCTGAGTAGTAGAATTGTTAATAGTTTAATAAACGTGTTGAAGTTATCTGAACCTTCCTTTGTCAGAGTGCACATCAAGGAAGCAGCTTATGCTACGCCAAAAGCATAACAAGACACTAATGACTTCAGATGATATGGAGATAGCATGGGATAGTAGATGATCGGGCATTATCTAATTGAATGGCAGAGCAGATGTGATGGGCTGAATGGCCTACAGTTGCCCCTATGTTCCCATGCTCCTTGACAAGTTATGTCGCTTCGGAGGCGACACTGAGCTGATAAGTACAGTTTCTTCACATTTCATTTCAGTTTTCAGGACTATTGGGTGGCAGATGTCAGTGTTACGAAAGGGGACAAGTTCCCCTTATGTTGCCGAGTTTTAACATCAAGCACCCTCAGCTTAGATTCAGGACACATCTCCAACTGTCGCTCAAATTCCTCCCTTGGGACTGTTTCTACCACACCACAGTGCCATCTCTAACTCCCACGTCTCCTGATCTTTCAATGTTTCATCCTGTTCTCTTTGTGGTTCCCTCTGGCCAAATTCATCCTGTAGCCAAGAAAGCAGGTGGGTAATCTATTCTCAGACCTTCACTTAGCTCCCTCCCTATAACAGCCTGGTAATAACTCAACCTCCAAATGTTCCTCCTGGCAATAAAACAACTGAGGCTGGGAGTTTAGTGCTGTTAAAAATGGAACTTGCCTCTCACAATGCAGTATGCTGACACAGAAGCAAGACAGCGCTGCACCTCCCATCACTGATCCTTGTGGTGTCAAGTGAGATTCCTCAGTTAATGCCAATTACTGACAAATTATGGGCCTTCTGGTACTGGGCACCACTTTCGCAACTTTGGAAACTACATTGAAACTTAAGTTATTTTACCGAGGACAGTTATCATTGACAGCGAAAATAAACTCAAATTTTAAAAGTGCCTTTGCCAAGAAGGAGGCTGTGTACGGATAGCTGCGTGCATGGCCATGCTGGATGCTGAATTGACTGCAACACTCTCTCCCCCCCCCCCCTCTCCTACCAACCCCGTCACCCCCCCCCCCCACGCCCGCCACACAAACCCCCACCTCTGCAATTCTTGTCTTGCTATTTTATTGAAACATTCCGTCCTTTCAAATGTGGAAAGAGGCTCATTTTAATCGGGTAAAGAGAGAATATTTTAATACGCAAAGTCATTAAAGCCCAATTAATCAGCCAGGCTCAGATTTACCGAGATAAGAGAGAGAAGCCAATTTTAAACAAGGCTCATGTTACATTTGAAACCTATGAGAAACGACAGCAATCAGAATAAGTGAGAGATCAAGCATTAAATATCAGAGAGAATTCTATATTCAGAAGGTTAGAGAAGGTCAAAAATTAGAAGTTTTTAGAGTGAGAGTGAGCTTTACCCTCCCTCCCCTGGGAAATATCTCATTAAGCAGGTAGCTTTCTCCTTCGCAACCGCATGGCAAAAGTTACAAACGTTCTTTACAGAAGGATAAAGATGGAAATTAGTTTCCAACCCTCAGATTATCTTTTTTCCTTCCAACAGCATAATTTTACAATAGTACAACATTCTGCAAATCAAGTATCTCCAGGTGCAGATGGCCATAGCTACATGCCATAGCACAGAACAGTAGGAGCAGTATCTGCACCTGGGATCCTCCACATGGTGAGCTCCTTAGGCCAGAGAGGAACATCAGAGAGTTAGTCATCCCAGACGTTCTTGTACATCCCCTTACAGCTGGTTACAGAGCGACATTAGCACAAGCCTGGAGCAAGTCACAAAGTTTGGTCTCTCAGTTAGTCAAGCTTGTGGCATTAGGATATGCCAAAGGAAAAGAAGCAGCGAAAACAAACATAAAACATACAGTGCAGAAGGAGGCCATTCGGCCCATTGAGTCAGCACCGACCCACTTAAACCCTCACTTCCACCCTATCCCCGCAACCCAATAGCCCCTGTGAAGACAAAAACGACATGACTGCGGGAGTAGGCTCGGCTATGCGCCCGAGGATGTCAAGCTGCACACACATACTGAAACACAGATCGCGAAGGGGATACGGGCAGGGGAATCTGCAACATGAAGAGGAGGTGAGCTGGAAACAAAAGAATATCTGGAAACATTTCATGTTTGGCATGTTTTTCATATTTACCACTCCAGCCAGTGTCACAGTGGCAGAATCCAGTGACTGGGTCACAGCGGTTTGCGTGGCAACAGTCACAATGTTCGCTACAGCCCAGGCCAAACCTTCCATCCTAGAAAAAGAAAAGCATTGCCTCTAAAACCTCGTCAGTTCAATATCTGGCAGAGTTTGTCACAGGTCACGTCACCATTTACACCCTGGGACACTCTGTACATCCCCATTAAATAATTTGCATTCCATTTGTTGGACTCTTAGCAACAGGGCAATGCATTTTCTACCATCAAATCAATCTGTCAACAGAAATTCAATTTGCTCAAAAACATTTAAAAATTCAGGTCCTTTTAAAATGTAATTTTCTGGTGTAATAGAAGATAAACCAAAGAAAATGCTGTCGGATGCTCTGCTTACATGCTGCACATTCAGTTTCCCCGCCAAAATATCACATTGTATTAGATCTGTATGAGATATCAAACGTTAGAATATCGGACATCATTATTAACTTTCCGAGGGTTACCAGTGACCAGGAACTGAACTGGACTCGCCATATAAATAGTCTGGCTCAACAGCAGGTCAGAGGCTGGGAATCCTGCGGTGAGTAACTCACCTCCTGACTCCCCAAAGCCTGAACACCATCGACAAGGCACAAGCCAGGAGTTTGATGGAATAATCTATGATGAGTGCGGTTCCAACACACTCAAGAAGCTCAACACCATCTAGGACTAAGCAGCCCACCTAACTGACACCTCATCCACCACCTTCAACATTCACTCCCTCCACCACTGACACACAGTATCAATCTCCCCAAACAGGTGCCGGAATGTGGCGACTAGGGGCTTTTCACAGTAACTTCATTTGAAGCCTACTTGGGACAATAAGCGATTTTCATTTTCATTTCATTTCATTTCATTTTTGTTTCATTTTAATTTCATTTCACAGTGTGTACCATTTCCAAAGAATCACTACATGCAGAGGAGGCAATTTTCCCCACTGATTCTGCCCATTAGGCCCGCTCACCCACCCTATCCCTGTAACCTGAGCTAACCTGCACATCTTGGACATTAAGGGGCAATTTAGCATGGCCAATCAGCCTAACCTGCACAACATTGGACTGTGGGAGGAAACCGGAGCACCCGGAGGAAACCCACGTAGACACGGGGAGAACATGCAGACTCCACACAGACGGTCACTCAAGGCTGGAATTGAAGTCACGTCCCTGACACTGTGAGGCTGCAGTGCCAACCACTGTGCCACTTTACAAGATGCATTGCAACATCTCAACAAGTCTCCTTTGACAGCACCTTCCAAACCCACGATCTCTGTCACCTAGAGGAACAAACGCAGCAGAAACCTGGGAACCCCACCACCTGCAAGTTCCCCTCCAAGCCATTTTGACTTGGCGGCACGGTAGCACAGTGGTTAGCACTGTTGCTTCACAATGGCAGGTCCCAGGTTTGATTCCCGGCTTGGGTCACTGTCTGTGCGGAGTCTGCACGTTCTCCCCGTGTCTGCGTGGGTTCCCTCCGGGTGCTCCGGTTTCCTCCCACAAGTCCCCAAAGACGTGCTGTTAGGTGAATTGGGCATTCTGAATTCTCCCCCAGTGTACCCGAACAGGCGGCGGAATATGGTGACTAGGGGCTGTTCACAGTAACTTCATTGCAATGTTAATGTAAGCCTACTTGTGACACTAATAAAGATTATTATTATTAAATATATCACTGTTTCTTTAATGTCACTGGGTCAAAAGCCTGGATCTCTCTCCCTATCAGCACTGTGGGTGCACCTACACCACTTGGATTGCAGCGATTCCGGAAGGCGGCTAACCGCCACCTTCTCGCGGGCAATTAGGGATGGGCAATACATACTGACCTAACCAGTAACACCCATCTGCTGTAAATGAATTTAAAATTCAAATTGGTCCAAACGTAAACCTGGTGAGAAAAACAGTTCAAAGAACTTAATCAACTAACTTAAATATTTTAGATAAAGTCTATCCGGAATAACAATTTTGACTGATAGTACATTGTACAGGTGATAAACAATGAGCCGGGTTGTCTGAGGCAGTTGCTCTTTTGAGCAGTTGTGATGATTATGTTTCACAAGTGCTTTGCTCTAAGGGAGCAGAATGTGGAGTTTCAGCCACGTGTCCATTCAGATTATTTTTTGAACTCAGTTGGACTGATTGGACAAAGGACCAACTGGAGATCCTGAGGATTGGAAGAGTGAAAATATATCATACGGCAAGTCATACCTGAGCTGCTATCGTGTGTACCTGCTGGTAACAAGCTCCATAGTTGTGCTGGTAGAAGATCCGGGGCAGGTTAACTGGTTAACCTTTTGTGGTTTTGAAGCACAGGGAAATTTAAGAACAGCTAAGGTAAAATATCTTGCACCAGAAGAAAGGAAGCCAGAAAACAAAAATAGAACTTACCGGACATGGCTGGTCGCAATGTTCACCACGCCAACCTGGGGAACATGTGCAGGAGCCGTCCTGTGGGCTACACGCTCCTCCATTGACACAGATGCAGCTATTATTGCAGTGAAGCCCCCAGGTTCCATTGGGACAAGGGATGGAGCATTCCAGTCCCCACCAACCTAAAACAAAAAACAGCACTCATGGAACCGGCTCAGACTTCCAATCAACTGGCAACACCAAATCAGCACCTCAGTCTTCGTATTCCATCCAGGTGCTCAACCCAGTCCAGTGAGCAACAAGGATAAATCTTTCTTCAATTCAAGAAGGGCAACTCAGGGGAAACTAAGGATTTAGGGCAATTAAGAGAACAAACTACAAAGAAAAAAGAAAAGTACAGCACAGGAACAGGCCCTTCGGCCCTCCAAGCCTGCGCCAACCATGCTGCCCGTCTAAACTAAAATCGGGAAATAGTCGGGAAATAGCAGAGACTTTCAAGGATGGTGAAAATTTCACAGATCTCTGAATTTGAAAACTTAGAGATTCATAAGCTAACCATCAAATTGGCTTTATTGCTACTTCCACCAACATTGCGCACAGCGCCTTACCCCCCGACCGGGTTCAATCCTTTGACCCTGAAACCATTTTCCATGCTTTTGTCATATCGAGCATCAACAGGGTAGACATCCCCCTTCGATTTGACTGGAAAATTGTTTTCTTCAGGAACAGTTCCGAGGAAAAGTAGCCGAGGGTCCTGTTAGGTAAGATTCCCCACTGCAGCCTCTCGCTCTCCTGATCTTTTCTCAGGTAGTGTCACTAATTTCACAGCTGGAGTGCGCACATGCCCAGCACTCCCATTTTAATCAGGCCTACCTCATACTCTATTGGCGGACACATCATTGGTGGGGTGCCAGATGAAACCTTGTGCAAAGGACCCATCCCAGGGCCACTCGCCCGGAAGGTCTGTGGGGGGTTTTGGGGTCAGCAGAAAACTTTACACAGACACTAAACTGGTTGGTTAGCCAGAAAGCATGGCCAGAGATTCTGTTCTGGAATCAGCATCGAACTGCGCGCGCACCTTCCAACTTTCATAACTTTCAATTAGTCCAAAATAAGGTCAGCTGTATCTGTCCCAAACTAACTGCCTTTCGCAAATATTCCTGTCCTTAAACTAAATTAGATCCTGCTCCCCCAGTGTATTAAGGTTAAAATATTTGTCTGCTTTTTATATTTCTTTTTTAAAATTCATTTACGGGATGTGGGCGTCGCTGGTTAGCCCAGCATTTTTTGCCCATCCCTAATTGCCCTTCAGAAGGTGCTGGTGAGCTGCCTTCTGCTGCAGTCCTTGAGATGTAGGCACACCCACTGTGCTGTTAGGGAGGGAGTTCCAGGATGTTGCCCCAGTGACAGTGAAGGAACAGTGATATATTTCCACGTCAGGGTGATGAGTGACTTGGAGGGGAACCTCCAGGTGGTGGGGTTCCCAGGTATCTACTGCTCTTGTCCTTCTAGATGGCAGTGGCTGTGGGTGACGTCATCTCACCCTACCCTATTGCCACTCCTCTAGCAACCCCCCAGCACTCCCTGGACTCCCGACCATCCCTCCCCCACTCCCTTCACCCTATAATCTGCGAAAAGCATTCAACCATTGTGGATGCGGTGTTTAGAGGTGCCTCCCAAAACTGATTTATCTCTCTTGCTATTTTTAAAAATGGATAACCCCTCCTAATCTGCCCCTCCAAGACTGTTTGCTATTGTATTCCAATTTTTTTGTTCACCCCTCTGTAAAGCATTATGGGACATTTTCTATATTAATAACACGCTACAAATGCATGTTATTGATGTCCTGTTGACCGGAACACTACTGGTTAGATAGAAGTTCATGGTTCCTCTTTTTTTAAGTACTGGAGTAATGAGTAAAGATCCTGCTATAGTATTAACATTCCTCATCTCTTTAAGTACAAAATCTACACAAAGTGTAGGTTGGATGTCAGAAAAAAAGTTACACGTCACAATGGGGTAGGTGCCTGTACCTTCTTTACAACTACAGGAGCCATCAATAGGAGAACAAACACCCGCATGCTTGCATCTACAAGTAGACGAACAGTTGGCTCCATATTTACCAGGTGGGCATAAAATGGAGCAATCTTCTCCCTGGAATACAAAGGAAATACAAATCACTAGATCTTAGACTGAAACTTATTCAGTGTACAGAGAGGGGGCTGCAGGGTGAGTGAGCAAACTGATCATGGCACCGTGATACAGGAAGGATATTCAAACTGGGCGTGGGAGGCAGTGTAATGAGGGGGATAGACACAGTTCTCTGCAGCCAGGAGAGAGAGCCCAGGAGGCTGTATTGCCTGCCTGGTGTCAGGATTCAGGACACCTCTCTGGGCTGGAGAAGAATTTTCAGCGGCAAGGGGAGAATCCAATTGTCGTGGTTCACATTATAGAATCAGTGCAGAAGGAGGCCATTTGGCCAATCGAGTCTGCACTGACTCTTCGAGTGAGCATTCTGCCCATTTACACTCCCACGTCCACCCTGCCCTATCCCCATAGCCCCATATCCTGCACAAGCCTGGACATTAAGGGGCAATTTATCACGCCCAATCCACCTAACCCTGCACATCTATTGACTGTGGGTGGAAACCGGAGCACCCGGAGGAAACCCACGCAGACACGGTGCGAATGTTCAAACTTCACACAGACAGTCACCCAAGGCCAGAACTGAACCCGGGTCCCTGGTGCTGTGATGCAACAGTGCTAACCACTCTGCCACCCCAAATCACTTGGGTCAGATTCTGTTAGAGGGACTTTTCTTAGGGACTTTGAACACTTTGCGACTAAATTAAAAAGCAGAACCTCAAAGGTAATAAATAATCTCTAGATCAATGGTTTCCAACTTTTTAAAGATGGTGTCCCGATCTCTCCCTGCAACGTGGAGTTCTGTACAAAATGGGGCTATGTACAGCCTTGGCTGCGTATACGCCGATCAGGCCCCCTCTACAACACGAGTGGGGTTGGGAAATTTGCGACTAAACCCGCTCGCTTGGGGACTTTGCTCCCTTTTGGGAAGACTGCGCCTTATATCCACTTCAGTGTTTGTATTAATTTCCAGTCAGAGTCTCTGCTAATTTCAGCTATTGTATGTATGTCGGAATCGGTACATATCCCGAGGTCATTGTAACCATCAGCGAGAAAGGACGTTTAAGCAAATATTCAGGCATAGCATGAAAAACGGCAGCTCCGGGAGCAGGGGTGTGTCTGTGTGATGTTGGGGGGTTGGGGGGTGTGGGGACAGCAGCAGCTCCGGGAGCAGGGGTGTGTCTGTGTCTGTGTGATGTTGGGGGGTTTGGGGGGGGGGGTGGGGACAGTAGCAGCTCCGGGAGCAGGGGTGTGTCTGTGTCTGTGTGATGTTGGGGGGTTTGGGGGGGGGTGGGGACAGTAGCAGCTCCAGGAGCAGGGGTGTGTCTGTGTCTGTGTGATGTTGGGGGGATTGGGGGGGTGGGGGCAGTAGCAGCTCCGGGAGCAGGGGTGTGTCTGTGTCTGTGTGATGTTGGGGGGATTGGGGGGGTGGGGACAGTAGCAGCTCCGGGAGCAGGGGTGTGTCTGTGTCTGTGTGATGTTGGGGGGTGTGGGGACAGTAGCAGCTCCGGGAGCAGGGGTGTGTCTGTGTGTGTGTGATGTTGGGGGGTTTGGGGGGGGGGGGGTGGGGACAGTAGCATCTCCGGGAGCAGGGGTGTGTCTGTGTCTGTGTGATGTTGGGTGGTTTGGGGGGTGGGGACAGTAGCAGCTCCGGGAGCAGGGGTGTGTCTGTGTCTGTGTGATGTTGGGGGGGTTGGGGGGGGTGGGGGCAGTAGCAGCTCCAGGAGCAGGGGTGTGTCTGTGTCTGTGTGATGTTGGGGGTTTTGGGGGGGGGGGGGGTGGGGACAGTAGCAGCTCCAGGAGCAGGGGTGTGTCTGTGTCTGTGTGATGTTGGGGGGTTTGGGGGGGTGGGGACAGCAGGGAGCTCCGGGAGCAGGGGTGTGTCTGTGTCTGTGTGATGTTGGGGGGGTGGGGACAGTAGCAGCTCCGGGAGCAGGGGTGTGTCTGTGTGTGTGTGATGTTGGGGGGTTTGGGGGGTGTGGGGACAGTAGCAGCTCCGGGAGCAGGGGTGTGTCTGTGTCTGTGTGATGTTGGGGGGTTTGGGGGGGTGGGGACAGTAGCAGCTCCAGGAGCAGGGGTGTGTCTGTGTCTGTGTGATGTTGGGGGGTTTGGGGGGGTGGGGACAGCAGGGAGCTCCGGGAGCAGGGGTGTGTCTGTGTCTGTGTGATGTTGGGGGGGTGGGGGGGTGGGGACAGTAGCAGCTCCAGGAGCAGGGGTGTGTCTGTGTCTGTGTGATGTTGGGGGGGGGGGGGGGGGTGGGGGCAGTAGCAGCTCCGGGAGCAGGGGTGTGTCTGTGTCTGTGTGATGTTGGGGGGTTTGGGGGTGTGGGGACAGTAGCAGCTCCAGGAACAGGGGTGTGTCTGTGTCTGTGTGATGTTGGGGGGGTGGGGGGGTGGGGACAGTAGCAGCTCCAGGAGCAGGGGTGTGTCTGTGTCTGTGTGATGTTGGGGGGGTGGGGGGGTGGGGGCAGTAGCAGCTCCGGGAGCAGGGGTGTGTCTGTGTCTGTGTGATGTTGGGGGGTTTGGGGGTGTGGGGACAGTAGCAGCTCCAGGAACAGGGGTGTGTCTGTGTGATGTTGGGGGGATTGGGGGGGGGTGGGGACAGTAGCAGCTCCGGGAGCAGGGGTGTGTCTGTGTCTTTGTGATGTTGGGGGGATTGGGGGTGTGGGGACAGTAGCAGCTCCAGGAACAGGGGTGTGTCTGTGTCTGTGTGATGTTGGGGGGATTGGGGGGGGGGACAGTAGCAGCTCCGGGAGCAGGGGTGTGTCTGTGTGTGTGTGATGTTGGGGGGTTTGGGGGGGGGGGGTGGGGACAGTAGCATCTCCGGGAGCAGGGGTGTGTCTGTGTCTGTGTGATGTTGGGGGGTTTGGGGGGGTGGGGACAGTAGCAGCTCCGGGAGCAGGGGTGTGTCTGTGTCTGTGTGATGTTGGGGGGATTGGGGGGGTGGGGGCAGTAGCAGCTCCGGGAGCAGGGGTGTGTCTGTGTCTGTGTGATGTTGGGGGGGTGGGGGGGTGGGGGCAGTAGCAGCTCCGGGAGCAGGGGTGTGTCTGTGTCTGTGTGATGTTGGGGGGTTTGGGGGTGTGGGGACAGTAGCAGCTCCAGGAACAGGGGTGTGTCTGTGTCTGTGTGATGTTTGGGGGTTTGGGGGGGGGGGGGGGTGGGGACAGTAGCTGCTCCGGGAGCAGGGGTGTGTCTGTGTCTGTGTGATGTTGGGGGGTTTGGGGGGGTGGGGACAGTAGCAGCTCCGGGAGCAGGGGTGTGTCTGTGTCTGTGTGATGTTGGGGGGTTTGGGGGGGCGGGGACAGTAGCAGCTCCGGGAGCAGGGGTGTGTCTGTGTCTGTGTGATGTTGGGGGTTTGGGGGGGGGGGGGGTGGGGACAGCAGCAGCTCCGGGAGCAGGGGTGTGTCTGTGTGTGTGTGTGTGATGTTGGGAGGATTGAGGGTGGTGGGAGGGAGCTGGATGATGCAACGTGTATGTAGATATATTCTGACTCATACCCAGTACAGCTCACATAGAGAAATTAATCATTTTATTGCACCAAGAATCGTTTCCATTAATTTTGAGATTGATGGCATTTTTAAAATAAGGAAATCAGATAGTGAATACATCGCACAATACAGGATGGGTCGAGCAGTGATGTTAAACCCAAACTACAATACGTACACTGGATCATCATTCCTTCTTTTTCTAGCTCAGGTGGAGCAATCAGACCAGATCAATCTGAATATTAAGAATTGTTTAGTCGCACAGAACTTGAGTATTGCTGAAAAAGAGACACGTTTTTGCCTTGCATTTGGTTCCTGGTTGATATAGAGTCAGAGGGGGGAATTCTCTGTCCTCAGGACACCCAGAATGTGTCCCCCGATCGGACGGAGAATTGCGGCAAAATTGGGTTTGGCCCTTGGCACTGACCCAAACGCCATTCTCCAACCCCCTCGCTGGCGGCGTGAACAGGTTCCATGGCGCCAGCCTGCTGGAGCATGGAAATAAATGCAAATAGGTTGTAATAAACCGTTTGCAGCTATGTAGCACCCGGCGCCCTATGCTCCGCCCATTCATGATTCTCCAGTTCCCGTAGCCGAGAATCAGCTGACAAGTTTCACTTCTGGTCTCAGCAATCATGAATCTGAGGTGGGGGACCTCAGGGGTAACCGTTGCCCCCTTGACCCACCGTGAGTTCCATCATGCCCAGGCCACGATGGACAAGACCATCCAAGCCCATCCACCCCCCCGCACCGCAAATCAACCCCAAACCCCCTTCACACAGCACAGCAGCCCCCAACACACATACTGCCTGGGAGCTCCCTCATGAAATGAAATGAAAATCGCTTCTTGTCACAAGTAGACTTCAAATGAAGTTACTGTGAAAAGCCCCTAGTCACCATATTCCGGAGCCTGTTTGGGGAGGCTGGTGCGGGAATGGAACCCGCGCTGCTGGTCTGCCTTGGTCTGCTTTCAAAGCCAGCAATTTAGCCCTGTGCTAAACCAGCCCCCAAGTACCGGAGTGACCTGACCCATCCCCAAGGGACCCCTGTGATAGGGAGACCCCCAAGCGACACCTTGACTAAAGGAACCCCCTCCACAGACTCCCCACACAGACACCCCCCCCCCCAGAAAAGGGGCCCCTGTCAGGAGGCTGGAGTGCTGTAATAGGATTACCTTTTAGCTCCACGCGTCCATCCCTCGAAGATGAACAGCTGTACCTGGCACAGATCCACTGCCTGTAAACCATTCATTGCTTTTAAGCAGTGGTTTGTGATTGATAGCTTATAAAAACCATCTACAGCTTTGATCCATTCATATCCCTTTATGCTTCAGTGGCCAAAGTGGTAAAACCCCAATGTTTGTAAACATTGACCACATCAAAGAGAGGTAAGTGCAGTGACATCACACCCTTGAGTGATTAAAATGCACTTAGTGCACATTCATCTCTTTGATGTGGTCACTGTCCACAAATATTAGGGTTTCTTTGATGCAAAGTGTCCTGAGCGTCGTAAATCTCACAAGAGGGCTTTCGTGTAAATACATTCTTTCCAAGCAAAAATATTTTTCACTCAGTGAGCAAGTGCAAGTTCACACACCTCTCAAGTGCAATTTGGGTGGGCAGTGAATACTAATGGCATTCATAACCCCATAAATGAATAAAAAACTCTATCCCGTATATCTACAATATGTAATAAAGGATTTTTATTACCGGTCTCTTTCCTTTAACGAGCCTCGTTAAAGGATAGATATTATCGTTCTCTTTCTTAATTCGCCCATCCCGAAATGGCAAAGTTCATTGTGTCAACGAAGAGCAAAAGGAAGGTAGCTGATGAAAGTAACTACATCTACGATTTTCATTCAAGCAGTACAAACCTAGGAAAAGAATACTGGAGATGTGAGAAAAGAAGGCTGTGTTCAGTGCGGATTCACACGGTAACGGAAAACAATGAGCCGAAAATTATTTATTTTTCTAATGAGCACCTTCATCCAGCTGATGTTGATTCGTTAAATGCTAGAAAAGCAGTTGCAGAAATAAAGCATGAAGCAGTGGAAAACATAGCAGCAAGTTCGTGTAGCATACTAGCGGCCAAGTTTACGCAGCTATCAGAAAATACCTGCTCTCAACTCCCTAGGTTGCCCGTCGTCTCAAGGACTATTCAAAGGTGCTGACAAAAAAATTCTGGATTTCCCGCTAATCCAGCGGCTAGACACGGTTTTGAAATACCTGACAAATATTGTAAACTTGACAATGGCGAACAGTTTCTGAGATACGATTCGGGCGCCGAGGATCAACAGCGCTTACTAGTATTCGCATCAGAAAGTGCTCTTCAGGATTTAGCATCATATCGTCATTGGGCATGCGATGGAACATTCAAGATTGTGCCACAACAGTGGTTTCAACTGTTCTGCATTCATGTACAAGTTAAAGGAAGCAGTTTTCCACGGGTCTTTGCATTACTGCAATTCATCATTCCTTAATTCATCTGTCGTGGCATGTTTGTTTCATTTGAGCCAATCTGGGTTTCGAAAAATTACCGATTTAGGCCTCAAAGAAAAATACAATACAGACTCTGAATTCTGTCTTAAAATTCGATGTTTTTCAGCATTAGCTTTCCTCCCCGTTGAAGATGTCGAAGAGGCTTATGAAGATTTGATAGACGATGAAGAAATACCTGCTGAATTCATCGTTTACTTCGACTTGACTTACATAGGCATTGTGAGAGGACGTGGTGCCAGACGAAGGAGAGAAACACCTACATTCCCGACAGCTGTATGGAATGTTAATCAGCGTGTTCTACAAGATCTACCGAGAACAAATAATGCTGCTGAGGGGTTTCATTCTGCGATAAAGCGTTCGGCGCGTGGAGCTCATTTGAATATCTGGAGGTTAATCAAAACTCTGAAGGAAGAGGAAGGGTTCATAATAGGCAAAAAGGCTCAAATTCTTCGGGGAGATCAGTCGACTTCATGTACGCGATATAAGAAAATAACTGAACGCCTCAAAAGATTGGTCGTTGAATATGATTCTACAATAAAAATTGATTTCTTGAGGAATGTTGCATATAATTTACATCAATTTTAAGTAACTTTAAGAATTTTTAAATACATTTTCCAACTGTATTCTCTAAGTGATATGATATCTTTCGGGAATTTTAAGTAATTAGTAAACTTTTTAGATTTTTTAACTGCATTTTTAGATTTTTTAACTGCATTTTTCAACTTTTGCTGTATTTTACTTGCATTTTATCAATTAAATGGTTTTATACGGAGTTTATTTGTAATTGGATAATTGGACAAAAAGACGTTGGACCAAAAGACGTGGATGAAGTGTCGTTGGACGAAGTGACGTCGGACGAAAAGACGCGACACGCTCCCACATATCCTAAACTACTTCTCCCACATATCCTAAACCATCTCTCCCACCTATCCTAAAACATATCTCCCACATATCCTAAACCATCTCTCCCACCTATCCTAAACCATCTCTCCCACATATCCTAAACCATCTCTCCCACATATCCTAAACCATCTCTCCCACATATCCTAAACCATCTCTCCCACCTATCCTAAACCACCTCTCCCACCTATCCTAAACCACCTCTCCCACCTATCCTAAACCACCTCTCCCACCTATCCTAAACCATCTCTCCCACATATCCTAAACCATCTCTCCCACATATCCTAAACCACCTCTCCCACCTATCCTAAACCATCTCTCCCACCTATCCTAAACCACCTCTCCCACCTATCCTAAACTTATCCTACACCATCTTTCCCACAGGTCCTAAACCACCTCTTTTTAAAAATCCTAAACCACCTCTCCCACATATTGTAAACCCCTTGTCCACATATCCGAAACCATCTTTTCCACCTATCCTAAATTTAGTATCCGAGTTTCTCACTTCTTCTAAATGTCTTTTCTCAAAGTCCGAACACGAATCTGAAGTCTGGGCAAATCCCCAAAAATATTTCTCCTTCTGACAGTTACTGCATTTTAGTTGGTGCTGAACAGCTAGTGTTAAAATATGATAAGGATATTCACTTCCTCCAAATCGTTCCACAATAAAAATGAGCAAAATATTTATGTTTAAATTATTACCAGTTAAGCTGGAATGCTGCCTAAATATATTTGAGTAAATGCTTGAAGGCTCCATAAGCCTTGTACTGTCCTCACTACATACCTATCCTAAAAAAGGTGTTGGCGTAATATTTTCATTGTTGTTCTGTTGTTACTTGCCGTGCATTGCATTAGTTTGTTTTTAAGATTAAATGTTGTTAATTACAAGCTATGGTGACCAGAGACTTATCAATATAATCCTCTGCAGAGATGGTGTGAAGGTTACATGGCCAACATGGGAAGCGCTGTCAATGACCCTCAGGAGAGATGCAATTGCAACTATCCCGCCCGAAATAATTCTCTATGTAAAATTTCATTCCACTTTTTATATTGTAGAGGATTGGCTGTCAACAATATTGCACATTTGAAAAGGAGGTTTTCTTTAAATACTCCCGTTACTCTCAGGAACGAAACACTGTGTTGAGTCTGCTTTAGAATTATCTGACAAATGTGGTATAAAACTGTACCGCCCCATTTCTGGAGTTCAATAGAGGATAAGGTGTTTTATCCTGTTCGGAGCTGCAATCCAGCAAAGAATATGAGCAGACAGGGTTTGCGTTTCTCTGCAATGCAGTTTTATTGGACATGTCATCAGATTCTTTCTTGTAAAAGTTCCCAAACACAAAATAGGGGCACAATTTTGGGCATGTTTAGGAATTTCTTTTTTAAATGTAGGTGGAGATTTTGAGGTCCTGCCCAGCAAGAGTGAGTTGGAAATAGTAGGGGTGACTTCCTGTTCCCACTATCACTGACTCCTGATCTGATTCTCATCCAGATCTGCTCATGGGAATCCCATGTACCTGTAAATCAGGCTGCTGCCAAAGATAAGATGGCATTTCCCTTTCTGAAGCAATTCCACATTAGTCACATTAAAGCTCAATATCACTGGCCGGAATGGGAGAGACGCCCACAGGTAGGTTTTGGTGTATATTTGTGGAGTGAGGAGTAGCAGTGCTTAATCCCGATTCAGAAAACGAGCCTGGGCCACTGCTGCTCACACCCCAGGTCAAAGCCACCCTTCCAACACGGGCCCTGTGGGGATCACCCTCAGACCGGCTTCCTTCTGACACTCCAATAGTGTGCGGCCCAGAGCGAGCAGGGTTCCCAAGAACTCTGGGTTTCTGTGAACTGGCTGAATCTTAACGGGAACCAGCTTCAAAATGGTGCAGACCTCCTGCCAGGACTATAGAATGTTTGATGGAACACTGAGGGAAAGATCTACTCCCACCAAATTTCCTTTTGTTTTGGGGTCTCTTAAGCATCAGGTTTATCTAAAATAGTAGTTAGCAAGTAGAAATCAAAGGGCCAGAATGTTGCAAGTTGTATTGATGCCAATACAGGGTGAGGAATGTAATAAATATCTTTTTAAAAGTTTTTTTTAAGACTAGGGAAGGGGTAATACAGATAACACTGGAACCTGGGTTCCCATATAGCCCACACTACCAAGGAGAATGGCATACGTGGGCAGTTATGCAATTATGGTGGTGGTGTGGCATCATATGAACATTGGCATTTCATTCAATATGAGCGTGTTTGGAAAATTCAATCATAGCTGGTCCATAGTTGGACCAATAGTCTTTCAAATCTTTGGGCATAGCTGATGACACTTTGCCCCCTTTGGGCATTTACTGATCCTCTTCATACTTTACTGCATCCATACAAAAAGTCTAGAATCCCTACATTGCAGAAGGAGGCCATTTGGCCCATCGAGTCTGCACCGACCCTCCGAAAGAGCACCCTAACCTAGGCCCACTCCCCCTCCCTACCCCGTAGGGCCACCTAACCTTTGGACGCTAAGGGGCAATTTAGCATGGCCAATCCACCCAACCTGCACATCTTTGGACTCCAATGTATTCCAGTACTATGTAAAGCTGGGCACATTGGAACCCTGGCAGTAGTGCTTGAAGTGGTGTTGCTAATTTGTTGCACAGATGTTACAGGCTCCTGATAACCAATTAGGTACCAGGATTAAATTTACAACGTGTGGTGCTGGGGTGTGGGTTTGACGAATAGCAAGTTGCTGGAGTCCGGTAGGTTGTGCCACATTGATGCAGGATTCAAGTGTGTGAATAACTCCAATCTCAACTGTGTCATCACAGAGAACTGCTGAGCAAAGGGTGGCTACATTCCCACAGGGATGGAAAGAACATTGGGAGAGTGAGTAATGCTAGTCTAATCTTGTAAATGTCCAAGGAGTTGGCAGCACAGTGTAACAGGCAGTAGGTTTTATAAATGGGTGGCCACCCACCCTGTCATTTAAGAAATGATGGACTGAAGAGTTAATTAACAAATCAAATTGGCTCTCTTGTGAGATCATCTCTCCAATTAATGCCCAGGTCATTCCCGCAGATGGTTATTTATATAAGCTGGATTCGCTGCTTTCTATTGGCTCCACTTCATGTTTTGAATTCAATTTTTCATTGGTCTTCTGCAGTGAGCCTTTCTCTTACACCTTCTGCCCCAGGCAAGTTTCTGTTAGGAACTATGGGAAAGTTTAATAGAAAGGAAAGTATAATGCCTTGTCACATTGCGATCAGCATATTTCAGCACCGCGCCCATTAGCTGCTCAAGAACACACAAAATTAGGAGTGAGCGCCTTTGACTTCCTAAAATAATAATGTGGAAGATTTGGCCTGTGTCAAAATCTAACCCAGATCGGTGAAGTGAAATGATCCAATCATTATCGGTCACAAGAAACCTAAAATTTGGGAAGACACAATCCAGTTACAACTCTACCCATGATTGGTCTGTCCCTGTGGAGAAGCTGCATCGATGGTGCTGTCTCTGAGGAGGTTCTGCTGAGGTTGGGTCAATATGTATCGTTGGAGCGGAGCAGAGGGATTGACTGCTGAATATTGTTTTTGATACGGGAAGGTTGACAGCGATGATCAAAAATAGAAATGTGCTCTATTCCCCGACATTAATACATGGCAATATGTGCAGGAGTAGACCATCAGCCATTCTTGCCAAGTCTGCCATTCAATACTAGCTTGGCTGATCATTGACCTCAACTTCACTTTTCTGGGTGGGATCTTCTGGCCGTTACCCCTGGAGATTCCCCGGTGGCAGAGGGTGTGAACAATGCAAAACCCCATTGACAGCGGTGGGATCCTCTTTTTCACAGTAGAAAGCACTTAACTGCTTTTGCTGTGGTGAGGAACTGTCAATCGTAGCAAGAGTGTTTATAAACATTGTGGTTAGCATTTAATCGAGATACATTCAAGCGTGATCGGAAAGATTGACCAACAATCCACCAAGCAGCTGTCTCTAGAGTAATAAAATTGTCAATCACTGGCTAGTGCAATGTATTGCATGTATTGCAAATGAATGGCAGATTTGCATTTCAAAGGCTGTCACAGGATTTGAAGCCCTTTGATGTGTACTTGGCTCTCGCGGAATCCTCTAACACGTAACAGCTGCTTTGTGGATGTTTGTCTGCGGCAGCAGATGATAGGGAAGGGTGAGTGAAAATGCAGTAATTTTTCACTCTACTGCCTGGACTGTTCTTCAGCTTTCAGGTAGGGGTAACTGATAGGGTGGGTCTCTGATGGGGGGTCTCTGATGGGGGGTCTCTGATGGGGGGTCTCTGATGGGAGGGGTCTGATGGGAGGGGTCCCTGATGGGAGGGGTCTGATGGGGGGTCTCTGACGGGAGGGGTCTCTGATTGGAGGGGTCTCTGATGGGAGGGGTCTCTGATGGTGGGGTTTCTGATGGGGGGTCTCTGATGGGGGGTCTCTGATGGGGGTTCTTTGATTGGGGGGTCTCTGATGGGGGGTTTCTGATGGGAGGCGTCTCTGATGGGGGGTCTCTGATGGGGGGTCTCTGATGGGGGGTCTCTGATGGGAGGGGTCTCTCTTGGGAGGGGTCTCTGATGGGAGGGGTCTCTGATAGAGGGGTCTCTGATGGAGGGGTCTCTGATGGAGGGGTCTCTGATAGAGGGGTCTCTGATAGAGGGGTCTCTGATGGGGGGGTCTCTGATGGGGGTCTCTGATGGAGGGGTCTCTGATGGAGGGGTCTCTGATGGAGGGGTCTCTGATAGAGGGGTCTCTGATAGAGGGGTCTCTGATAGAGGGGTCTCTGATAGAGGGGTCTCTGATGGGGGGGTCTCTGATGGAGGGGTCTCTGATGGAGGGGTCTCTGATGGAGGGGTCTCTGATGGAGGGGTTTCTGATAGAGGGGTCTCTGATAGGGGGGTCTCTGATGGGGGGTCTCTGATGGGGGTCTCTGATGGTGGCCTGGGGATTCAGGCAGGGCAGCAGGATTTGCATTGAGTGGGGAGGAGGGCTTTCCAATGGACTTTGGGGAGCACCTGAGTTATGTACTGACCCCTTTGACCCTCTGCAAGGTTCACTGTCTCAGCGTGAGTTTGGCTTTGGTTGGTCAATTCAGCACTTGCCACTTTTGTGGGCGCATAAATTTCAGTGTGCAAAGTGAAAGAATGTTTGCACCTGCACCTGTATTCAGCTCTGTATATAAATCAGGCCGATCCTGTACCTCTGGTCATATCATTGAGGCAGTGACCGAGGCTTCTGTTGGTATCACTCTGCCAATAGATTCTTTGATGTTTCCCATGCTGAATGTCAGCTGACCTTGTGTGTTAATGGTCTGTCATCCTATGAATATGAGGTGTAGCTTGGCTAGGTATCACATAGATAATGTCTTGCCACTACTTGGCACAGGCTCTTGGTTGATTAGAATGCTGGACCTGTCTGGCCTCTGGGTTGTGGCTCAAGATATTGAACCACTTGCTTTGACTTTTGCTTCCTGCATTGGTGCTTCCAGTATCTTCTGTTGCCATGCATGCAGAATTGAATTGGCAATTTCTGGGTGCATGCATGAGGCTGCACTCCCCACAATGCTTACTAGGCTTTCCTGTATTAGATATCATGCAGTGGCTGATGCAAGTTGCCTGCAGACTCTGTCTATCCATTTGTATGGCTTTGTACTTGTGTCTTCCACAGTGTAACTTTTGGTTGGTCCAAGATGTCTTTTTGGAATACTTCTCTTGGGATGGACAGCACGGTAGCACAGTGGTTAGCACTGTGGCTTCACAGCACCAGGGTTCCAGGTTCGATTCCCGGCTTAGGTCACTGTCTATGTGGAGTCTGCATGCTCTCCCTGTGGGTTTCTTCCGGGTGCTCCGGTTTCCTCCCAAAAATCCCGAAAGACGTGCTCTTAGGTGAATTGGACATTCTGAATTCTCCCTCCGTTTACCCGAACAGGTGCCGGAATGTGGCGACTAGGGGATTTTCACAGTAACTTCATTGCAGTGTTAGTGTAAGCTTACTAGTGACACTAATGATTATCATCATGAGCTTGATTATTCTGTTGGCCGGGTCAGCTGCTGTAAAGTTGCTATCCTGCCCGGTGTCTCTGCATCTACTAATGAATGAATCATTGTTGGTTGTTGCCTAAAAGATATGAATTTCTGAAAGTGAAACTGAACTTCACTCATAATTGATCTTCGAGCCGTGACAATACATTTTCTGTATTTTTCAGATGGGCATCAGACAGACCCGATGTGTTCTGTGGAGGCCTTCATTGCCGTCAGCAACTTCATTCTAATGTTTTGTTTACCTAGATCAGGAATATTGGAGATAATATCCCAGAGTGCTAAAAGAGATGGCTAGGGAAATTGCAAATGCACCAGTGATAATTTACCAAAATTCACTAGACTCTGGGGTGGTCCCGGTGGATTGGAAATTAGCAAACGTGACGCCACTGTTTAGAAAAGGAGGTAGGCAGAGAGGGGGTAATTATAGGCCAGTGAGCTTAACTTCGGTAGCAGGGAAGATGCTGGAATCTATCATCGAGGAAGAAATAGCGAGGCAGCTGGATAGAAATTGTCCCATTGGGCAGACGCAGCATGGGTTCATAAAGGGCAGGTCATGCCTAACTAATTTAGTGGAATTTTTTGAGGACATTACCAGTGCAGTAGATAATGGGGAGCCGATGGATATGGTATATCTGGATTTCCAGAAAGCCTTTGACAAGGTGCCACACAAAAGGTTGCTGCATAAGATAAAGATGCGTGGCATTAAGGGTAAAGTAGTAGCATGGATAGAGGATTGGTTAATTAATAGAAAGCAAAGAGTGGGGATTAATGGGTGTTTCTCTGGTTGGCAATCAGTAGCTAGTGGTGTCCCTCAGGGATCAGTGTTGTGCCCACAATGGTTCACAATTTACATAGATGATTTGGAGTTGGGTACCAAGGGCAATGTGTCCAAGTTTGCAGATGACACTAAGATGAGTGGTAAAGCGAAAAGTGCAGAGGGTACTGGAAGTCTACAGAGGGATTTGGATAGGTTAAGTGAATGGGCTCGGGTCTGGCAGATGGAATACAATGTTGACAAATGTGAGGTTATCCATTTTGATAGGAATAACAGCAAACGGGATTATTATTTAAATGATAAAATATTAAAGCATGCCGCTGTTGTGCAGAGAGACCTGGGTGGGCTAGTGCATGAGTCACAGAAAGTTGGTTTACAGGTGCAACAGGTGATTAAGAAGGCAAATGGAATTTTGTCCTTCATTGCTAGAGGGATAGAGTTTAAGACTAGGGAGGTTATGCTGCAATTGTATAAGGTGTTAGTGAGGCCACACCTGGAGTATTGTGTTGAGTTTTGGTCTCCTTACTTGAGAAAGGACATACTGGCACAGGAGGGTGTGCAGAGGAGATTCACTAGGTTAATCCCAGAGCTGAAGGGGTTGGATTATGAGGAGAGGTTGAGTAGACTGGGACTGTACTCGTTGGAATTTAGAAGGATGAGGGGGGATCTTATAGAAACATGTAAAATTATGAAGGGAATAGATAGGATAGATACGGGCAGGTTGTTTCCACTGGCGGGTGACAGCAGAACTAGGGGGCATAGCCTCAAAATAAGGGGAAGTAGATTTAGGACTGAGTTTAGGAGGAACTTCTTCACCCAAGGGTTGTGAATCTATGGAATTCGCTGCCCGGTAAAGCAGTTGAGGCTCCTTCATTAAATGTTTTTAAGATAAAGATAGATAGTTTTTTGAAGAATAAAGGGATTAAGGGTTATGGTGTTCGGGCCGGAAAGTGGAGCTGAGTCCACAAAAGATCAGCCATGATCTCATTGAATGGTGGAGCAGGCTCGAGGGGCCAGATGGCCTACTCCTGCTCCTAGTTCTTATGTTCTTATTGAGGTCAAGAAAACACACCTCGACACATTGCCAGTACAAAGTAAATTGAGAAAGGAGGTCTGGTGTCTTCTGATTGAATATTGGAAACATTGCGATCATCTTTTAGCCTTTTGCAGGATTTAAAAAGCTATCTAGAGTTTGTTTTTATGGCTACCAGAATTCCTATTGAACCTTCGGCAGGATTCTCTGATCCTGAGTGTTGACGCTGTTGTAAACGCCGTTGCGTTTTACGATGGCGCCAACGGGCCCCTAGGAGCAGCGATCCTGTGCCGCACAGGGGGCCAGCACGGCACTGGAGCAACTCACGCAGCTCCAGTTGCCGATACCGGCGTCAGAACCCGGGTGCCGCGAGTCTGCGCATGCGCTCTACAGCCGGCGCATGCGTGCTAGTTGCCTTTCCCGCGTCGCCCCCGACGCAACATGATGGAGTGCTACAGGGGCCTGGTGCGGAGGAACATGGGCCGCCACCAGGAAAAGCCCGCCCGCCGATCAGTAGGCCCCGATCGCACGGTGGAGGCCCCACCCGGGGTTCCCCCCTCCTCCCCCCCCCCCCCCCCCCCCCACCAGGCCACCTCCGCACAACATGAACGCTGAGGTCCCGGCGGATAAGACCACACGTGAACGGGGCCAGCTGGACTCGGCCTAACTCAGCGGCCACTCATCCCATCGCACGCGGTGAATCGCCAGGGGGTGGAACGTGCCAACCGCGCCGGCACCAATGGCGCCGATTCTCCGTTCTCTGCGGCTTCATTCCAGTCGTTTTCAGGGTAAATTCAGAACAGAAATGCGGAGACATTTCTTCAGCCAGAGAGTGGTGGGCCTGTGGAATTCATTGCCGCGGAGTGCAGTGGAGGCCGGGACGCTAAATGGCTTCAAGGCAGAGATAGATAAATTCTTGATGTCGCGAGGAATTAAGGGCTACGGGGAGAATGCTGGGAGGTGGAGTTGAAATGCCCATCAGCCATGATCGAATGGCGGAGTGGACTCGATGGGCCGAATGGCCTTACTTCCACTCCTATGTCTTATGGTCTTTTGGTTTTATTAAATATTAGGCCCTTACACACCATCCCCTCCCCATGCCCCAACCAACCTCTTATAAGCCAATTCCAACTTAATGTGAACTCATGGCACTCAAGCCAACCCAACCCTTTGTCATTACACCTTGCATGCCAATTCCACCAGGGACAGAGCTCAGGAGCCATGTTGAGATGAAATTTTTAAACAGTTCTAAGGACAGCCTTTACCATAATAAAAAGAAAATTCCATCCACAAAAGCCACAGAGTAGAATCCCTACAGAATCAAGCCCTCGAGTCCGCACTGACCCTCTGAAAGAGCATCCAACCCTACTTCCCTTAACACCGTAACCCCACCTAACCTACACATCTTTGGACAATAAGGGACAATTTAGCCCGGCCCATCCACCTAACCTGCACATCTTTAGACTTTGGGATGAAACTGGAGCACCTGGAGGAAATCCAGACAGACACGGGGAGAAAGTGAAAACTCCACACAGCCAGGCACCCGAGGCAGAAATGAACCCAGGTCCCTGGTGCCGTTAGGCAGCGGTGCTAACCACTGTGCCACCGATACTCCCCATTCAAAAACATTTACATCCCCTCAAGTACTTAATCCTTTATAGAGACAAACAGACTTGTATTCATAACATTGTATTTTATAAAAATGCACCAAAGAAAGTTAAACCCTTAATAACCTCTTTGAGATGTCAATCAAACTGTGGAATTAGGAGAGCTACCGAGAGAATGATAGGTTGTGGAGAGCAGCCAAGTATTAATAATGACATAATGATGGTCCTTGGGGGTAATATCAACAAACAGCTATTGTAAGTGTTAGAACAGATTTTTCTCACTAATACAGACAGCCTATATTTTTAAGTTAAATAGTTGAGGATTTAAATAACTTCACAGCATGACAGTTCCACAGACCTTGGGCGGGATTCTCCGCCGGCGTGATTTTCTGTTTTACCGGCACTTTAGGGTTTCCTGACGGGGTAGGGCTGCCCCGCAATGGGAAACCCCATTGACGGCGTAACGGAGAATCCCGTCAGTGGGTCAGGGCAGAAATGCAGCGGGGCGGAGAATCCAGCCCAATAATCCCCCTTTATGAGCATTTACAATTGTGCTAAAAATTTGGAGCTCCAACATTTTGGGTTAAGACTCTTGCTACAGCAAAACTGGGGTCTATTTGAACTCAGCACTGACTTTAAATGGCCCTGCTGTGTTCGGGTTCCTCATGTGTGAGTCATGTCCCACCCTCTTGCCCCAAACAGTGATATTGGGATCTGTCCGAAATGGGGAATGGACTTCTAGAGCCAGGTCTTGGCCACCATTTTGAAGTTCCATTGAGTCTCAATGTGGACCTCAATCTTCAATAAACTCAGCGATGGAGAATCCATGCCCTGTAAGGTAGACAATTTCAAAGGTTTGCAACCCTTCGAGAGCAGAAATTTCTAAAGTTGGTCCCAAATGGTCAACGCCTTGTCCTGAGGCTGCCACCCTGTGTTCTAGATTCTCCAGGCCAAGGAAACAGCCCCCCAGAGTCTACCCTGTCAAGCCCCTTCAGCATTGCACCAGAGAGTTTGGCCCAATTCTCCAGCCCCTTCTCATCCGACAACCTTCTAATCCCAGCAACCAATCCAATGAACCTTTGCTGCATTATCTCTACTGCAAGCGCTTTGTTCCTTAGATATGGAGATCAAAACTGTTTGCAGTTGTCCAGGTGTAGTCTCACAAATACTTGTACAATTGTGGTAAAACCTCTTTATTCAAAACCCCTTGCAGTAAAGGCCACAATGCCATTTGCCTGCCTTATTGCTGGCTGTCCTGTATGTTTGCTTTCTGTTCCTTCTACGCCCACCCAAGTTTCTCTGAACATCAACATTTAAAAGTTTCATACGTTTAAAAAAATATTTTGTTTTTCTATTCTTGGCACCAAAATGAATGACGTCACACTTCCCTTCTCCACACTGTTGCCCAATTACTAAACTTGTCCATTGAGCCACCTTGTGTCTTCCTCACAGTTTATATTCCCACTTAATTTTGCATTGTCAGCACACTTGCATATGTTATTCTGCCTCTTTGATTAAGTCATTAATGTGGAATATAAATAGCTCATCTTGATTCATCGTGATACATTTAAATTTCACACATCAGTGAAAAAACAGCCACTGATCGCAGTCCAATTCATCAAGGGTTTGGTCACTTAAACGTGACTTGTTTTGGGTATTCTACAATGCAGCAAGCATTCTCCATCTGTCCACATATTTCAGTTTAAACTAATGATTTAATCTCAAATATTTATCCCATCATTTAAATCATTCCATCTTGTGTCCCTAAATCTGAGAGAATATAACCGGATTGGTGAAATAGACATGAAACTGAGTTGGGAATCAGTAAAAGTAGGCCTTTCACAAAGTATAAATTAAAACTATGTCACATTTATACAAGGTTTCAATACTGTAGGATAGTCCACAGTGTTTCATTGCCAATGCATCACTGTGGCCGCGATTCTCCCAAAAGGAAACAAAGTCCCATAACGAGCACGTTTAGCGGCATGCTTCCTGGCACTCGCAGTGTTGAGAAACACGTAGCTATTCAACGTGATTTGCTTGAATAAGGGGCCTGAATCGCGCGGCCAAGGTGGCACATAGGCCCGTTTTGTACAGTGGGAAGCTCCGCTCATTTTTAAATGGAGTCCCGATCACCGAGGACCCCAAAACAATCCCCAACCCCCCCGCCCCTGAAGGCACTGTGGGAGAGTCCTTGGCCCCTCTCCCCTGCACCCCCCCCCCCCCCCCAACACCCATGTCGGCAACCCAGCCCAATCACGCGTGTGCAAAAAATACCAGCTTGGCACCTTGGTATTGCCAACGTGGCAGCACCCATGTCAGCTGACAGTGCCACCAGGATGCCAGGCAGGCACTGGCAATGCCACCAACAGTGCCAGGGCACTACCCTGCCCAAAGGGCATGCAGCTGGGGTTTCTGACCCCCTGAGAGACACCCCACAAGTGCCGTTCCGTCTGGTCCCCATTTGTGGGGACCAGTATTTTTTCAAAAAATATACTTTATTCATAAAATCTATCATCAGCATTACAGAATATTTTGAATAGTCTTGACTGTACATTTCCATGAGAGTTACACATTCCCTTGACTTTCTTCCATTCAATTGGGATAACGTTACACACATATCCCTCTTTATGTTACAATTCTTTCTTAAATATTTACATTGTCATGCTTCTTTTATACATTGGAGTATTGAAGACCCGGGCCGAGGGGTTTTACACTGTTACCAACCCCTCGGGGTACATTTGCTGGTCAGACCTTACACAGTGGCCTTTCCCCATTGCGGCTTGGCGGCAGCTGCCCCAAGCTTGAGTGCGTCCCTCAGCACGTAGTCCTGGACCTTGGAATGTGCCAGTCTGCAACACTCGGTTGAGGACAATTCTTTGCACTGGAAGATCAGCAAGTTTCGGGCAGACCAAAGAGCGTCTTTCACCGAGTTGATGACCTTCCAGCAGCAGTTGATGATTGTCTCGGTGTGTGTCCCTGGAAACAGTCCGTAGAGCACAGAGTCCTGTGTCACAGAGCTGCTCGGGATGAACCTGGACAAATCCCACTGCATCTCTCTCCAGACCTTCTGTGCAAAGGCACATTCCACAAGGAGGTGGGTGACTGTCTCATTTCCCCCACAGCCACTCCGAGGGCAGCGCGCTACGGTGCTGAGCCTTCGGGTGTACATGTTTTCCTTCAAAAATGTTTCCACGAGGGACAGGTGGTACGGCACGGTCCAACTACTTGGAGCGTTCCGCGGCAATGAGGCCAGGCCCATCCTTCGTAACACCGGGAACAGGTAGAACCTCAGTATGTAGCGACACTTGGTGTTTGCATACCCGGGGTCTACGCACAGCTTGATGCAGCTGCACTCAAAGGTGGCCATCAGGATGAGGGAGACGTTGGGTACGTTCCGCCCTCCTTTATCCAGAGGTTTGTACATGGTGTCCCTTCGGACATGGTCCATCTTGGATCTCAGGATGAATTTGAAGATGGCCCGGGTGACTGCTGCGGTGTAGGGTCGGGTAATGGGCCAGACCTGCGCCACGTACAGTAACACCGAGAGTTCCTCACACCCGATGACCAGGGTTTTGCCCGCAATGGAGAGGGTGCGTTGCTCCCACCAGCCCAGTTTCTGTTTAACTTTGGCAATGCGCTCCTCCCAGTTTTTGGTGCACGCCCCAGCCGCTCCGAACCATAATCCCCAGCACTTTCATGTAATCTGACCTGACCATGAAGGGGACAAACGACCGGTCGGCCCAGTTCCCAAAGAACATGGCCTCGCTCTTGCCGCGGTTTACCTTGGCTCCCAAGGCCAGTTCAAACTGGTCGCAGGTGTCCAAGAGCCTGGGTACAGACACGGGATCCGAGCAGAAAACGGCGACGTCATCCATGTACAGGGAGGCTTTGACATGCACGCTTCCGCTGCCTGGGATTGTCACCCCTCTCATACCCGGATCCTTCCTGATGGACTCGACAAAAGGTTCTATGCAGCAGACAAACAGGGCCGAGGAGAGAGGGCAGCCCTGCCTCCAGATTTGATCTGGAACTTTCCTGATTCCCATCCATTGATTGAGACTGCGCTATAGAGTTTGTGTAGAGCAGTTTGATCCAATTGCGGATTCCCTCCCCAAACCCCATTTTGGAGAGCACATCCATCATGTAGGTGTGCGATATTCTGTCAAAAGCCTTCTCCTGATCAAGGCTGATGAGGCAGGTGTCCACCCTCCTGTCCTGGACGTAGGCGATCGTATCCCTGAGCAGCGCGAGGCTGTCAGAGATCTTCCTGCCGGGTACAGCACAGGTCTGGTCAGGGTGGATCGCCGACTCCAGAGCAGACGTGACCCGATTGGCGATGACATTGGCTAGAATTTTGTAATCCACATTCAACAGTGAAATGGGTCGCCAATTCCGAATTTCTTCCCTTTCCCCTTCTACTTGTAGATAAGGGTGGTGCCTTTCCTCATGGATTCTGACATGCTGCCATCCAGAAGCATACTCTCGTACACTTCCAGCAGGTCTGGGCCCATCCAGTCCCACAGAGCCGAATACAACTCAGCCGATAAGCCGTCGCTTCCGGGAGTTTTACTCGTCTCAAAGGACTTGACGGCCTTTGTCAGCTCGTCCAGAGTTAGCGGTTTGTCCAGGTTTTCCCCCTCGCTGTCGTGCAAGACCTCCGTGATAGACGACAGGAAGGTCTAGGAAACAGTGCTGTCTGTTGGCTTCAGATCATACAGTCCGGCATAAAAGGATTGACTGATCCTCAGAATGTCAGACTGCGATGTCTTTACTGAGCCATCTTCTTCCTTCAGGCTGCTGATCACAGGGGTCTCTCTGTGCACCTTTTGGAAGAAGAAGCGTGAGCACTTTTCATCCTGCTCCACGGAGCGGACTCTGGACCAGAAGATAACCTTGGAGGCCTCTGAGGTGTAGAGCGAGGCTTGCTGGTTCTTCACCTCTTGGAGATCCTCCTTGACATCAACCCCATCGACTGCAGCTGGAGCAAATTCTGCATACTGTTCTGGAACCTGGACATAGCCCCTCGTCTCTCTCTCACCTTTTGAACGCCTTTGAGGATGAGAAACCTTTTGATGTTCCCCTTGATTGCTTCCCACCAGAGATGTGGAGACTCAAAGAGGGTTTCACGGTTCTCCATCCTTTGTAATCCCTTTCGAGTTCCTCGAGGTTCTCTGGAGTCAACAGTTTTACATTCAGTTTCCATGTCCCATTTGTGGGGACCAGTACCAAACAGCGCTCGCCCGAGGTCTTTGAAGCAAGGGGGATGAATCCCAAAGCCCCAGGTACCTCGGGAATCTGCACATCAGGCTTGCTGCCTCGCTCTAATATGCAGATTTGCCAAAAACAGTGATCCCGTTCATAGTGAGCGGGATTCACATTGCAACATCTCACAAGATAGCGTTGGATGTTGCGAGGCGTTGTGAGCTGGGTAGATCCCGGGAACAGGGTCTCCCGGCTTTCATTGCCTGCGCTGTGCCGCTGCGAGCTGCTTTTCCGGTGCAACGCGGGCGTTGGATCGCGTCCACATGGTCTCTGTTGAATAGGGAAACTGTGGTGGCTAATTCACACACAGCAGGTAACCTGTTTTTCCCAATGGTGTTTGATGAATAAATGATGACACGAGAGGCACTCCTGCTGTTCAGAACCACGGTATAGTTTATATCCAATGAGAGCACTGAGAAAGTATCTCATTTGAAATGGGTCTTGATCATGGTGTTGAGGGGTGTGAGGGCAGTCACTGAGTTGAGGCTGACGTAGTGAGTTAGTTAGAATGGAGGAACCATTTCAATTATTACGGCGTGCTTATTTATTTGAGAAAAAGCCAAAGGCCACTCCTGACATCCAATGTCCACTGTTATTAAAGCAAACTCACTACAGCTTAATGGATCGTAAACTGTTGAAATCTGAAATCAGGACTGGGCTCATGGTTATTGTCAAACTATCAATGATCTCATTCGCCTGCGACATTTTGCGGTGACCACCTTTTACAAACCTTGCTGACAACGGGGTGACTTTTTGTCGTATTCTCCTGGAGTGAACTACACCAGTAACGAGGAAGCTGTGGAAACTCTGATAAAAGGAGCCATTTTTCCCGAGTATCTGCGGCTCTTCCACAGATGTTGCGCAGGCAAGCAGGAGAGTTTGGAAATTCACTCTTGGTTGCATCTTGGCTAACTCCAACAAATTGAAGGCTTTTTATTCATCTGCCTTTCTGCAGGATATCGCATTTTCAGGTCGACTACCGTAATCCTGAAAGCGCGTGGAAACCGCCCTCCCCAGCCCCCATCAATTAACTATGCGCTGAGTGCAAGATATCGCACTGGCTGCAGCTAGTGTTCAGCGTGTTGTTGCGGCTGACACAGCATTCAATGGCTGAAGACAGTCTTAACACTGTAATCATTAAATGCCACGTATGCAAAACTGAAGTAAGAGAAAGGGGAAAATGCTGTATGCGAGGATGCGTGGCAGAATTTGTTCTGCTCCTCTGATTTCATTACAAGATGTGCCATGCAGTCTGTTATCCAATAGTAATTTTTCTCTGTGTAACACTGTCTGCTGATGATGTTAATTTTCAGCTTAATGAATGCCTTTCCTAATGCATAAACTACTCCTCGACAAGCCTTTTGCCATTTAGAGGAAGAGCTTGATCACTTACTATAAAGAGGAAACATTCACAGGAGGAATTCCTCATCCAAACCAGAGATGGCCACCTGGCTTGAGGAGGCATCTAGTCCTTCAGCAATGCTGCCCTTTGAGTGCTGAAAAGCTGGAGGATTTTCCAAATCAATTTTTCTCTCTCTCTCCATGTGGCCAAAACACGTGGCCTCCAATTAGCTTCAACTCCACAGATAGCCAAGATCATAAAACATACGGCAGAAGGAACGAGGAGCATAGACTTAAACACTGTATTCAGCAGCATAATTCAATGATACTTGTTCCCTCTCGGGGGTTATCATGTTATTTTGAAGGCGAAACCCAGATGGATTCTGCCCATCATACGTCTTGCACAATTATTTTAGAGACAGAAACCTTAATTTGTCTTAAAAACTATAAGTAAATTATAAATTAAATAGCTAATTTAGAAATGGAGGTGAGGGTGAAAGGGTGGCATGCTCCCACCTCAGTCAGAGGGGGCAGATTCAATGGCATCTTGCTGATTCCGGTGAATTGACAGGACAGCTGAACATCCAGGCCAGCGCTGAGCAGTTCAGGTTATGGAGAAACAGAGATAAACAGACTGTACCTCTCCCTTTCCAGCAGCAGGCCATCGAATTTCAAAATAAATAAATAAACCTGTTACAATTAATAATGCAATTGTGTGGGCTGCATTCTTCCCCCGTGATCTGACCTCTTATCCTTATCTACAGGTGTGAGTAAGACAAGCCGGAAGTGGTAATGAAGGAATGTTTAAGGCCTAATATTTGTCAATGCTCCAGTTTTAATGAAGGCTGCAACAAATGTCTGTTCACCAAGACGACACTCCCGCATTGCATTTGTCACTCACACTGCAATTGTAGTTCTCAATCAGCAGGCATGCACTCCACTGGAACTTTGAACTGTTGTGGATTTAGAGTTAGCGGGGACCCATGCTCTGCTGTGCTACCACCCCCCTCCTCCCTCTCCTGGGACCAGCAGCCCCTCCTTCCTACCGGGACCATTCCAACCCCCACTCATTACAAACTTGACGAGTAGAATAATCGAATTGGGAGGACCGAGTTTCTGAGGAACGAATCAGGACATTGTGTATTGTTAAATGCAGAAAAGCACTTTTATTTTCTCCTAAAGATACACAAATAAAAATTAGCAATAAGTTACCAAGAGAATCGAAAATCCCCAGGACAGCCACAGGATTGAAAGAAAATACCAAGCACGATTTAACAGATGGAACAGAGTCCCGTGTCGCGGGCGTTTAGCCGAGAACGACCCCGCTATTAAACGAGACTCTGCTTCTTTTCTGTGCTTCGGTGAGGAATGCCACCCTGAGGTTGTACTTAGGCCCAATCCCTGCACTAACCAGCTCAGCATCTTGGCACAGCCAGCCTGACAGTGCCAGGGTGGCCCCCAGGTGGCACTGTCAGAGTGCCAGGGGTGCCAGTGTATCACCCTGCCCAGAGACTGCCCACCCAGGGGCCGCCGATCGCCTGGGAGACCACCCCCCTCCACATTGGTCAAGGCCAGAGCTAAATGTTCCTTGCTCAGGGTCTCGGAGGGGCGGGGGTTGGATCCCTGCCCAAATTTATTTAATTGAGCCTGACTGTACATTTGAATATGCAAATCCTGTTCGATCTCGCACGGAGCATTGAGGCCGTTAAATCTCACAAGTTCAGGGCAACTATAAGCTTGCCGGCCACCAGGAGCACGTGTCCTCCCCTATACCCCCGTGGTCCCAGAGAATCGTGAACATGCAGATATATCGCACTGTCTCCCTGCTCAGCCGGAGTCTGTGATGCCATGTCCACTCCGGCAGGTCCTCGAATAACAGCCGCTGCCGATACACACGAGGTCCGATGCAGGGCCTCCATCCCACCGCCTCCTCGGTCTGTTGGGCGGCTGACTCTCCATCCTCACCAGCTGGCTCCTGTTCCTCTGGTCTGCCGCAGGGTCTTCCCTGAACAGCTCCTCCTCATACAGGCACAGTGCCCCCCCCCCCCCCCCCCCCCCCCCCCCCCCCCCCCGCCACGGCTGCGGCAGCCAGGATTAAGGACATTCCTGGTTGAATTCTGAATGGTCTACAGGGGGTGAAGGGCAGACATGCCAGCATGGTGCGAACCCGCGTGCCCAACCAGGTCCAACAGGCTGTATGGTAGCCCCGGCCTACATTGCAGCCCCTGTCCCCGCATGTCTTCCACACCTATCCCCAACCCCGGCCGTTCCCCCGACACTCTGCCCTCCGCACCACCCCTCGGGGGGGTCTCTGGCCCTGGTACCCGTCCTTGCTAGTGGGCACCTATCCTGCCAACAGGGGTACCGGTGGCTGGCCCTACCCAGGCCACTGGTACTCTCCACTGCCCCCAGCCGGCACCCTTCTGTCGGGGCCACTGTGGGCATCCCCCTCCGGTGGGCTGCATGATACCCCACCAGCGGGTGGTGCCCAGATGTGGGGGTGGTGTTGGTGGGGTGTACTGGGGGGGGGCAATCCCCTGCTCACGCAGGCACGGGGAGAACGTGCAGACTCTGCACAGACAGTGACCCAAGCCAGGAATCGAACCCGGATCCCTGGTGCTGTGAAGCTACAGTGCTAACCACTGTGCTACTGTGCTGCCCATAGAAAAGTGTAAAGTCGCCAGAGTTCCAGGTGACCAGAGGCTGCTTTCCCCTTTGAGGGGGAGGGGTGACTGGTGGTGATTTAACCTGAGGGTCACCACACCTCAGGCAAGGGGCAAGGTTGAGAAGGTGGGGGCTTCATAAATAACCTCAGCCGGTACGGGGAATTGAACCCACGCTGCTGGCCTCGCTCTGCATCATTAACCAGCTGTCTAGCCCACTGAGCTAAACTGGCCACGGTTCCTCCTGGCGGAGGTGGAGCATTGCGGAGACTATCAGGTCAGGCCTGTATATTATATATATATTTTTTATTCGTTCATGGGACCTGAGCATCGCTGGACCTGTCAGCATTTATTGCCCATCCCTAATTGTTAGCAGTTACAAGTCAACCACATTTCTGTGGGACCTGGAGTCACATGTAGGCCAGACCGGATAAGGACGGCAGATTTCCTTCCCTAGAGGACATTAGTGAACCAGATGGGTTTTTACAACAATCGACAATGGTTTCATGGTCAGCACGGTAGCATGGTGGTTAGCGTCAATGCTTCACAGCTCCAGGGTCCCAGGTTCAGTTCCTGGCTGGGTCACTGTCTGTGCAGAGTCTGCACGTCCTCCCCTTGTGTGCGTGGGTTTCCTCCGGGTGCTCCAGTTTCCTCCCACAGTCCAAAGATGTGCGGGTTAGGTGGATTGGCCATGCTAAATTGCCCGTAGTGTCCTAAAAAGTAAGGTTAAGGGGGGGTTGTTGGGTTACGGGTATAGGGTGGATACGTGGGTTTGAGTAGGGTGATCATTGCTCGGCACAACATCGAGGGCCGAAGGGCCTGTTCTGTGCTGTACTGTTCTATGTTCTATGTTCATCTTCAGACTTTTAATTCCAGATTTCTATTGAATTCACATTTCACCATCTGATGGGTTTCCTCCGGGTGCTCCGGTTTCCTCCCCCAGTTCAAAGACGTGGTTAGGTGGATTGGCCGTGATAAATTGCCCTTAATGACCAAAAAAGTTTAGATGGGGTTATTGGGTTATGAGGATAGGGTGGAAGTGAGGGCTTAAGTGGGTCGGTGCAGACTCGATGGGCTGAATGGCCTCCTTCTGAACTGTATGTTCTATGATTTGAACCTGGGTCCCCAATGCATTACTCTGGGTCTCTGGTTTACGTGTCCAGTGACCATACCACAAGGCCACCACCTCCCCGGAGTAAAATAAATAAATAATCTTTATCGTCACAAGTAGGCTTACATTAACACTGCAGTGAGGTTACTGTGAAAAGCCCCTAGTCGCCACATTCCGGCACCTGTTCGGGTCCACAGAGGTAGAATTCAGAATTCTCAGCTGGTACGGGAATTGAACCCGCGCTGCTGGCCTCGTTCTGCATCACAAACCAGCTGTTTAGCCCACTGAGCTAAACCAGCTCCCTAAACGTATTGATGGTGCTGGCGAGTCACCGGAGCATGGCAGTCTCTCGGGCACTCTGCGCCGGCCACGATTTTCACCCCATGCACGATTCTCTACCCGATCGCCTTTCGCGATTCCAGTGTCACTGGACACAGAATCCCACCTCATGTTTCTGAGACAGTGAGGTAGATACATTTAGAAAGAAACGCTACACCTTTTGCAGCATGTGCAACGCTTGAGCAAGAACACCGCTTTCTTATAAATGCAAACATGTAATAATCTAATTGATGCTCCCCTGTAAACAGATATATAGATAAATACATTAACATTTAAGCATATGCTAATCACTTGGTTGTGCTGGTTAGCACACTGGGCTAAATCGCTGGCTTTGAAAGCAGACCAAGGCAGGCCAGCAGCACGGTTTAATTCCTGTACCAGCCTCCCCGAACAGGCGCCGGAGTGTGGCGACTAGGGGCTTTTCACGGTAACTTCATTTGAAGCCTACTTGTGATCCTAAGCAATTTTAATTTTTCACTTGGTTCAAATTAATAAACAGTGGAATGGAAATGAAATGAAAATCGCTTATTGTCACGAGTAGGCTTCAATGAAGTTACTGTGAAAAGCCCCTAGTCGCCACATTCCGGCGCCTGTCCGGGGAGGCTGGTACGGGAATTGAACCGTGCTGCTGGCCTGCTTGGTCTGCTTTATAAGCCAGCTATTTAGCCTTGTGAGCTAAACCAGCCCCTGCAAAGGGGTGAACTTGTCCTTAATCCACAAGCTTCCGCCACAATTTCCCACTGTTTGGTGACAGTGCCCAGGGAGCTGAGCTGAGTAACCTTGGCTCCATTTGCAGCTTCTCACACAGGAAAGAGCCATGGGAAGGCTGACATGGGGAGCGTCGGGCCAATGGGAGACAGGATTAACCACCAGCACCAACCAATCAAATACTGGGTGTGTGATGCGACTTCAATAAGAAGTGTAGCAGCCAATTAAAAAGACACGTTTGAGGAAATAACCAAGGAGGTAAAGAGCCGGGGAGTGACCAGTGCTTTAGGCAGCTGGGTGAGCAACTTCAGCACTCATCAGTTTTGGGGCCCCCTGTAGTGAGGGGACCCTGAACCTCATTGTAAATCTGCCACAAGCTTCTGCCTCAGTACTACCACTAAACCAAGGTTAACACTGAGTTACCACAGCTGAATGACTCCGAGGAGGAATGAAAGAGTGTAAAACGATGGAGCTAAGGTTACTTGAGAGGATGGAGGCAGGAAGGTGAAATAAGCATCTGGCTCCATGGCGTTTACAGGTCAGGTGGAAGAGCCGTGCTCCCCACCATCCCTCATGGAAGACATGTGGCTTCCCTTCTGATGACTGCAGTCTCTCCTCGATGCGGGGTTTGGTCACTCCTCCCCACCAGGACATGTTCCCGAGTCCCAATCTCTCCAGATTGCCAAGGACCATCCCCAGAGGTCCCAGCTCCGGATTCCTGTTGCTGCTTTATCTGCCCAGCAGCCTGCCACCTGTTACTAAACCTTCGAGATGGTCTGGTTATCCTCGGCCTTCCTAACACACCGTAAATATCGGGGCCATTAGACTTTCCCTCTGTTTCCTCGGAATACGTAGAGGGGAAAAACCCAACATCGAAGGCCGAAGGGCCTGTACTGCGCTGTAATGTTCTATTGTTAACCTGTTTGATTCTTCTTCCACTTCAATAGCAGCTTCTGATAGGAGAGTGAAAAGCTCCTGGTCAGATTTTCAAACAATGTTCATCACCAGCAGTAAATTGAAAAGCTACAGGACAGAGCGTTTTGTTTCACAGGATGGTCCGGCTTTCAATGTTTAGTGAACTCCATCAAGATCCTCTCACATTCTTCCCTTCTCCCGTATTTGTACTTTGATTCCCACAATACCAGATTTGGGAAGTTAAGGAGGTGTTACGTGTGAATTAGTGGCTCTTTCCCAGTTGGCTCTCACAGAGAAAGTATTTGATTTACAGATACTCGGATATTAGAACAATGAAAGGCAAGAGGCAATTGGAACTCCAACCCCGAGAAGGCAGAAAGAAAATGTTTCTGGTTTCAGAGGGATTAAGAACCAGGAGAAATGGATTGGCAGAAAAGGCAGTGATTAAAATCTTTATTCGCCCAGGTGGAGGCTGATTTGATCGAGGTTTTCAAAATGGAATTGGATACACACCTGAAGCCAAAGATTGTGCTGATCGACGGGGAAAGGACACGCAATGGGACTGATTAAATTGATCTTCTGGGCAGCTGGCCTGACTTCAACAGATTGAATGGTTTCGTTCTGTGCTGTAACGAGCCGATCGATGATTCTTTTCCATGATCTCTCTCGACAGCAACGTAACATATCTAAATAAAACCACTCACCTTAAATCCCGGGGCACAAACACATTTGCCGGTGACAGCGTCACAATCAGCCCCATTCTGACAGGCACAGAGTTGCTGACAACCCTCTCCGTGGTAGCCAAGGGGGCAGGTCTCGTTGCAGTACAGCCCAGTCCAGCCTGCTCTACAGGAACACTCCCCAGATAATGGGTGGCAGCTGAAAGGAACACCAAAGAGTCAAGAGGATAATCCTGAGTTTTATTAATTGATCACATAATGCTGAACTGGTCTTTTTCAAAGCAAAAAGTCTGAAAAATCAAAGTGAACATCCAACTGTGGCCAACTGAAATCCTGACTAATGCATAGTTAATGTCAAACCTTGGCCCAGAATTTCTATCAAACGGGAATAAAATTAGCCAATATCAGATCTTTCCACTGAGACTATTAATTGCTCATTCAGCACCCCAATCTAAATAAATTTACTCTGAGAAGTAGTCAAACTTCAAAAAAGACGTCCTGTCGTCTCCAAATGAAATTCAACAATTGAAGTGTTTTTTAAAATACTAGCTGCTTACTAGAAATGATGATCGATTTCCAACCTGAAATACCGCTGATTTTTTGAATATTTTTATTTTAACTGGCTGGAATAATTAACCCAACGGTAAGAGCTGAATCATCAATCACACATTTAAAATGACATGGTCCCGGACGCTACGGTGGCACAGTGGTTAGCACTGCTGCCTCACGGTGCTGAGGACCCGGGTTCGATCCCGGGCTCTGGGTCACTGTCCGTGTGGAGTTTGCACGTTCTCCCCGTGTTTGCGTGGGTTTCGCCCCCACAACCCAGACATGTGCAGGGTAGGTGGATTGGCCACGCTAAATTGCCCCTTAATTGGGAAATAAAATGGGTATTCTAAATTTTAAAAAATACTAACATGGTCCCTAAAAGACCCTCAACACACCGATATATTTTGCTGGTCTTAATTCAGCTTTCTTATCCGTTCAAACTTGGTAATTTTTCTGGAGTATCATTACTTACTTGCCAGACAACCATTCAAACTGTCAAAAGATGTTATTGCTCCAAATCCACTGCCAACGTTTGTTATTACCCAAGGCTAGAATGATATAGTTTGATTGTTTAAAAATAACTCCAGGGATCGCACTGTAGTGTGGTGGCTCGAACAAACAGTGTGCTCCAAAATGAGAGGATGTGAATCTGTAACCTTGATTTTTGATTAAATGACGTCTCAATCTCGCCCTTGCTGTGGATGGAGATGCAGAGTAAGGGCCAGAGAAGCAATCTGTGGGTGATTCACAATCAGGTCACTCTTGCACAATCTCCTGTCACAGGATAGGGGCGGCATTGCCAGGCGCAGAGGAAGAGCTGGATTCTGATTTTACCAAACCGGTATTGTGGGTATTGTCTTGTTATGCTCTTGACGTAGCATAAGCGGCTTCCTTGCTGTACACTCTGACAAAGGAAGGTTCAGACGTGGAGATAACTTCAACACGTTTACTGAACTATTTACAATTCTCCTACTCGGATTCACCACTACTGTTAATCCTTTTATAGCTACTCAGACTGACGAACCAGTCTGCTACAATCCACGTGGTGGGTGTGATATTGAATCAACCCTGTGTCTGTACTCACTGAGTGTCTCCACTGGAAAGAGGAAGATCATGTGTGCTGTGTCCTTTATATATGGGTTGGTGTAATGCCCCCCTGTGGTAGTGTCACCTCTGTGTGTATCGTGAATGCCTATTGGTCGTGTCCTATCTTACTGACCTATTGGTTAAGTGTCTGTGCGTCATGTCTCTGGTGCTCCCTAGCTTGTCTACGTGTATTTACATTAACCCCTTGTGTATTTACAGTGATGCATATCACCACAGGTATGATACAGAAATGATTCATTCACAATGATGCAGGAGCTCAAGCTTTGTAGTATCACATGACTGCTATTAGAGGACGATGTTAGGAAACAGTTAAGTCTCCAGTAGTTAAGATGGAATTGGGGTTTTTAACTGTTTAATACAAAGAACAATACAGCACAGGAACAGGCCCTTGAACCCTCCAAGCCTGTGCCGACCATTCTGCCCGTTGAACGTAAAACCTTCTGCATTTCCGGGTTCCATATCCCTCTATTCCCATCTTATTCATGGATTTGTCAAGATGCCTCTTAAATGTCGCTATCATTTCTACTTCCACCACCTCCTCTGGCAGCGTGGTCTAGTCACTCACCACCCTCTGTGTAACAAACTTCCCTCGCACATCTCTTCTAAACATTGTCCTTCATGCCTTAAACCTATATCCCCCAGTAATTCGCTCTTCCACCCTCAATAATGTTGTAGACCTCTATCAGGTCGCCCCGCAACCTCCCGTCATTCCAGTGAGAACAAACCGAGTTTATCCAACCGCTCCTCAGAGCTAACACCCTCCATACCAGGCAACATCCTGGTAAATCTCTTCTATACCCTCTCCAAAGCCTCCACATCCTTCTGGTAGTGTGGCGACCAGAATTGTGCGCAATATTCCAAGTACGGCCTTACCAAGGTTCTATACAGCTGCAACATGACTTGCCAATTTTCATACTTAGTGCCCTGACCGATGAGGGCAAGCATGCCATATGCCTCCTTGATTTCCTTATCACCTGCATTGCCACTTTCAGTGATTTGTGTACTGTATGCCCAGATCTCTCTGCCTGTCAATACTCCTAAGGGCTCTGCCATTTATTGTACAATTCCCACCTGTATTAGACCTTCCAAAATGCATTACCTCACATTTGTCTGGATTAAACTCCATCTGCCAGTTATCTGTCCAAGTCTCCAAACGATCTAAATCCTGCTGTATCCTCTGACAATCCTCATCACTATCCACAACTCCACCAATTTTTGTGTCGTCTGTAAACTTACTAATCAGACCAGCTACATTTTCCTCCAAATCCTTTATGTATACTACAAACAGCAAAGGTTCCAGCACTGATCCCTGTGGAACGCCACTAGTCACAGCCCTCCATTCAGCTCACCTCTGATCCCGTGCGATTGCATCTTCTGTACCAATCTGCCATGAGGGACCTTGTCAAAGGCTTTACTGAAGTCCACGTAGACAACATCCACTTCCCTACCCTCATCAATCATCTTTGTCACCTCCTCGAAAAACTCTATTAAGTTAGTGAGGCACGACCCCCCCTTCACAAAATCGTGCGGCCTCTCGCTAATGAGCCAATTTGTTTCCAAATGTGAGTAAATGTGGGTGTAGATTGCATTTATTGTTTAATAAACTGCGCCAATTGGAGTTTGCACATTCTCCCCGTGTCTGCATGGGTTTCTCCCCCACAACCTAAAGATGTGCAGGGTGGGTGGATTGGCCGCGCTAAATTCCCCCTTAATTGGAAAAAAAATAATTGGGTATTCTAAATTTATTTTAAAATAAATAAATAAACTGCACCAAAATATAAAGGGGATACAGGTGGCACTGTGACGTTGCTTGAGAAGTGATTACTGAATTCAATAAACTTGGAGTCGAAGAAATCAAGACCTGCTGTCTAGTTCTCATTATAGAGTTACCATCGGAGTGAAACAGAACATAGCCCGATTTGTCCATTTCTTAGTATGAATAATAAACTATTTAACATGTAAATTATGAGGGGGGACTTTCAGCCGAACCTACCCAGCGACCAGAAATTCCCGATATTTTGTATACAGTAAATTGTTTAATTTTCAAACATAATGCTTTAAAAAAAAAAAATTTGGAGCACACAATTATTTTTTTTCCAATTAAGGGGCAATTTAGCGTGGCCAATCCACCTACCCTACACATCTTTGGGTTGTGGGGGCGAAACCCACGGAAGAATGTGCAAACTCCACATCGACAGTGACCCAGAGCCGGGATCGATCCTGGGACCTCAGCGCCGTGGGACTGCAGTGCTAACCACTGCGCCACCGTTTTGCCCTCAAACATAATACTTGAGGTACTTTTAAAAATCAATCAAGTAATAATCCGAAATGGAGAATCTATTAGGCTTTAGGCCAGTGATGATATCAAATTATTTAATCTTTTTCCTATCTATAAATTATTCCTCTTTAGTTTCTAAATGTATTTGCATTCACTTTGCGTGAGAAAGCATTAACTAAAACTAAAATTTCCAGTGTGTGTGATGTTGTTGTACCTCGTTACTTAATGAAAGGTTATATATCTGAAAGTCAAATTTTGTTTCTCTCGCCACAGACTCTGCTGGGTGCGATTAACCCAGGAAATGACGAAGGGTGCGATTTTCCCTCCGCCTGGCGCCCACTGCCGGTCCTGTTAGGCCGGATGAACAGCGGCAGATGTCAAAACCAAGGTTCATGCCAGGCACTAAGCCCTGCGTGATGCACCTGACCCACTGAGCCCGACGCAATCTCGTTCACGCCCTCGCTGGACCTCCATCCATACCCGCATATTTAAATGCGTGGGGAAGGTCGCCCCTCTGGGGTTGGGGGTGTTGCCGATGTCTGTGGGAGGGTCGCATTGTCCACGTGTGGGTGGTGGGGAGAATTCTCAACCTCATTTTGAGATAGGGGCACCCTTTAAACATGGAGCCCCGATCTCGGAGGAGCCCATCTTGCCAGCTCCAGGAAAAACTCGAGCGTGGCTCAGCGGGCAAAGTTAAAGTCCGGTTTGGGCTCGTTTGGTGGGGAGTTTCGCAATGGCCAGTTGGTAAGATCTTGGCCCATATTCAACAGCACACAGTGCCAAAAATGAGCCCCTGCAAGCTTCTCAACATTACTGGCTGTCTCGCCATCCGATTCGCTTGCCTCATCGTCTCGCTGTTAACAAGCAGATCAGCGGCAGGGGCAGCAATGCTGCCTGGAAGGCGGTCATATCGCTGTCAGTGTGCGCAGCGTGATGAGCAGGACCGCGGTACAATGTCAGAAGACCACTGACCTCCACCGAGCTGCAAGGGTAAGTTACCACCTCTCTCCTGGCATCAGTTCCGCCTGCCACCCCTCAAATTCCCAAACCCTCCCCACATCCAATCTTCAGGCTTGTTACTCTCCTGGCACCTACCAGCACAGCCCCTTCATTGTCTGCGAGCGTTTGCAAAACACGCAGCTAAACGCGCTCGCTCGGGGCCATTGTTCCCAATTATTTGAATTGAGCCGTAAGTGTGGGATCCTTTAGTGAGGAACACCCCGAACTCCAATACAATGACTAAATCTGGGTGAAAACAAGTCTGGATCGCATCCAAACACCCAGCGGGAATCACCCGGCAAAACCCGCCCAAAATGACACTCAGGAGCATTTCATCGGCCTCGTCGCGCTCGACTTGGTGTCGGCGCATACCGTTAAATTTTGAGAGAGGTTTCTCGCGAGATTCGCGATGCCCAAAGTGCCTCGCGAGATTTAACAAACACTCGTGAGATGTTGCGATCTGGATCTTGCCCTCACTGGCCGTGATCCAGATATGCATATTTAACAAAATAAGAATCTTTATTATTGTCACAAGTAGGCTTACATTTACACTGCAATGAAGTTACTGTCAAAAGCCCCTAGTTGCCACATTCCGGCACCTGTTCGGGTACACTGAGGGAGAATTCAGAATGTCCAATTCACCTTGTGGGAGGAAACCAGAGCACCCGGAGGAAACCCACGCAGACACGGGGAGGAGGGTGCAGACTCCGCACAGACAGATAGGGGGAGGGCGAGTGGGCAGCCTGACTGAGAACATTGTCTAACACCATAGAAAACAGGATACTTAAAGGAAATTAGCAATGTGTGAAATCAGTGCATTATTCATCTTAAACTTTCTTTACCTTTGGGTATGTTTGCCATTGCAAGGACACTGTTTGCTGCATTTCAGTCCATACAGCCCATCTGGACACATCCTGTCCTGGCAATGATTGCCAGAAAATCCTGGCTCACAAAGACACGCTCCGTTAACGTGGTAACATTCAGCTCCATTGATGCACACACACCTTTGGGCGCACTCTAAGCCGTAACTGCCAATAGGACACTCCTCCTGGCATCTATACAAGGATAAACAATTAGGAAGTCACGTGGAAGGAACAAAGTACTGCAATAGTTAACCCTCATCATACAAAACCAACTTTAGTTTACTCATTTCAATTTTATGCAGAGATTCCCCGCTTTGTGGTTTAATGGATGAAATTATTTTTCTGGCTGCTTTTTCAGGGGTTCGGCCATTGCTAAAACAGTGCTATTAATACGAAGATTAATACCTTGAACAGACATGGGGGGTCATTTTCCACTCCCATTCTTGGTGGGGGTGGGGGGGTGGAATGACAGAGGGGGGGGGGGGTGGGGGGGGAATTGAATAGGAGTTCCAAAACGCCTTTTAAGGTGGCAGGATTCCCCCGCTCGATTGTCACCCCCACCCCCCCCACCCACCCACCCTCACCCCCCACCACCACCACCAAAGGTGATTGCCCCTCCATGACTGTCCATTCATGATGACATGAGGGCATGTTGACATGAATCACAACAGGTTCCCCACAATGTGCACCTGGTGAACAGAACCCACTGGAGGTGCACAGGTGAATACAGCCCCGGGGGCAGGGGATCATGCCCAGGTCATACCCTGGCACTGCCTACTGCTTGGGCAGGACCAAGGGTCCGTGCCCAGTGGGGGGCTTACATGGGGAGGTGCCGTGAGTTCCATGATGGGGAGTGGGGGAGTTCAGTGTCCGGGGGATTGGGGGAATCTCTTTGTGGGGGAATTGGGGAGAGGTTCAGTGTCTGGGGGGTTTGGGGGAATCTCTTCATGGGGGAATTGGGGAGAGGTTCAGGGTCTGGGGAGTTTGGGGGAATCTCTTCGTGGGGGAATTGGGGAGAGGTTCAGGGTCTGGGGGGTTTGGGGGAATCTCTTCGTGGGGGAATTGGGGAGAGGTTCAGGGTCTGGGGGGTTTGGGGAATCTTGTGTTGGGGGAGGGGGAGGGCGAGGATCTGTGCCCAGGCACAGGGGGATTCCATTTCTGCAGGGTCCTTGTTTTTACTTTCTTTTAATACAAGGCACCCTTGTGGGCTCATTCAGAGCCCGCCCCACCCATGTGACATTGTGAGACCCGTCTCCAAAAGTTCTCTTTAGAATAAGCGTCAAAAATTATAACGGGAAAAGCCGGCAGTGCAGCCAGCGAACTACACACTGCTCTTCCCGCCAAAAAGATCATAAAATTCCACCCATAGTGTAATTTCAAGACCAGGGAGAACAATGAGTAGTTAGGGCTGGGGAGAAGGCACTTGTTCAGATTACCTATTAACTTTTCACTGAAGGTTATGATTTGGAATAGATGGTTTGAAGGAGGACCTTACAGGTATGGCAGAGCTGGGTTTGCCATTGCCGTTTCCAGCGGCCAATTCAATTCTGGGTGGTCATTCCTTTCAGATTTTGTAGCAATTTGTAAAACCCAGTGAGTTGCTGAGCTATATCAGAGGCAGTTAAGAGTGTTTAACAACCTGGGCTAAATTGCTGGCTTTGAAAGCAGACCAAGGCAGGCCAGCAGTGCGGTTCAATTCCCACACCAGCCTCCCTGAACAGGTGCCGGAACGTGCAAAGTATTGCAATAGACTGAAGATTTCCTTCCCTAAAGACATTAGTGAACCAGCTGGGTTTTTATGACAATCAACAATGGTTTTGTGGAGTTTTATATTCCAAATTGAATTGAATTTAATTCTAGCAGCAGTCAGGATTTGAAGCCATGTTCCCAGAGCGTTAAAGTGGACCTCTGGATTGCTAGTCCAGTGGCATTACCACTATATCACTGCCTCCTCTGCAAATGGATGGTCAGTGATGGTAATGTCACTGAATATCATGGGGAGAGGGTTATATTCTCACTTGTTGGAGGTGGTCATCTGCTGCCACTTGTGTGGCGTGAATGTTACTTTTAATTTATCAGTCCAAGCCTGAATGTTGTCACATAGAAATAGAAAGTAGCAGCAGGAGGAGGCCATTCAGCCCTTTGAGCCTGCTCTGCCATTCATTATGATTGCGGCTGATCATCTAACCCAGTAACCTGATCCCGCTTAACCCCATATCCTTTGATTCCTTTAGCCCCAGGGGCTCTATCTAACTCCTCTTGAAAACATGTTTTGACCTCAACTGCTTCCTGTGGTCATGAATTCCACAGGTTGACCGCTATCTGGGTGAAGAATTTTCTCCTCATCTCTGTCCTAAATGGTCTACGCCGCATCCTCAGACTGTGCCCCCTGGTTCTGGACACCCCCACCATCGGGAACATCCTTCCTGCATCTACCCTGTCCAGTCCTGTTAGAACTTTATAGGTTTCTATGAGATCCCCCCTCATTCTTCTCAATTCCAGCGAATACATCCTCAAAGAATTCCAGTAGATTTGTCAAGCATTATCTCCTTCAGAAATCCATGCTGACTCTGTCTGATCCTGCCACTGTTTTCCAAGTGATTTGCATTTAAATCTTTTATAATGGACTCTAGAATTTTCCCCATTACCAACATCAGGCTGACTGGTCTATAATTCCCTGTTTTCTCTCTACCTCCCTTTTTAAATAGAAGGGTTACATTAGCCACCATCCAATCTGCAGGAACTGTTCCAGAGTCTATGGATTCTTGGAAGATGGCCAATAGAGCCACTATTTCTAGGGCCATTTCCTTAAGTACTCTGGGATGTAGATTTTGAGGCTCTGGGGGTTTATTAGCCTTCAATCCCACCAATTTACCAAATACCATTTCCCTTCTAATACTGATTTCCTTCAGTTCTTCCCTCGCACTAAACTATTTCTGCTATGTTATTTATGTCCTCCTTTAATGAAGACAGAACCAAAGCATTTAGTTGGTCAGCCATTTCTCGCAGCACGGTAGCATCATGGTTAGCACAATTGCTTCACAGCTCCAGGGTCCCAGGTTCGATTCCAGCTTGGGTCACTGTCTGTGTGGAGTCTGCACATCCTCCCCGTGTGTGCTCCGGTTTCCTCCCACAGTCCAAAGATGTGCAGGTTAGGTGGATTGGCCATGCTAAATTGCCCTTAGTGTCCAAAATTGCCCTTAGTGTTGGGTGGGGTTCCTGGGTTATGGGGATAGGGTGAGGTGTGGGCTTGGGTAGGGTGCTCTTTCCAAGAGCCGGTGCAGACTCGATGGGCCGAATGGTCTCCTTCTGCGCTGTAAATTCTATGATTTGTTGTTCTTCATTATACATTCCCCTGTTTCTGACCGTAAGTGCTGTCTTCGCCAATCATTTTCTCTTCACGTACCTATAGAAGCTTTTACAGTCATCTTCACTGTTCTCTGCAAGCTTACTGTCGTACTCTGGGCACGATTCTCCGGAAAGGGAGCAAAGTGCCCGAGCGAGCACGTTTAGCCGTGTGTTTCCCGGCGACTCGCAGTGCTGAAAAACACATGGGGCGAGATTCTCCGCACTCCCGACGGTGCGGAGAATAGCGTGGCTCATAAAATTTTACGGCCACGCTGTTCCGACGCCCTCCCGCTATTCTCCCCCCCCCCCCCCACGCCCAACTCCCGATACGAATCGCTGCCGCCGTTTTTTTACGGCCGGCAGCGATTCTCAGCTGATCGATGGGCCGAGTTCCCAGCCCTTTACGGCTGTTTTTACGAACGGCAAACACACCTGGTCTGGCCGTTCGTAAAAACGGCCGTAAACTCTCGATTGGCACGGCAGTACCACGGCCATGCCAAGGGTGCCATGGGCCCGCGATCGGTGGGCACCGATCGCGGGCAGCGGGCCCGATGCCCGCGCACTATTTGTCCTTCCGCCGCCCCGCAGTATCCATTCGCGGGGCGGCTGAGGAGCATCCCGGCCCGCGCATGCGCGGGTTTCGCGCAAATGCGCGATGACGTCATCCGCGTATGCGCGGGTTGGAGGCTTCCAATCCGCGCATGCGCGGCTGACGTCATATGACGCGTCAGCCGGCGCTAACTCTGGCAAGCGGGCTTAACGAAATTCGTTAAACCCGTGATGCCGGAGCTTACGGCGTCGGCATGCTAGCCCCGACCGGGGACCAGAATCGGTTCCCGGTCGGGAAGGGGGGGGGGCTGGCGTCAAACCCGCCCGGATTTGACGCCAGCCTTACGATTTCTCCCCATATGGGAGAATCGCGCCCATGGCCTTTCAACACAACTCATATTGTAGGAGGGGCCAGGATGGGGAATGGACGGCTCAGGCAGCATATAGCCCCGTTTTGTACAGTGGGGAGCTCCGCTGCCGGAACTCCCCAGTGGAGTGAGAGATCGGGGTGCCAACCTGGCACCGTGGCAGTGCCACATGGGCACCTTGGCAATGCCAGCTTGGCACCCAGGTGGCTGCCAAGGTGCCAAGCTGGCATTTGTTGCACGCCCACAATTGGGCCAGGGTTGCACGACGGGCGTTGGTGGGGGGGGGGGGGGTTGCGGGGACCCTCCCATAGTGCGTTTGGACTGGGTGGGGGGGGGGGAGTCGGGGTTCATTTCGGAGAGCGGGACACCATGATATCTGGCTGGGGAGTTCCGGTGAGTGAAGCTCCCCACTGTACAAACGGGGCTCTGTCCGGACCTGGCCATGCATTCCCCGTTCAGGCCCATATTCAACGCGAGCCTCGTTGAAAAGCCATTTGTTTCTCAGCACTGCGAGCACCAGGAAACTCGCGGCTAAACACGGTCACTCGAGGACTTTGTTCCCCTTTGGCAGATTTGCGCCCGAAGTGTCATTTTGGGGACGAGATCTGGTATGAGCGGTGCTGGAGATTCCCATCGCGATCCTCCCACACGGAGTCATTCTTTTGGAGGGGTGATTGGCACTGGCATTGAGAAGGGCAGGGCCTAAACATGGTGCAGGCCCGGCTCCTCAAACAGACGCTACAGACCCCCCCTTCATGATGGCATCAAGCCCCCACCCCCATGCCTCCAGTCAGGTACCAATGCCACCCCCCTCACAGCTGCTGGTACGAGCGACCCCCCCCCCAAACAGGTGAGCAACACCCCGCTATGGGTCACCAAATACCCGCATCCCCACATGCCCCACCCCTTCAGGCCCCATTCTTTGGCATTGGTACCTGGTACATTGGTAGCGTCAGGCCTCTGCCCTGCCATGTCTCCAACCACCCAGAGTCTACAATGGCCTCTGAACCTTCCCTGGTGTGATCACCATGGGCTGGATTCTTCACTGGCAATGTGGTGGAGAATTCAACATCATCCAAAAAATGGGATGGGCAGCCAGCGCCAACCCTGTTCCGATGCTCTGAACCTCTGCCGGTTGTGGCATCGAGGTTCGCTCCCCCCACCAACGAGAGGATGCAAATACATCAAATTGACCCATTAACTCTGGTGGGAAAACATAAGGCCGGAGTTTACCACTGCGTTGTGCCCACAGCAATCTGGGCAAACGGGTGCATCACGGGGAGGCCCAAATCGGGCTTTGTGATGAACGTGAAAACTCGCTTGAGCCAACCGGTACCCAGCATGTTCTGGATCACGCTTCTGGGTGTGATCCAGATAATCATATTTAAATGAGCTTTAGGCTTAAATGTGCAAGGCCTATTTGAGGCCCCATTCTCCCGGTAACTGGGAATCACCACCCATACCAGCGAGACCCCAACTGAGCACTGATTAGTACTGGTCTCCACAAGCGCAGAACAGGCATGGTGACCCCACCAGGGGTCTGGGAGGCCATTGGAACCCCCCCCCCCCCTTCCCCCTACCCCGGGGGACAGGGCAGGGCAGTACCCTCACAATCCCCTAGCACCCTGGCAGTGCCAACCTGCCAGAATTCCCCGTTTGGCACAACCAGGGTGCTGGGGCACTTCTGGGTGCCAGGCTGGCAGTGCCAAGAGTCGGCCTGGGGGGGGGGGGGCATGCAATGAAAGGAGATGAGGGTGGGGGAGGGGATGAGGGGGGCATGAAGGGTGGGGGGGGGGGGGTGAAGAGGGGAATGAAGGTCTGTGGGGGGTGAACAAGAATATCCTGAAAGGGGGGGGGACCCCAAAAGGGGGCCTGAAAAGGGGGGTGCCCCTCAGCGGGCTTTCCTCAGTTGCGGGTGGGGGAGTAATGCCCGTGTCTTGGGGGGTGGGGGTGGCATTTCCCATGGGTGGGGGATGTAGGGGACCCTCAAGTTCACTTAGAGGTCAGGGCACCATTCAGAATGGCAGCCCGATCTCTGAGGAGCCAGTCTCGCTGATGACTTCAGCTCCTCGTTGCTGAAAATATTTCGAAGTGGTGGCTAGCCCGGGGAGAAGTTCCCCAAGCCCCAAAGAAATGACAAAGAGCGCGATATACCGACTGCGTCATGCCGAAGAGCGGCCGGTAAATCCTGGGAGAGGACACGCCCGGGATTCCCGACGCCTGTTCTGCCTCATGGGATTTAACCGGAACACACGAGACATTACCATCTGGATCTCGCTCACAAAACCCGGTCTTGCAAGGCTAAGTGAGTTTAAGAACCCACATAAGAACATAAGAACTAGGAGCAGGAGTAGGCCATCTGGCCCCTCGAGCCTGCTCCGCCATTCAATGAGATCATGGCTGATCTTTTGTGGACTCAGCTCCACTTTCCGGCCCGAACACCATAACCCTTAATCCCTTTATTCTTCAAAAAACTATCTATCTTTACCTTAAAAACATTTAATGAAGGAGCCTCAACTGCTTCACTGGGCAAGGAATTCCATAGATTCACAACCCTTTGGGTGAAGAAGTTCCTCCTAAACTCAGTCCTAAATCTACTTCCCCTTATTTTGAGGCTATGTCCCCTAGTTCTGCTGTCACCCGCCAGTGGAAACAACCTGCCCGCATCTATCCTATCTATTCCCTTCATAATTTTATATGTTTCTACAGTAGTCCCCCGTTGTACCGCGCTCCGCAATACCGCGGTTCGCGATATACAGCGGGGGGGCTTATGGACCCCAACTGTCAGCTTCCCTCTCCAGATCAAAGTGAGCCAGCCGCTGAAATTGACACCGCCGGCTGCTCCTCTCTCACTGAAATTGACACTGCCGGCTGCTCCTCTCTCACTGAAATTGACACTGCCGGCTGCTCTCTCCCTCCAATCCAACTTTTAAGTTTTAATGTTTCTGATTGGAGGGAGAGAGCAGCGGGCAGTGTCAATTTCAGCGGCCGGCTGATTGTTTCAGTGAGAGAGCAGCTTCCCTCTCCGGATCAAAGTGAGCCGGCCGCTGAAATTGACACTGCCGGCTGCTCTCTCCCTCCAATCAAACTTTTAAGTTGTTAAAAATGCAACAGTGCTTGTTTTAATTAGATCCACGATGGGGGTTTTAAATTTATTTTAAAATCTATGCTAGCGCTTCCCATTGTGAGTCTACGGGGGTCTGACCTCTCCCCCCGCCCCCCGTAGACTCACAATGGGAAGCGCTAGCATAGATTTTAAAATAAATTTAAAACCCCCATCGTGGATATCCGCGTCTCGGATGCAACGCGGGTGGCTGTCTTGGACCCCAACACCCGCGTTATAAAGGGGGACTACTGTATAAGATCCCCCCTCATCCTTCTAAATTCCAATGAGTACAGTCCCAGTCTACTCAACCTCTCCTCGTAATCCAACCCCTTCAGCTCTGGGATTAACCTCGTGAATCTCCTCTGCACACCCTCCAGCGCCAGTAGTCAAATATACCAATGAAAAGAAAAAAGAAAAACTGCTTACCAGTCACTTACCAGGGATATAACGTACCTCCTCCCCACTGAGCTTCAAATTCCCAAACTCACTCTGGCTGTGTCTTATTCTGGCTGTGTCTCATTCTGAGCTGTGTCTCACTCTGAGCTGTGTCTCACTCTGAGCTGTGTCTCACTCTGAGCTGTGTCTCACTCTGGCTGTGTCTCACTCTGAGCTGTGTCTCACTCTGAGCTGTGTCTCACTCTGGCTGTGTCTCACTCGAGCTGTGTCTCACTCTGAGCTGTGTCTCACTCTGAGCTGTGTCTCACACTGAGCTGTGTCTCACTCTGAGCTGTGTCTCACTCTGAGCTGTGTCTCACTCTGAGCTGTGTCTCACTCTGAGCTGTGTCTCACTCTGGCTGTGTCTCACTCTGGCTGTGTCTCACTCTGGGCTGTGTCTCACTCTGGCTGTGTCTCACTCTGGCTGTGTCTCACTCTGGCTGTGTCTCACTCTGGGCTGTGTCTCACTCTGGCTGTGTCTCACTCTGGCTGTGTCTCACTCTGGGCTGTGTCTCACTCTGGGCTGTGTCTCACTCTGAGCTGTGTCTCACTCTGGCTGTGTCTCGCTCTGAGCTGTGTCTCACTCTGAGCTGTGTCTCACTCTGGCTGTGTCTCACTCTGGCTGTGTCTCACTCTGGGCTGTGTCTCACTCTGGCTGTGTCTCACTCTGGCTGTGTCTCACTCTGGGCTGTGTCTCACTCTGGGCTGTGTCTCACTCTGAGCTGTGTCTCACTCTGAGCTGTGTCTCACTCGAGCTGTGTCTCACTCTGGGCTGTGTCTCACTCTGAGCTGTGTCTCACTCTGGCTGTGTCTCGCTCTGAGCTGTGTCTCACTCTGAGCTGTGTCTCACTCTGAGCTGTGTCTCGATCGGGCTGTGTCTCACTCTGAGCTGTGTCTCACTCTGAGCTGTGTCTCACTCTGAGCTGTGTCTCACTCTGAGCTGTGTCTCACTCTGAGCTGTGTCTTATTCTGGCTGTGTCTCACTCTGAGCTGTGTCTCACTCTGGCTGTGTCTCACTCTGAGCTGTGTATCGATCGGGCTGTGTCTCACTCTGGCTGTGTCTCACTCTGAGCTGTCTCTCACTCTGGGCTGTGTCTCACTCTGGCTGTGTCTCACTCTGGTTGTGTCTCATTCTGGCTGTGTCTCACTCTGGCTGTGTCTCACTCTGGCTGTGTCTCACTCTGGCCGTGTCTCACGCTTAGCTGTGGCTCACTCTGAGCTGTGTCTCACTCTGGCTGTGTCTCACGCTTAGCTGTGGCTCACTCTGAGCTGTGTCTCACTCTGGCTGTGTCTCACTCTGAGCTGTGTCTCACTCTGATCTGTGTCTCACTCTGGCCGTGTCTCACTCTGGCCGTGTCTCACTCTGGCCGTGTCTCACTCTGAGCTGTGTCTCACTCTGAGCTGTGTCTCACTCTGAGCTGTGTCTCACTCTGGCTGTGTCTCACTCTGGCTGTGTCTCACTCTGAGCTGTGTCTCACTCTGAGCTGTGTCTCGATCGGGCTGTGTCTCACTCTGAGCTGTGTCTCACTCTGAGCTGTGTCTCACTCTGAGCTGTGTCTCACTCTGAGCTGTGTCTCACTCTGAGCTGTGTCTCACTCTGGCTGTGTCTCACTCTGAGCTGTGTCTCACTCTGAGCTGTGTCTTATTCTGGGCTGTGTCTCACTCTGGGCTGTGTCTCACTCTGAGCTGTGTCTCACTCTGAGCTGTGTCTTATTCTGGCTGTGTCTCACTCTGAGCTGTGTCTCACTCTGAGCTGTGTCTCACTCTGAGCTGTGTCTCACTCTGAGCTGTGTCTCACTCTGAGCTGTGTCTTATTCTGGCTGTGTCTCACTCTGAGCTGTGTCTCACTCTGGCCGTGTCTCACTCTGGCTGTGTCTCACTCTGGCTGTGTCTTATTCTGGCTGTGTCTCACTCTGAGCTGTGTCTCACTCTGGCTGTGTCTCACTCTGAGCTGTGTCTCACTCTGGGCTGTGTATCACTCTGAGCTGTGTCTCACTCTGAGCTGTGTCTCACTCTGGCTGTGTCTTATTCTGGCTGTGTCTCACTCTGAGCTGTGTCTCACTCTGAGCTGTGTCTCACTCTGGCTGTGTCTCACTCTGAGCTGTGTCTCACTCTGAGCTGTGTCTCACTCTGGCTGTGTCTCACTCTGGCTGTGTCTCACTCTTAGCTGTGACTCACTCTGAGCTGTGTCTCACTCTGAGCTGTGTCTCACTCTGAGCTGTGTCTCACTCTGAGCTGTGTCTCACTCTGGCTGTGTCTCACTCTGAGCTGTGTCTCGATCGGGCTGTGTCTCACTCTGGCTGTGTCTCACTCTGAGCTGTGTCTCACTCTTAGCTGTGTCTCACTCTTAGCTGTGTCTCACTCTTAGCTGTGTCTCACTCTTAGCTGTGTCTCACTCTGGCTGTGTCTCACTCTGGCTGTCTCACTCTGGGCTGTGTCTCACTCTGGGCTGTGTCTCGATCGGGCTGTGTCTCACTCTGGCTGTGTCTCACTCTGGGCTGTGTATCACTCTGGGCTGTGTCTCACTCTGGGCTGTGTCTCACTCTGGCTGTGTCTCACTCTGGCTGTCTCACTCTGAGCCGTGTCTCACTCTGGCTGTGTCTCACTCTGGCTGTGTCTCACTCTGAGCTGTGTCTCACTCTGAGCTGTGTCACACTCTGGCTGTGTCTCACTGAGCTGTGTCTCACTCTGAGCCGTGTCTCACTCTGAGCCGTGTCTCACTCTGGCTGTGTCTCACTCTGGCTGTGTCTCACTCTGAGCTGTGTCTCACTCTGAGCTGTGTCACACTCTGGCTGTGTCTCACTCTGAGCTGTGTCTCACTCTGAGCTGTGTCACACTCTGGCTGTGTCTCACTCTGAGCCGTGTCTCACTCTGAGCTGTGTCTCACTCTGAGCTGTGTCACACTCTGGCTGTGTCTCACTCTGAGCTGTGTCTCACTCTGAGCTGTGTCACACTCTGGCTGTGTCTCACTCTGGCTGTGTCTCACTCTGAGCTGTGTCTCACTCTGAGCTGTGTCTCACTCTGAGCTGTGTCTCACTCTGAGCTGTGTCTCACTCTGGCTGTGTCTCACTCTGAGCTGTGTCTCACTCTGAGCTGTGTCTCACTCTGAGCTGTGTCACACTCTGAGCTGTGTCTCACTCTGAGCTGTGTCTCACTCTGAGCTGTGTCTCACTCTGAGCTGTGTCTGACTCTGGGCTGTGTCTGACTCTGGGCTGTGTCTCTCACTCTGGCTGTGTCTTCTCTGACTCACTGGGAGAACTTACTGGGAGTGAGTTACAAGTTGCTCTTTTAAATTGACCTGATTTGACATCCCCCAACCTGCTTTTATATCAAAGTAGATTAAGGTGACTGACACTTAACTGCCAACCAGTTATGTGAGTGGGTGGGGCAGCCCCTTGTTAACTCTCACTGCACAATTCTAGATTGATTTAAATTGCTGAAATTTGAAAAGGAACAGTCTTCCCGATTGAATTCAATTTAATTCAATTCCCACCGAGCTTCAAATTCCCAAACCGGGCTGGTGTCAGATCGCATGGCCATTCTGCATCTATTGCCCTCGTCAGGAAGACCCTCGCCAAGCGCTGATTAATACTGGTGCCCACAAACGAGGACCAGGTGTACTGGCACTTAGGGGGTCTCCATGGCGACCTCTGGCCAACCGGGCACCCTGACATTGCTGATGACACCCAGGAACCTTGGTCATGCCACCTGGCACTGGGCAGGGGCACTGGGCAGGGGCACTGGGCAGGGGCACTGGGCAGGGGCATTGCCAGGCTGGCAGGCTGGCAGTATCAAGGTGCCAAGCTGCCATTTTCCCCACGCTGGAGCTCGGGACCACGGGAGCCCTGCTGGTATGTGACAGAGTGAAGGGGAGGGGGGGGGGGGGGGCTTGAGGATCCCTCAACAGACGGGTTGGGGCTTTGGATGGGTCTGAGGATCAGCAGGGGAGGGGGGAGGGGGGGGGCGATGCCTGGGTGTGACCCAGATTAGCATATTTTAATGAACCATTTGCAGATTGTACTCACCTCCATGGCACCTGGTCCCTGTTTTTAAGGACCCGTAGTGATCCCTGGTGACTTTCCTCCAAGAGAGATGGGCGGGTCATACCTCCCATACCTGGGAGGCCTCTGCAACTGTAATCTCATCAATGAGATTAAAATGAGTGTAAATGAGCTGTGATCAGATTCCTGCCTTTTCTGGGGAAGATCCGGATCACGTCAGATAGACCAGGGCCGGGAGTATTGGAAATGGTTAACGCCGAGCGCAAATCCCGTTTTGGGCCTCTCCTGGTATTCACCCGACATAGCGGGGTTTGTGCTGGGTGCAACGCGGCCTGAGAAGTGGGGGCGGGATGCACTGCCATGCCGGTTGGGGGCCGTTGGCAGCGCCCGTCCCCCCCCCGGCAATTCTCCGGGCCCCGGTGGGCCGAGTGGCCGTCCGCTTTTGGCGTGAATCCCTCAGCTCACGTACCGGCGGGTCCTGGCCGGTAAGCCTGTTGGTGCGGGTCCCCGGGGGGGGGGGGGGGGCGCGGGGGGGGGGGGGGTGCAGGGGGATCCGACCTCGGCGGGGGGGGCAGGGGGATCCGACCCTGGGGGGAGCCCACCGATCTGCGGGCGGGCCTGTTCCATGGGGGCACTTCCTCCTTTCGCGCCGGCCCCTGTAGGGGCCCTACAGGCTCCTCCATGGCCGGCGCGGAGACAAGAACCCCCCCCCCCACCATGCATGCGGCAAAATGCGTCGGCCGGTCTGCACATGCGCGGAACCACGCCGGAGAATTCCGTACTTTCAGGGGCTTTGACGCCGAGTGGTTGGCGCCGGTTTTCCCGCCAGCGTGCGGACCTTGTCCCCAGAAGGGACAATCCCGCTGCTGGACTCTTGTTGATTCCCTGTCGTACCCCAAGAGCTATATTCACTGTCGAAGATACAGGCACGCCAGCGGGAGATTCCAAACCCACCAATGGCATCACCGCACCGCGGGTTTCCCGGCAGCGAGGGGAGCATTCAACAGGAAACCCCATTGACAACGGCAAGACAGAAAGTCCCCCCGCTAGCCAATGGCAGGCCGCCTCCCCACCGCGGGTTTCCCGGCAGCGAGGGGAGCATTCAACAGGAAACCCCATTGACAACGGCAAGATAGAAGGTCCCCCCGCTAGCCAATAGCAGGCCGCCTCCCCACCGCAGAGATGTGCGGAAAATCCCGCCCGTATAGTTTGTTCATTCCATTTCATCCAATCTTAATTATTTGGAAGATTGATGAACTTGGACCAATGCAAGTCTACGCAACACAGAAAATAGGTTGCTTTATTTCAACTTTTTCGATACTTTTCATTATTTTCATCATGTCTCCCTTCGTTCTGGTTTTCTCTGGTGAAAATATTCTTACTTGTGGATCTTTTCGTCATACTTTATTCCAAGACCCAGAATCATTGTTGTCAATCTTCCCCAAAACCTTTTTAATGTCTCTACACCTTTTTCAGGTTAAGTAGCCCAAAATACGAACTGAGATTGACCTTGTTACTAATGAGCTGACTCGCCTATTCTTTGCAAAGTCACGGTGACTTGTTCTGGCTTGGCCAAGACATACATTTACTTTATTAACACTGACCAAAAGCTTTTAAATATGATCAATGCTCAGCTTAAATCTCTTTCCTTTTAACAACTGCCAAGAGGGAGACTGTTTTAAGACATTTTAGTTGATTTTGGTTTAGATGGTCTAATCCTCCTTGAAGTTTTCATTCCTTTCAGGTTTGTTTGGTACTTATTGACCTATCACATGATTGGATTGGATTGGATTTGTTTATTGTCACGTGTGCCGAGGTACAGTGAAAAGTATTTTTCTGCAAGCAGCTCAACAGATCATTAAGTACATGGGAAGAAAGGGAATTAAACAAAATTCAAGAAAATACATGATAGGGCAACACAATATACAATGTAACTACATAAGCATTGGCATCGGGTGAAGCAGACAGGGTGTAGTGTTAATGAGGTCAGTCAATAAGAGGGTCATTTAGGAGTCTGGTGACAGTGGGGAAGAAGCTGTTTTTGAGTCTGTTCGTCCGTGTTCTCAGACTTCTGTATCTCCTGCCCGATGGAAGAAGTTGGAAAAGTGAGTAAGCCGGGTGGGAGGGATCCTTGATTATGCTGCCCGCTTTCCCCCGGCAGCGGGAGGTGTAGATGGAATCAATGGATGGGAGGCAGGTTCGTGTGAGTCCAAAGATGTGCAGGTTAGGTGGGGTTACAGGGATAGAGTGGGGGAGTGGGCCTAGGTGGGGTTACAGGGATAGAGTGGGGGAGTGGGCCTAGGTGGGGTTACAGGGATAGAGTGGGGGAGTGGGCCTAGGTGGGGTTACAGGGATAGAGTGGGGGAGTGGGCCTAGGTGGGGTTAGAGTGGGGTTAGAGTGGGGGAGTGGGCCTAGGTGGGGTTACAGGGATAGAGTGGGGGAGTGGGCCCAGGTTTTGACAACACCACTATGGACAGTTGCTCCATTTCATTCACAACTAGTATTAGTAGCAGTGGTAGCGATACAGGCTGCTTTAGACTTTACTGATGATTCTTCACTAGCCAAAGCCCCTTACGTTTATCACTGCGTATGATTGATGAGTGACGATATATAGAGTCAAGAATAAACTGATTTTGAAGTCATTAGTCTGCGATGATGGAACAGTAATCCACAGCTGATCACAGGGAAATAATCGGAGGTGTGCTGTTTCTTTTACAAAGTGAGAATAAACAATTAAATTTTCATGTTGCATACTGATTATGGGGAACACATTAAAGCTTACTTTTTAAAAAAATCATCACACGCTTGCAGCCAGGGAGCGAAGAATATAGATTCAAAGAAGGGTTTTACAAATACCATTAATAATTAGTAGAGCCAGTCGTAGTGGATGGGTTGAATCTTAAACCCAATCTGAAACTCAATTCTATTCTGTACTTGCTTCGAAGAGAAAAGAATTCTTGCCAGTTCCATCTTAACTGCTGTCAGATGACAGTTTAGTCCACTTTGACAGTTTCATTATCATTTGTCCTTGAATTGTTTCTTGCTTTTCTGAGAGGTTTATGTGATAAGAATAGTTTGGAGTGTGTCCATGATAGGTTTTCATGTGGGAATGCTGGGCAAACGCTCTGGCAGACTGCAATCTCATTGCGGGTGGCAATAGACCTGGTTGGACATTGCTGTAAAATCTCTCATAAGCCGATGCTTTTAGACAAATCGTGTTTTCCTTTTTGATCGGATTTTGTCAGGGTGACAGACGGAGTCAGAATTATTATTTTATTAAGACTGGTAAATGTTCTGATCTGATGCTCCGATGTGTTGCCGAAGTTTTTAGACTCGAGCCCACCAGGACAAATGAAAGAATGCCAAATTTCAAAAGTTCACAACTATTTGTACTGCAGGAGAAAGGGTGGTGATTGGTTGGCAAGCCGACTCCGATTGGCCCAGACGTTGCCATGGAGAAAGCAATAGGGAACTACAGGCTCCTGGGTAATTTTAAAAAGCCGCCAGGCTTGACCATATTCCTATTTTCTGGGTTTGATTTGAATGCAAATGCTTGGAGTGGAAGGTCAGAGGGCAAAGCAACTCCTTCGCCAATACCCTGAAATTATTAAAAGGAAACATAAACTCTCTAATCTCAAAATCACAGGGTTGGATTTTCTTTTGCAGTACTGCAAGGAAATTAAGTCGGAAATTCCTTCCACCTGATTCTGACCTGGATTTTACCGCTTTTCCACAACAGGGAACAGACTGTTGTCCGCTTGTTCACTGCCCCCTGTAAGCACGCGACGTGAATGATGCTCTGTCCAATTTCAAGGCCTTTGACCACTGGTACTGTCAGGCCCCAGGGATCATCAGGAGGGCGGTAAAACTTTGGCTGGAAAAGGACCAAAGACTTGCCATTCTTACAGATCAGTCCAAAGCCTGACATTCAAGGGCGCATGGTAATATTTGGGAGCATTTCTGACCCCCTGATTTTTTTCCCCTCTCTCCTTCCTGTAGTGGTCCCACAGAAGTACTACCAGAATTCCCCTTCCAAAGCAGTGGCAAGATCCTTTTTTCAGTGATGGTCGTGCTGGGAGCCCAGTCTTCATGCACTAATAGCCCAGGACAGGGGAACAGTGAGACTGGGGCACACTGAGACTGGGACAACCAGCCAAGGTCCCACTTGACCTTCCTTCAGCCCTAATGTTTAAACATTAACACTAATGTCACTCCACTATTGAACGTCACCTCATTACAAAATATTATTCCACTTTTCCAGGAATAACACAAAAGCAGCATGTTATATCAATTGAGAGAGATTGCAGAATTGGGTGGTTATGAGGTGTCTGGTCAATGAATCACAGAACGTTAGTCTGCAGATACACCAAGTGATTAGGAAGGCAAGTAGAATATCGTTATTTATTGCAAGAGGAATATAAAAGTCAGTTTATAAAAGTTTTGTGACGCAGAAGTCAGCCTGCCATTGGCAGCTAAAGAAATAAGATTAACGTTCAAGAAAACAGATTAAGAAATTAGAAAAAATTGTATTTAAAAGCTGGTGAAGAATTAAGTTTTAAAACTTACTAACACCGAACCAGAGTTTTATAAAGGTTATCATAGAATTTACAGAGCAAAAGGAGGCCATTCGGGCCATCGAGTCTGCACCAGCCCTTGGAAAGAACATCCTACTTAAGCCCACGCCTCCACCCCATCCCTGTAACCCAGCAACCCCACCTAACCTTTTGACACTAAGGGGCAATTTAACATGGCTAATCTGCCTAACCGGCACGTCTTTGGACTGTGGGAGGATACCGGAGCACCCGGAGGAAACCCACGCACACACGGGGAGAGAACGTGCCAACTCCACACACAGAAACCCGAAGCTGGAATTGAACCTGGGATCTTGGAGCTGTGAGGCAGCAGTGCTAACCACTGTGCCACCATGCCGTTCATCAAAGCAAGGAAGTTATAACACTCCAGTTTGTCTTTAACGGAGTACTGCGTCCAATTCTGGGGAACATACTTCAGGAAGGATGTGAAGGATGTAAGGGGAAAAGCTGGGTTGTTCTCCTTAGTGAAGAGCAGGTTGAGAGGAGATCTGATAGAGAGGCCTGGACAGAATATCATGGAATCATAGAATCCCTACAGTGCCATTCAGCCCATCAAGGCTGCACCAACTGTCTGAAAGAGCACCCCACCTAGGCCCATGCCTCCACATTAAGGGGCAATTTATCATGGCCAATCCACCTAACCCGCACAGCTTTGGACTGTGGGAGGAAACCGGAGCACCCGGAGGAAACCCACACACACACGGGGAGAATGTGCAGACTCCACACAGACAGTGACCCAGCGGGGAATCGAACCTGGGACCCTGGAGCTGTGAAGCAACTGTGCTAACCACTGTGCTACCGTGCCACCACTGAGACAAGTCAATTCTTAGTACAGGGATGGAGGATACGGAGGGATATGGGGATGAAGGGATATGGAGGGATATGGGGATGGAGGGATACGGAGGAATATGGGGATGGAGGGATACGGAGGAATATGGGGATGGAGGGATATGGCGGGATATGGGGATAGAGGGATACGGAGGAATATGGGGATGGAGGGATATGGGGATAGAGGGATATGGAGGGATATGGGGATGGAGGGATATGGGGATGAAGGGATACGGAGGGATATGGGGATAGAGGGATATGAAGGAATATGGGGATAGAGGGATATGGAGGAATATGGGGATAGAAGGATACGGAGGGATGTGGGGATAGAGGGATATGGAGGAATATGGGGATAGAGGGATACGGAGGGATAGAGGGATATGGGGATGGAGGGATACGGAGGGATATGGGGATAGAGGGATACGGAGGGATATGGGGATAGAGGGATACGGAGGGATATGGGGATAGAGGGATACGGAGGGATATGGGGATAGAGGGATACGGAGGGAGGGATACGGAAGAATAGAGGGATGGAGGGATACGGAGGGATATGGGGATGGAGGGATATGGGGATGGAGGTATACGGAGGAATATGGGGATGGAGGGATACGGAGGGATATGGGGATGGAGGGATATGGGGATGGAGGGATACGGAGGGAGGGATACGGAAGAATAGAGGGATGGAGGGATACAGAGGAATATGGGGATGGAGGGATACGGAGGGATATGGGGATAGAGGGATACGGAGGGATATTGGGATAGAGGGATACGGAGGAATATGGGGATAGAGGGATACAGAGGGATATGGGGATGGAGGGATACGGAGGAATATGGGGATGGAGGATACGGAGGGATATGGGGATAGAGGGATACGGAGGGATATTGGGATAGAGGGATACGGAGGAATATGGGGATAGAGGGATATAGAGGGATATGGGGATGGAGGGATACGGAGGAATATGGGGATGGAGGATACGGAGGGATATGGGGATAGAGGGATACGGAGGGATATTGGGATAGAGGGATACGGAGGAATATGGGGATAGAGGGATACGGAGGAATATGGGGATGGAGGGATACGGAGGAATATGGGGATAGAGGGATACAGAGGGATATGGGGATGGAGGGATACGGAGGAATATGGGGATGGAGGATACGGAGGAATATGGGGATAGAGGGATACGGAGGAATATGGGGATGGAGGGATACGGAGGGAGGGATATGGGGATGGAGGGATACGGAGGGATATGGGGATAGAGGGATACGGAGGGATATGGGGATAGAGGGATACGGAGGGATATGGGGATAGAGGGATACGGAGGGATATGGGGATAGAGGGCTATGGAGGGATATAGGGATAGAGGGATACGGAAGAATAGAGGGATGGAGGGATACGGAGGGATATGGGGATAGAGGGATATGGGGATAGAGGGATACGGAGGAATATGGGGATAGAGGGATACGGAAGAATAGAGGGATGGAGAGATACGGAGGGATATGGGAATAGAGGGATACGGAGGGATATGTGGATGGAGGGATACGGAGCGATATGGGGATAGAGGGATACGGAGGGAGGGATACGGAAGAATAGAGGGATGGAGGGATACGGAGGGATATGGGGATAGAGGGATACAGAAGAATAGAGGGATGGAGGGATACGGAGGGATATGGGGATGGAGGGATACGGAGGGATATGGGGATAGAGGGATATGGAAGAATAGAGGGATGGAGGGATACAGAGAGATATGGGGATAGAGGGGTATGGAGGGATATGGGGATGGAGGAATATGGAGGGATACGCGATGGTTCAATCAGTGGTTCTTCCTGATTTTAAAAGTTACTCTGTCAAATGATAAAGAGATTTGGGAGACAGCCGCTCCGACTTTCCCCCTATGCACAGATTTCCTGATGTCCGCAGATTTATGTGATGAAAAGACAAAGAATCAGCCGCACAAGCTAAATAAACTATTCAGGAAAGTGACAAATGATGTGAAGTACCTCATTATCTCTCCTGACACCGTTAAACGGCATCACACTCCTTTATTCAAACAGGAATCCCACTGTGAAAAGCTGCCAGTGATTTTCAAACTCCGGGAATGGGTGCAATGGGATTTTGTTACTGATTTAAACATTTTCTCCCACACAGCTATAAATCTATTGCACCTGTAAATGGTGTTAGAGGTTAGATATAATTCAATTCAATTAGAAGTATATAATGTGTTCAGATTGCACTGGTCGGGTCTTTCAGTGACTGAGTGTGGTAATACTGCTGATACGGAATGTTAACACAGTCTATAATTATTAGGCTTGCTGGGTTAATTCTGTTGGTGTTAACAAAATTAATGAGGGTAATTTATAGAAATATTAAATAGCAGATGGTGTGCGTGAGTAAAAATAATCCAAATAAATTATTGAGTGCACAGGATCGCGAATAACTTTTTAAAATATAAATTTAGTGTACCCAATTCTTTTTCCAATTAGGGGGCACTTTAGCGTGGCCAATCCATCTACCCTGCACATCTTTGGGTTGTGGGGGTGAAACCCACGCAGGCACGGGGAGAATGTGCAAACTCCACACAGACAGTGACCCAGAGCCGGGATTGAACCTGGGACCTCAGCGCCGTGAGGCAGCAATGCTAACCACTGCGCCACCATGCCGCCCAAGATCGTGAATAATGACTGTCAGATATAATTACAATTTTCTTACCATTCCTGCTGAATATATTGGCCGAGCCCTTCAAACTTTGCAATTCCTGGATATTGTCAGGAGTTCAAATGAACTCTTATCTCAGAATCCTGGGCAGCACTGTGGCGCAGTGGTTAGCACTGCAGTCTCACGGCGCTGAGGTCCCAGGTTTGAATCCCGGCCCTGGGTCACTGTCCGTGTGGAGTTTGCACATTCTCCCCGTGTTTGCGTGGGTTTCGCCCCCACAAACCAAAGATGTGCAAGGTAGGTGGATTGAACACGCTAAATTGCCCCTTAATTAGAAAAAATTAATTGGGTACTCTAAATTTATTAAAAAAAATAAAAAATCTCAGAATCCTAAAGCTTCAGCCACCCTTAAAATGGGTGAGATTTAACTGAAAGCATGCTGTCGTGCCAGAATCTCAGAGATCTACACTCACTCCCAACTGGATTATAATTCACTTGCAGAGAGTGTGGACGCTGCTTTCTCCCCAAATCCACGTCCCTCTTCCTCAGACTCCCAACAGCTGGGAGATTACATTTCCCCGCACAAGCTTATTACACACGAAACAACGAATTGTAGGATCCTGCATGAGGAAAATATTCCGAGATGTTCTGTATTATGTGGCAGTCTTTCAATGGTAATGGAAAAATAACAGGATGTATCTGTAATAGATATATGGGAGGGGGGGAGGTGAAGGGGAGAGCAAAGGGAAGAGCAAAAATTGGGCAGCACGGTAGCACTGGTTAGCACTGTTGCTTCACAGCGCCAGGGTCCCATGTTCGATTCCCGGCTTGGGTCACTGTCTGTGCGGGGTCTGCACGTTCTCCCCGTGTCTGTGTGGGTTTCCTCCGGGTGCTCCGGTTTCCTCCCACAGTCCAAAGTTGTGCTGTTAGGTGAATTGGACATTCTGAATTCTCCCTCAGTGTACCCGAACAGGTGCCGGAATTTGGCGACTAGGGGCTTTTCACAGTAACTTCATTGCAGTGTTAATGTAAGTCCTACTTGTGACAATAAAGATTGCTATTACTATGAAGAGAGAGTAGGGGGAGAGGGGTCTTGTTATTGGAAGTGGGGCAAGCCTAAGGTGGGGCTTGGCTAACCTTGTGGCCAGATCCTCACAGGGGACCACACCTTCCTCCTTTTGGGCATCTTGATTAACATCCCTGTTCTGACAGGAAACTCACAGCTACTTCCATCAGTACTGGGAAAGGAGGGATCTATTCTGATGGGATGGTCTTCACCCGAATCATGCTGGGACCAGAGTCCTGACAAATGAAAATCGCTTATTGTCACGAGTAGGCTTCAATGAAGTTACTGTGAAAAGCCCCTAGTCCCCACATTCCGGCGCCTGTTCGGGGAGGCTGGTACGGGAATTGAACCGTGCTGCTGGCCTGCCTTGGTCTGCTTTAAAAGCCAGCGATTTAGCCTTGTGAGCTAAACCAGCTAAACCAAATCAGATAGGGCTTTAAATTAAATAGTGAGATGGGGGGGGGGGGATTAATGATGATGTGGATTGTTACCTGAAAATAAAAGGAAGGGACAGAAGATGTGAAAGTACCATTTGTACCAAGGAATCAGACAAGAATGGGGAAATTTGATAATAGAAGAAACATAAAGGATGCGATTCTCCCAAAATGGGACTATGTCCCCACATCTGTGTAAAAATGCTGGGGTTTTACTCTAGAGATTCCTGCAAAAAAGTACAGCTAATTCAGTGCCCTGCAGGGGGCGAGCAGGGACCCGGAGTAATTCCCACAGCTTTAGCTGCTGGTTTTGAGTCTGCGCATGGCGCTGGTCTCCAGCGGCCGCACCGAGCGCCGTGGTGGACTTGGACTGCGGAGGCAGGCAGAAAAATTAGACGCCCCGATCGGCCATGCGCCTGGGGATCTGACTGCTCGGATCTTAACCCCGGCCGCCTATAAGGCCCCCCCCCCCCCTCGGTGTCCGATCCTCCCGCCCCCCCCACCAGGGTGGCCGTGGACTGAGTCCGCAGCCGCCAGGCCAGCATCCCGACCGGCAATAGGTGGTTACTTCCACGCCGTCGGGAACACGGCCGGGCGGGAGCGGAGGATCGCTGGGCGGGTCTCTGTCAATGGGATCACGCTGATTCTCGGGTCCCGGAGAATCGCCGGACCGGTGCCCGGCCCGATTTTGCCGTGAAATTGTATCTCCGCCCCCGCTCCGAACGCAATTTTGGCGCAGGGCTGCGGGGAATCCAGCCCTTTGTGTCTGAGTGTACAAAGCATTCGGAACAAAATTACTGAGTTAATCGCGCAAATAGATATGTGAACATATAATTTGGTGGAAATTACTGAGGCACGGTTACAAGGAGACCAGGTCTGGGAGTTGAGTACTCAGTATTTCAGAAGGATCGGCAGAAAGGTAAAGGAGGTGGTGTAGCTTTGCTGGTAAAGGGAGGGATCAGTGCTGTAGTGAGAAATTATCTAAGCACTGGAGATCAAGATGTAGAATCAGTCTGGGTAGAAATAAGAAATAGCTCCTGGTGGTAGTAATCTCTAGATCCCCAAACAGTAGATGCACGGGTGGGGCACAGTATAAATCAGGAAATATTGGACGTTTGTCAGAAAGGTACGATAATAATCATGGGTGATTAAATCGGGGTTAATATGGAATGCCAGAGTTCAATTCCGGCCTTGGGTCACTGTCTGTGCGGAGTCTGCACGTTCTCCCCGTGTCTGCGTGGGTTTCCTCCGGCTGCTCCGGTTTCCTCCCACAGTCCAAAGATGTGCAGGTTGGGTGGATTGGCCGTGCTAAATTGCCCCTTAGTGTCCAGGAATGTATAGGTTAGATCACGTGGAGCGGCCCTTGGTGGGGTGCTGTTTTAGGGGGCTGGTGCAGACCTGATGGACCGAATGGCCTGCTGCACTGTCCGAATTCTCTGGCTCTATATCGATTTCTACCCACAGTCAGTGTCAGCAGCTCTTTATTATTGCCGGGTGTGTCCAGCAGGCCGCGAGGTTCCTCATTCCGCAAATATTTCAAAGACGTAGGCCACATTTTCTATTTTTTATTGCCCTAATCCCTGATGCAAAATATTCAAAACATTGTGCTAAATTCGATTTATTTCTCACCTGTCACCTGCATATCCAGCGATGCAATGGCATTTGCCTGTCACATGATCACAGTGCCCTCCGTTATGACAGGGGCAATCCTGCGAACAGTTAATCCCAAACTTTCCAAACGGACATGGCTGTGCACACACTTGTCCCTGTAACAAGGGAAAATCAAATCTCCATGATGTTTATCCTTCCAGAATTTTCAACTGCTCGGTGTATAAATGGAGAACATTTTAATACCTTTGAGGGGGCGAGAGCTTTCCTGGTGCAACAGTCGATCAAATGAATGGGCACAATTGCCCACCAAGCCACCTTGACTAGTTCGGAGCCTGGGGTTGAAGTCATTTCATTGTATCGCCTCCTCAATGGATTAATTTGTACATTAAACTGATCTATTTTATTTTTAACCATCCGAATGCCAAACGTATTCAACCCAGCCACATGCAGAGATAATTCCTAATGCAATTTTCAAATTGATCTGTTATGACGCATTGCGAAAAGTTGTCTTGTGTAAAACAATGAGTAATATCATCATTTTCATAAATTTCTTCCAGACCTTAACAATGATTTTTGTCCTGTTGTAAAATACTGGCACGGAATAATGAGGATGGTCAGGATCAAAATCTGCTTCAGAGATTAAGACGCTGCAGCTTTCCGGTTAAGTCTGTTAGTCAGCAAAGGTTATGGGCTGGATACTCCCTTTCGGAGGCTAAGTGCTGACGCCGGGACTGAACCGGTGATAACTTCTACCACCACGGGCAGTGGGCCCGAAGACAGGGTAGTTGCAGAGACGGAGGTCGGCATTGAGCAACCAAGTGAGTCCCCGCTGAGTTGTGGTGTCCTTACCACCCCCCCCCCCACCACCATCCCGTCCCCCCCACCACCACCATCCCACCCCCCGCCCCCCCACCACCATCCCACCACCCCCACACCACCATCCCACCACCCCCACACCACTCCACCACCCACCCTCCCAACACAACCTTGCCACCCCGACACCATCCCAACCCACCACCCCGACCTGCGATCCAACCTTGTGTCTTGTCGTGTGTCTTGCAGGATCACCTGGTGACGAGACGGGCCCCTTCTGTGTCCCCTGCCCCCCCCCCCCCCCCACCCCATCTGGTGGGCACCACGTCACCTGGGACCAGGGAGGTCCGCATGCTCACCAGATTCTCTTGGGCCAGGCTGTGTCCGTCAGCTCACCCCCATTACCCCCCTCCCCTCAATCCCACCTTCCCCCTCCAATCTCCCCTCCCCTATTTCCCTCCTTCACCTCCCCCCAATACCCCCTCTCCCCATTTCCCTCTGTTCCCCATCCTCCTCACCCCATTGCTCTCCTCCCCTTCCCTCCAATACCCCCTCCCCCCATTTCCATCTGTTCCCCCTTCCCCCTCCCCCCTCCTCCCCATATCAGATGTGGAGGCAGCCTCCTACTTTCCCCGTTCTATGGCTTTTGATGCCCTTGGCGGATGTCCTCTGTAGAGCCTGAAGCTGGAGGCCCCAGCTGACTTACTGGTTTGCCGGGAGTACCGTGTCACCCTGTTCTACGCGGCCCAAAGGTGTGCCGGTGTTAGGAGGGGGGAATTCAGAAGAACTGGAAACTGCTGTCATCTGCTTAGTGGCAGTTCACAGGTTGGCCTCCAGTGCTTCCTCCTCCCTGATGGTGCCTTAGGGTTCTGGGGGGTCTCCACAGTCGGGGCAGCTGGAGTGAGCTCCAAAAGCCTCTGAGTCACCTGGCTCTGCCAGTTCTGGTAGCTCCTCATTGTCTCCACCATGGTGTCACGCCCTCAGCAGTGGTCCTCAGTGACTGGGACACGTCCCTCATCGACTGGGACATGATGTCGAGGCCCTCAGACATGGTCCTCACGGCCATGGGCACCACCACTCCAGCCACTGACATTGTCCTCCAGGTTCTCCACTTGCGGTTGCCTACTTGTGACCCTTAAACTCTCCTTCAAGGTGTTCTCTTGGGTGGCGGTGGGGGGGGGAGAAGAAGTGCCAAATTACCCTTGTAGTTCTGTGGAGGTCGTTGGTCTGCCATGGTCATGCTGATCCCCATTGACATTCTCTGCTGCTGCCCACCCAGATGCCAGTGCTGACCATGGTCATGCTGATCCCCATTGACATTCTCTGCTGCTGCCCACCCAGATGCCAGTGCTGACCCTGTTGCTGGTCCTCTGACACCCTCGAGGGAACAGGATTGCTTGTCTCCCATCGATGGTGTTGAGAAACGTGGCCAGGTTGGCATCCCCAAAGCGAGGAGCAGGTCTGCGCGCTGCCGTGCTTGTGTGCTGACTGGCATGAGTGGCGAGGAAGCGTTAGCGGCGAGACGCCGAGGTACGGGTCTGGTGAATCAGACGGCGAGACAGCCGGTAATGGGGGTTTATTTTCGGCACTAAGTGCCGTTAGAAACGGCGAGCAGAGCTGCCGATTGTAAAGACCGGGGCTAAGTGTGACCTTGGCTGTATTCCCCTTTCAGGTCCTTTATCCAACGTGAGTGGTGTTGAATAGCCACATGTCTTAGTGCTGTGAGTGCCGGGAAACTCGCGGCTAAACGCACTTTGTTCCCTTTTGGGAAAATCCCGTTCTCACACTGAAAATTCCCACACTTTGACATTTTTTTCTGCAGTGGGGAACTCAGTGGGACCGGCTCCTCAGAGATCGGGGAACTCTGTTTGAAAGGTGTTCAGATCTCAAAGTTAGGTTGTGGGTCCCCCACCCATTGACATCAGGACCCCCACGAAGACATGGACAACACCCCGATCCTCAGCCCCGGAGGGGCAACCACCCACCCCCAATCACTAAATGTCCAAGTGATTCCCTACTCTCCCCCCCCCCCACCCCATCACCTAGGGTAGGATGACCTGGCCCCACTCCCAACCATCCCTGTTGGCTTCATCCCCCCCCCCCCCCCCACATACCCCTTTCAGGCCCCCCACCCTTTCATTTCCCAACCTTCATTTTTTTAAAATTTAGATTACCCAATTATTTTTTTTAAATTAAGGAGCAATTTAGTGTGGCCAAGCCACCTAACCTGCATATCTTTGGGTTGTGGGGGTGAAACCCACGCAGACACGGGGAGAACGTGCAAACTCCACACGGACAGTGACCCAGGGCCGGGATTCGAACCCGGGTCCTCAGCGCCGCAGTCCCAGTGCTAACCACTGCGCCACCGTGCTGTCCTCATTCCCCAACCTTCATACCTCCCTTTTCATGGGCATGGCCCCTCTTGGGGCGCGTCCCAACGCAATGCCCCGGGCACCCAGGGTGCCAAGGTGCAGGGGGAATGCCAGGGAACCCCCAACCAACCGGGGGGCTGTAATTGCCTCCGAGACGCGCGAGTGGCCATTACGTCTGGTCTACGCTTGTGGGGACCAGACCTAACCGGGGCCTGGTGGGGCCTCACCGGGGCAGCCGTATCTCCTGGGCGCCAGGACAATGTGGCCACAAATAGGCCGTGCATATTTAAATGAGCCGTATCATTACGAGATTGTGTCGGGCGCCATGGGTCAGGGGACTTGTGTGTCGGTTTTGTCCCCCAATTTGGGCATCCCCCACCATGCACGCGGCACAACAGGATCAGTGCCGGGCACAATGGAGTGGTAAAATTGTGCCCAATATTAATGTGTGCCAGCGTGAGGTCTGGCCGGTGGGATTGGTGAATACCGGGAGCCGGGAGACTGTGGACTCCAACGGGCTGAGTGTTTTAAATTAGTTTAATGACTCATTTAAATATGCTGATGTGCATCGTGCCCAGCGAGGGCGCGATCCGGATCGTGTCGGGCACAGTGGGTCGGGTGCACTGCGCGTGGCTCGCCGCCCAGCACAAAACCCGTTTTTGGCTTCTCCCTCTACCAACCCGAGGTAACGGGATTGGCATCAGGCGCAACGCGGGTGGGAAAATCGTGGCCAATGTTTCAGGTCAACGGGCTTTTCTCAGAACCTTCAGGTGATTACAACAAAGTATATGAAGGAACCATTTGTTTTTTTACATACCATCCAGCCAGCTGGACAAGCACACTCCCCGGTGATGTGGTGGCATTTACCATCATTCTGACATGGACACCATAACTCACACTGGGCTCCGTGCCTTCCAGCTGGGCAGCGTTCTTCACAACTGAGGAGCAAGAGTAGGCGATATTGTCGGTTATCACAGTATTGCACTGAAACTATATAAAGCTTCATCAAATAGGCTAGCATCCCAATCTAAATATACCGAGCAAGGTGAAAAACTCAGTTGGATGAAGCTGGAGTTATTGAATCCGATAATTAATGGTCATTGAATCAAGTGTACATTTCGTAATAAGAATTCCTTCTCTGCCGTAATATTTCAACAGCAGGTCACCTTGTGCTTGCAGCTGGGTTAGAGCGAGAAGGATGGAGAGAGAGAGAGAGAGAGTAAGGAAGGAAGAAGGGGAGAAAGAGAAAGAGCAAGGAAGAAAGAGAGAAAGATAATGAAAAAGAATGGAAAAAAAACATGTTCAAACTATGCATTATGAAACATTTGAAGGTATTTTTACCATTTTTAATATTGTTGGATTATTCATTATCTTGCCTTTAGTGTTTTATGCTGCTGTCATTCTATTGATTGAATCAGCTTCAGAACTCAGTTTCAGTAGTGTAAGATGTTTTATTTTATTGTTAAGGACAGAATACATGAGAAACATAGACAAGAGAAAGCCTTTGGGCCATATTTTAATGCATTGTGTAAATGTTCAGTATCAGAGATTCTTCCTTTTTGTTTAATAGCCTTTGGTAATTTAATACCTAAAGATTGAAGTGTGGAGGGCAGCACGGGGCGCAGTGGTTAGCACTGCTGCCTCATGGCGCTGAGATCCCAGGTTCGATCCCGGCTCTGGGTCACTGTCCGTGTGGAGTTCGCACATTCTCCCCGTGTCTGCGTGGGTTTCGCCCCCACAACCCAAAGATGTGCAGAGTAGGTGGATTGGCCACGCTAAATTGCCCCTTAATGGGAAAAAATAATTGGGTAATCTAAATTTATAAAAAAAAAGGGAAGAAAAAAAAAGATTGAAGAGTGCGAAACTGAGCACAGTGTTATTATTCAGATCGGTGGGGCGGCATGGTTGCGGTGTGGTTAGCACGCTGGGCTAAATCGCTGGCTTTTAAAGCAGACCAAGGCAGGCCAGCAGCACGGTTCAATTCCCGTACCAGCCTCCCCGGACAGGCGCCGGAATGTAGCGACTAGGGGCTTTTCACAGTAACTTCATTGAAGCCTACTTGTGACAATAAGCGATTTTCATTTCATTTCACGGCGCTGAGGAGCCGGGTTCGATCCCAGCCCTAGGTCACTGTCCGTGTGGAGTTGGCATATTCTCCCCGTATCGCCCAAAGATGTGCAGGGTGGGTGGATTGGCCACGCTAAATTCCCCCTTAAAATAATTCAAATTGGACCAGAAGCAGCCCACAGTCATTCTGTATCTGATTTTGGAAATGTTTAGTGTACGTACATGCTGGGTTGGATATCTGGATATTTGTTGGTTTTAAGGACACCACTTTGGTACAGATTTGACACGGATGGTGGGCCCAGGTATAGCCAGGGAGAAAGAGGACTGAGGAAGGGAGGGGAACTGATCCTCATTGTAGTTAATCAGATTTTGATGGGATTGCAGAACAGGTGTTGGTCCCCTAACGCTCGTTGAGAGCAACTTTATATGGGCAGCACAGTAGCACAGTTGCTTCACAGCACCAGGATCCCAGGTTCGATTCCCGGCTTGGGTCACTGACTGTGCGGAGTCTGCACGTTCTCCCCGTGTCTGCGTGGGTTTCCTCCGGGTGCTCCGGTTTCCTCCCACAAGTCCCGAAAAACGAGCTGTTAGATGAATTGGACATTCTGAATTCTCCCTCGGTGTACCCGAACAGGCGTCGGAATGTGGCGACTAGGGGCTTTTCTCAGTAACTTCATTTCAGTGTTAATGTAAGCCCACTTGTGACAATAAAGAGGACTGAGGAAGGGAGGGGAACTGATCCTCATTGTAGTTAATCTTTGGTGGTGGTCTCTGAATGAAAAGGGCATTTTACCCCCTTTATTCTTTCATGATAAGGCCAGCGTTTGTTCTCCATCCCTAATTGCCCTTGAACCAAGTGGTTTGCTGGCCCAGTTCAGAGAACATTTAAGAATCAACCACATTGCTGTGGGTCTGAAGTCACATGTAGGCCAGGTCGGGTAAGGGCAACAGATTGCTGAAGGACATCAGTGAACCAGATGGGTTTTTACAACAATTGATATTTCAGAATCACCATTACTGATTTATTAATTAATTGAATTCAAATTCCACCAGCTGCCATGATGGGATTTGAACCATGACCCCCAGAGCGTCCCTAAAGTGTCTCCAGAGCAGTGACCGGGCCTCTGGATCACCCATCCAGTGACATTACCACATGCCATTACAACAGATATGCGCAACACACATTCGGCCAGATTTTGATGGGATTGCAGAACAGGTGTTGGTCCCCTAACGCTCGTTGAGAGCAACTTTATATGGGCAGCACGGTAGCACAGTTGCTTCACAGCACCAGGATCCCAGGTTCGATTCCCGGCTTGGGTCACTGACTGTGCGGAGTCTGCACGTTCTCCCCGTGTCTGCGTGGGTTTCCTCCGGGTGCTCCGGTTTCCTCCCACAAGTCCCGAAAAACGAGCTGTTAGATGAATTGGACATTCTGAATTCTCCCTCTGTGTACCCGAACAGGCGCCAGAATGTGGCGACTAGGGGCTTTTTGCAGTAATTTCATTGCAGTGTTAATGTAAGCTTACTGGTGAGCCCCCCCCCTATAGGTTTGTGCATCTATTTTAGCACTTGATTACTGGCTCAAAACTAACTTTGATCCTCTACAGTGACGAGTGACAATGGAAGAGAGGATTTAACCAGTTTAATTATACAGCAAAAATATTTCAACGGTCTGCATGCAGACAATATAGGGCTAAATTCTCCGACCCCCAGCAGGGTCGGAGAATCGCCTGGGGCCGCCGAACATCCGGGCCCCGCCGTGGCAGAGATTCTCCGCCACCCGGGAAGTGGCGGCGGCGGGAATCTTGCCACTCCGATCGGAGAGGCCCCTGCGGTGATTCTCCGGCCCGGATGGGCCGAAGTCCCGCCGCTGGGAGGCCTCTCCCGCCGCCGAGGTTTGAACCACCTCTGGAACGGCGGGATCAGCGGCGCGAGCAGGTCCCCGGGGTCCTGGGGGGGCGATCGAACCCCGGGGGGTGCCCCCACGGTGCCAGGCCCACGATCGGAGGCCCCCCGCTCAGACTCCGGGCCAGTGCCCTGGGTGCACTCTTTCTCCTTCCGCGGCCGCCACGGCCTCCGCCATGGCGGAAGCGGAAGAGAACCCCACATTGCGCATGCCGCTGTCGTCACTGCCGGTGCATGCGCCAACCAGCGAAAGCCTTTCGGCCAGCCCCGCTGCCGGGGACGCCGGTTTTTTGCGCCAGTCTTCTGGTGCCAACCGCTCTGCCACGGGGCTAGCCCCCAAAGTGGGGGAGAATTCCCCACCTTTGGGGAGGCCCGACCCCGGAGTGGTTGGCGCCACTCCCCTACGCCGGGACCCCCCGGGAGAATCCCGCCCTATAGTGATAGCTTTGTTTACAAATTGTGTTCAGACACTAGTTTATGTTGCTGGGCAAATGATACTTATTTGACATTTGTAGTCAGTGGGTGATTGTGTTATTTTGCCGCTTGCAGTCTGAGACCTGTGGCAAGTGACATCCAGTCACAAACATGAAGGAATGTCTGAAAGCTGGTTTCTAATGAGTAACAATACATTCAGATATAATACTTGCGAACATCTGCAATCTACTGGGACTTGGGTTCCTCAGAATCATGCATTATGCTTTTTGTTAAACAAGCAAGAGATTCTCTGGGTGAGTTCCTCCAGCGTTACCAATAAGTGGGAGAAGTTGCTACACATTCTGCAGTGACTAGTCATCGATTGTAAAGAATGTTTTCCCCATTTCCCAGGGGAGGTCGCACTACAGTCAGTGCAGGAGTTCCACCCTTAATACGAGGATATCTTGAGATGTGGTGGATTGCTACACTGACATCGCACCACAAAGTGGGTTTGCCGTTTCAACCAGGCAAACAAGGAAAGAGAGTTGCCCCATAGTTGTGGGGGAAGAAGGATCACAGAGAGATCATGTCAGCTCTCGATACTTCTCTTCCATCCCTTCATGTCAATTAGCAGCTGGCGACAGTAATAGTGTCACTCTCAGCCTGGTAATAGTGAATGGTGTGGCAATACATAAATGAGAAACACAACCAAGTAAGAGAAGGCATGAAATATTTATAAATCAAAGTCACCATAGTCCCAGATGACCATGGGCTGCTTTCCCCTTTGAGGGGGAGCTGACTGGTGGTGGTTTAACCTGAGGGTCACCACACCTCAGACAGGGGGCAAGGATGAGAAGGTGGGGCCAGCGCCGGCCCTAGGGTTGCTGGCGCCCCGGGCAAGCTGAACTTCGGCGCCCTTGGGGGGGGGGGGGGGCGAGGGGGGGGGGCGGGGGGGCGGACCCGAGGGGGGGGCGGGGGGAGCGGACCGAGCGGGGGGGGGGGCGGACCGAGGGGGGGGGGCGGGGGGAGCGGACTGAGCAGGGGGGGGCGGACCGAGGGGGGGGGGGCGCCCTGGGGGAGGGAGGCCACCGCGCATGCGCTGGTTGGCACCTGCCCAACTGCGCATGCGCGGGACCCGAGGAACTGGCGCCCACTAGCACATGGCGCCCCGGTCGACTGCCCGAGTTGCCGGTGCCTTGAGCCAGCCCTGGGTGGGGCCTTGATGAATAACCACAGCCGGTACGGGAATTGAACCCGCGCTGTTGGCCTCGCTCTGCATCACAAACCAGCTCTCTAGCCAACTGACCTAAACCTGATTGACAAGCTTGGCTTCAAGTCAGGCACTTCAGAGTGAGGAGACTGCAGCAGGGGGTGAACAGGAGCCGATCATTATTGTGGTTTGGGGGGATTGGGGTGAGTGCAGTGGAGATGGGGGGGGGGGGCGGCTCCCAATCTCCTGAAGGTTAAATCTGAGGCTCTTGTCCGAGACTTCATTTAAATTGCCAACCTGTTTAGGGCAGGACGGTGGCGCAGTGGTTAGCACTGCTGCCTACGGCACCGAGGTCCCAGGTTCGAATCCCGGCCCTGGGTCACTGTCTGTGTGGAGTTTGCACATTCTCCCCGTGTCTGCGTGGGTTTCACCCCCACAACCCAAAGATGTGCAGGGTAGGTGGATTGGCCACGTTAAATTGCCCCTTAATTTGAGAAAAAATAATTGGGTACTCTAAATTTATATTTAAAAAATATAAGCTGCCAACCTGTCAGCTCCTTTGTCCCATTTGTGTTAAATTTGGACGTGGTTGGGGTCAGGTCTGACTTTTTAAAGTTTTAACTTTAACCTGATTCCAACCCCATTGTTGATGGAGTTAAGATTCAGTTCAATGTACCTGGATGCAGGAAAACTCACTTGAAACTGATAAACATTTGCCATGGAAATGGGTGAGGTGACAATTCGGGAATAAAGAGAGTGATAACGTGTGCGGGAGCATCACAATGAACGGTAAAGCTTATATAGAACATTCTGTAGTGATACGCATCACCGGATATCCACAAGGGGTTAATGTAAATACACTACAACTAAGTCACCACCAGAGGGAGCACCAGAGATGTCATGACATGCAGACATGCAGCCAATGGGTCATTAGAACAGGACACAACCAATGGGTAATCAGGACACCCAGAGGTGGCATTACCACAAGGGGGCACTACACGACCCATATAAAAGGACAGGGCACACAGGCTCTGCCTGTTTCCTCAGGCAGATATCTAGAGAGTTAGACAGGGTTGATCAGCAGCATCACACCCCAGCACATGGCTTAGAGCAAGCTGGTACAGTTAGACTGAGTTACTACAGTTAGATTAGCAGAGTGTCAAACTCATTTAAGAACTGTGTTAATAGTTCAATAAACGTGTTGAACTCATTTCATAGTCTGGAGCATCCTTTCGTAGAGACTACATCAAGGAAGCAGCCTGTGTTAACCAAAGCAGCATAACACAACACATTGTACGTGTGAGTCTTCCTTCACTATATAGTTTCTTAAACTCTATACTACCCTGGGAAAGTGATGAATAAATCAATTTTTTATTTAAATATCTATATAGATTCAAAACATAATCCCAAAATGCACAGTGGCGCAGTGGTTAGCACTGCTGCCTCACGCCGCTGAGGACCCGGGTTCGATCCCGGCTCTGGGTCACTGTCCGTGTGGAGTTTGCACATTTTCCCCATGTTTGCGTGGGTCTCATCCCCACAACCCAAAGATGTGCAGGGTAGGTGGATTGGCCACGCTAAATTGCCCCCTAATTAAAATGTAAATTTTTTTTTTTTAATTCCCAAATATAATTGCCACGGGTGCACAGGGTTTTGATGAGACCAGATCTGGAATGCAGCATGGAATCTTCTGGCCATTCACCCTGGTAGGATCTTCTGGGGTGAACCCAGCAGGAAACCCTATGGACTTCACTGGGGACCGGAAGATTCCCCCACCCACTGTGTGCAGTTTTGGTCTTCACATTGAAGAAAGTATATACTCCCATTGGAGGGGGTTCAGTGAAGGTCACTAAATTGGTCCATCATATGGAGTTGTCCTATAATAAGAAGCGGAGTGAATTGGCCTTATGTATTCTGGATTATGAGGCGATGTCATCGAAACCTACAGAATTCTGAAGGAGTTGATAGGTTGGATACTGGGACATTGTTTCCCCAGGTCGGGAGTCTTGGATTGGATTTGTTTATTGTCACGTGTACCGAGGTACAATGAAAAGTATTTTTCTGTGAGCAGCTCAACAGATCATTAAGTACATGAAAAGAAAATAAAATAAAAAGAAAATACATAATAGGGCAACACAAGGTACACAATGTAAATACATAGACACCGGCATCGGATGAAGCATACAGGGGTGTAGTGTTAATGAGGTCAGTCTAAACAGGGGGACGCAGACCCCCGATGAGGGGACGATCATTTAGGACTGAGATCTGGGGACATTACTTCACTCAAAGGGTCCCGAATGCTCCATCATTAAATACATTTAAATTTGGGATAGACAGATTGTGGCTCTCTCAGGGAATTATGGGACATGGGGTGCGGGTGAGAAAAATGGCGTTGAAGACCAAGCTTAACCATGTTCGTATTGAATGGCAGAACTACCTGGGTGGGCCGTCTGGCTGACCCCTGTCCCTATTTCCTGTGTAATTGAGAACTCTAGTGAACATATACTTACAAAGCACCAGTGTAACCTGATGAACAATGGCATTCCCCAGTCTCATGATCACAAGTTGCTGCATTTCGGCACTGACACTTATACTGACATTCTTTGCCATAACGTGCATGGTCACAGGATTCTTCACATCGCCATCCCTCGTACCCGTCAGCACAGACACAGGCCCCGGTGATGGGGTTACACAGGGCTTTGTTTTGGCATTGACAACGGTTATTGCAGTGTGGTCCCCAATGTTCACTGTCACAGCCTGTGTGGGGAGAAAAGACACATTAAAACATGATGTGACCATCAATTTACAAGACACATGGCTGGAAGTGAACAGTGGTTTTAATAATCTCACAACGGAGCCTGCCTGCAACGAGATGAACTGGCAGGCAGGCTCAGAGTGCCAAGCTTTATACAACCAGTTGGTGGGAGGAGCCATGGGCAGAGCCAAGGGTGGAGCCCAGTACAAACTCCCGTACACTCCCAGTACATCTCCCCCTAGGGGCAGAGCCGCGCAACTGCTCATGTGCCGAGCTTACACAGACATAGTACATCATATGTAATAACAGTGTGAATTACGCTACTGTGATTCACCACAAAATAGCAAAGGGTAGATTATTATAATTTATGTGGCTGAATAGTGCACTGAAATTCGACCGTACTGCTCCAGGGCATGGCAATGCCCTGAAACGACTTTTCCCCAATCAGTCAACTCACCAAATTAAAGTGTGAAATAAAGGAGCTTTAAGAGCTTAAAGAAAGAGGAAGAAATCAAAAGGTGTATTTAGTAACTTGAGGAAGCAGGTGAAAATTGAACATTAATTCTTTTAACTATGTCCGAAGTTCTGCGTGAAGCAGCATCTCGCTCCCGGTACATTCCTGGAAGGACCCCATCTGTCTCGGGTCTGCTTTGGGCCAGTTTTTATATCAGTGCATTGTGTTGCTCTCTGCTTAGCTTTACCTGGCTGGCTTGATGCGTAGTGTTGAACAAAGAACAAGTCTTGTTAACTAACAAAACTAACTTAGTAACACCATCATTATAAGATTTGTACGTATTCCTAAAGAGAAGGTGTTCTTGAAAATACAGAAAAATGTGTCATTTGAAACATGGAAGTCTGGCAATATCTGGTCTGAGAGAAACATGAGAGGATACAGGGAAAGATCCCACAAAGGGTTAATAGCAGCTGCAAAGAGTAGGATTATAAAATGCAGATTCTTTCTCTCAAGCAGGCTTAGCAAACACACAGGATTCTGGTATTTAGCTAAAACAATGGCTCACACCTTCATAGGATGTAACTATCTTTGGAAGTTTCTGGAAAAGCATGGATGAGAGTTTCAATTGAGTTAAGTGACGAATGTTTAAAGCAGGCAGGTCTTTCAAGTCATAACCAAGTTAAATTTTAGCATACAGCTAAAAGCAAAGGTTCACACCTTAATTGAAATAAACGCTCTTAGTAAACAGCTGGAAAGGATGGAAGATGCTCAGTCGAATTTGGTGTTAATTCTAAGTGTAAAATTCTACAAACTCAAGTCAATTAAAAGAAAATTGGAGATGACCTGTCTACAAGAAACATAATTTAAAGTCAAAATCAAAGGCAAAGTTATGAGCTGGGGACAATTAGAAAATTAAACGATTCAAAATCACAGAAATAAAAGTAACACCTATTGAAACCAAAGCATTTTGTAATCAGATCTGAGAGGAGACGTTATGGCCAAAATGAATAATTAGTTGTATTCAAATGTTTACATCAAAGATACTTTTTAACAATCAAAGTGAAACAAGCTCATTTACAATAAAGTCGTTAAAACTTAATAACTCTTGGAAAGAGAATATAAACCAGAAGAAAGGGGACAGCCAGCAGAGCCAGAGCCAGCTCTCACAGCTCGGTACATGGGAAGGATAGAACACAGCAACCGAGTTCACCAGCGAATACATCTCAAGGAGACCAGATTTTAAAGAAGATTGATTGTCAAGGTGGGCCTGAAGGTCCCTTCAACCAACAGGAAGGATCCAGAAGCAAGATCCTTTTACCTTTCTGTTAAGAAAGTGTTTACAGCTTTAAAAAAAAAATAATAATAATAAAATAACTTAAAAGTTTTAACCTGAAACAGTGTTTATTAGCCTACTTTACTTACTTAACAACACAGGACCCAGGACATCGATGCTACTAAGGGGTAAGTAGGTAAAATTCTTTGGTGAAGGTATGGGTTATACCGGGGGATAACTTGAAAATATAGTTTGACCTGAATAGCACCCACCGAAGCCTGCATCGGAGTCGGGGAGTGAGAATCCCTGTTCACCATTTAGAATGTCGACCCTTTTTTGGTATAGGGGGAATTCTAAGAATAGTGGTGAGTTTTAACTTCAAAGGTTACTAAATTAAACTATGCTGTCTCTAACTACAGAACTCTCAAATACGCAACTGATCTCTCTTATGCCTAAACACATTCTACCCCGAATCCCAGAAGTCATGGTTCCCTCTTATCATTAACTTGTTAACTCTATCCAGTCAATATACATATCATTTTTTTAAAATAAATTTAGATTACCCAATTATTTTTTCCAATTAAGGGGCAATTTAGCGTGGCCAATCCACCTACCCTGCACATCTTTTGGGATGTGGGGGCGAAACCCACGCAGACACGGGGAGAATGTGCAAACTACTCACGGACAGTGACCCAGAGCCGGGATCGAACCTGGGTCCTCAGCACTGTAGGCAACAATGCTAACCACTGTGCCACCGTGCTGCCCGTCTATATACATATCATGTCATGCATAATGAGCCTCAGGCAGTTGGCCTCCGCCACCTGTCTGGGGAACTTGTACTCCACGGGTCCTAGGGGAAGATCAATTATGGTTTCCCCGTGGTCCTTATCGGGGTTATGACAGCGCGTCAACTAAAGTTATCAATTTGCCAAGGCAGCATTGAAATAGGTCATCTGCTTGCATTTTCTCAATGAAAAATAATTAAGTTAAATAATCTTTATTGTCACAAGTAGGCTTACATTAACACTGCAATGAAGTAACTGTGAAAAACCCCTAGTCACCACATTCCGGCGCCTGCTCGGGTACACAGAGGGAGAATTCATAATTCTCAGCTGGTACGGGAATTGAACCCGCGCTGCTGGCCTTGTTCTGCATCACAAGCCAGCTGTCTAGCCCACTGAGCTAAACCAGCCTGGGGTTCGATACATGAAAGACACGCGAGCGAGCCTCGACTCATTGACGAGATGCTGCTGGTCTCCGTTTTTATTGCTGCCAATAAAGAACATCTGAAAATGATCGTGATGCCCATGGAACAAACACCGCCCAGAGTCCCTGAAATCTCCTGCAGCCTTTTGATCTCTTCCAAATGGTGAGGCTCCCCTGACCCACCTGAGAGTGATAAATGGCTGAGTGAGTACTATCCACAGTCACGAGGTCAATGCTCGAGATGTTTGCCCCTATCAAAGTGAATTAATTGAGTTTTATGTAAATGTGTATGATGAGAGCAGGCCAGCTGAAAATTTCAAATCAAAGCTGGCTAGATTATTGTTAAGATACAGAACCATGGTAAGTGGTAGGAGTTCAGACACAAATCAGCCATGATATGATTGAATGGCAGAATAGATTTGGAGGAGTTGTGGCTTCAAACCTCAAACTGGTGCCACAATAAAACTGTCCAACGCACGACTGCTTCTCGTCACACGAAAGAACATTGGGAAACCAGCCAACCACAGCACCAAGAACACTCATCATCTGACCAAGGTGAACAGTTAGCAGGTCAAAAGGTTACACGCTTCTTCTTACTCCACAAGTGCTGCTTGACCAGCTGAGTATTAGTTTAGAATTAGTTTGTTGACAATGCAATTCTTCATCAATGATTTGTGTGGAATCTGCTTTCCTGTTCAATATTTAAATGATCGAAGCTAAAGTCCTTTGTGAACAGCAAAATGAAATAGTGCTGAGTTGGCAATTTTCTTCAGTTAAAAATGAACACTTGGGGGGCGATTCTCTGAGCCCCGCGCCGGGCTGGAGAATCGGCGCAACCGTGCCACGACGTCCCGACGCCGGCCCGGATGGGCCGAGCGGCCGCGGTGATATGACAGAGTCCCGCCGGCGCCGTTCATCCCTGGTCGCTGCCGGCCGGAACTCTGCGGGAACGGTCGGGGGGAGGCCTATGGGGGGGGAGGCGGGGCCTCCTTCACAGGGGGGTCGCTCCGATGGGGTCTGGCCCGCGATCGGGGCCCACCGATCAGCGGGCATGCCTATCCCCCCGGGCCCCCGGGCAGCCGGCCCCGAAACACCGACCCCATGTTGGGTCGGGGCCGGCGGGCATAAGAAGTCCCCCGCGCATGCGCAGGTTGGCACGGCGCCCGTTTGGTGCCGTGTAAGGAGGCTGAAGTGGTGTGAACAGCTCCAGCACCGTGCTGGCCCCCTGATCGGAGCCCAGAATCCATCATACCCGGGCCCAGTTCACGCCGTCGTGAAACACGACGGTGTTCACGACGGCGCAAACTCTTGGGCTCAATATCGGAGAATCGACCCCTTGAGGTATTTTATTCTGTAATATTCGTAAACCTCTATTAGGGATGATTAGATTTGTAATTTCAATAAGTGTGTGTATTGGTGAAATGTATACGGTATTCAGCATGCATCTTATTTTAGAATTACGGTTAGATAAATGAGGAAATAGCTGTTTGAGCATCAGTCCTCCCAGGGCAGAGTTTGAGCAATTGCAATGATTTAGACTTGAAAATGCTTTGTTTTATTAAGGCGCGCTTACTTAAGGTAGGACGCAATCTTCCCAAAAGGGAACAAAGTCCCCGAGCAAGTGCGTTTAGCCGTGTGTTTCCCGGCGACTCGCAGTGCCATGAAACACGTGGCTATTCAACGCGACTCACGTTGAATAAGGGACCTGAACAGGGAACGTGTGACCAAGGCCACATAGAGCCTTGCTTTTTACAATGGGGAGCTCCGCTCACAGGAACGCCCCATTGTAGCGAGAGATTGGGACAACACCCGCTCTCCGAGGCCCCAAAAAGAATCCCCGACCTCCGGGTGGCACTGCCACTGTACCCAGGTGGCACCGGCTGTGCCAGGGCACCATCCTTCCCAAAAGGCATGCAATAGGGTGCCTCCAATCCCCTGGGAGACCCCCACGAGTGCCGTTCCGTCCAGGTCCCCGTTCGTGGGGATCAGTGCTGAACGGCACTCGCCCGAGGACCCAAAGCCTCAGTTACCTCGGGAATCCGCACGTTACAGTGAGGCTCACTCCCTCGCCCATTGTGAGCGTGATTCACATCGCAACGCCTTGCGAGACTGCGTTGAATCTCGCGAGATGTTGCGAGCCAGGTAGATCCCGGGGACAGGTCTCCCGGTTTTCACCCCCCACGCTGCACCGTGGCGAGTTGCTTTTCCGGCGCAGCGTGGCCACTGGATCGTGCCCGAGGGTCTGAATCGGCAGCTCCTGTTTTACCGTAATCTAAACTGTGTTCTCTCTTTGCAGCCCAGTCTGCATTCACGCTCTCACAAAACTTTGCAGCCTGGTACAGATTGATGTGCGCAGCATCCTGTTTTCAGACACAACTGAGGTTTAAGGTCCCACTATGGTGGCAGAGAAGTGGCTGGTAATGCACTGCCTACCAAACTGGGTGAGGGGAAAATATTTGTCTTTTATTCAGATGTAAAACTGGCACCAGGTCCTTTGCATTCTCAATAAGAAACTAGACACCTGTTTGAGGTTCCATCTCCTGCACTGGTTTGCGATGAGGCAGTCAGCACAATTGGGCTCTAGGGAACCAGGTCTAGGTTCATATCTGAATGTGGAACCTACATAAACGGAACTCATCACCCCCAATCCTCCCGAGACTGAGCTCCACTTCCAGTCTCAATACTCGGCATTTCCCTGGCTTCCCCCACCCCCAGCCCAGTATTCACCCTCCCTACCCCCAACCCCAACATTTCACTCCACCCCCCCGACTTCTCCGACTCGCAGATCCAATGCCCATTCTCCCTCAATCTTAGCCCTGACCTACCCCACTCCCTACCCTCACATCTGAGTTCCTACCCTGACCCCACCATTCCCTACTCCACACTCCTCCAACCTAACTCGAGCAAAGCCACAGACTATGTATTGGCAAAGACGTTTAGCATTGCGATCAGCTTTCATGCTGATTGGGCCCTAATGAAGATGAAGTGGTCATACAGGAGGAAAAGTGATCAGAATAGTAATCGATTGGATTTGAATCTTGACTGAAGCAGTTAGTTAGTCCATTGAACCTTACAGTCAATTGTTCAATATGCAATTTACCTCATTATGATAAACATGGAGCAGGTAAGTAGGAACAACTTATGTCATAATAGAATTTTTAAACATTCTTTCATGAATTGTGGATGTCACTGGCGATGGCAGCATTTATTGCCCATGCCTAATTGTCATAGTTTGGGGTTATAGTTTGAGGATAAAGGATAAAACTTTTACGGCTGAGGTGAGGAGAAATGTCTCCACCCAGAGAGCGGGGAATCTGTGGAATTCACTCCCACAGAAAGTAGTTGAAGTTAAAACGTTGTGTAATTTCAAGAAGGAATTAGATACAGCTCTTGGGATGAAAGGGATCAAGGGATCTGGGGGAAGGCGGGATCAGGGTATTGAACTTGATGATCAGCCATGATCAGAATGAATGGTGGAACAGGCTCGATGGGCCTCCTCCTGCTTTTATTTTGTATGTTTCTTGATAAGGTGGTGTTGAGCTGCCTTCTTGAACCGCTGTAGTCCATGTGGTGTAGATACAGCCACTGTGCTGTTAGGGAGGGAGTTCCATGATTTTGACGCAGAGACAGTGAAGGAACGGCGATTTATTTCCAGGTCAGGTTGGCGTGTGGCTTGGAGGGAAATTACAGGCGGTGGTGTTCCCTGGTGTCTGCTGCCTTTATCCTTCTTGGCGGTCATGGGCGCAGGTTAGGAAGGTGCGGTCAATGGGGCCTTGGGGATTAGTGCAGTGCAGCTTGTAGATGGTAAACGCTGCAGTCACTGTGAAATGGTGGTGGAGGGAGTGGATGTTGAAGGTGGTGGACGGGGAGCCAATCAAGCGGGGCTGCTTTGTCCTGGATGGTGTTGAGCTTCTTGAGTGTTGTTGGAGCTGCACTCATCCAGGCAAGTGGAGAGTATTCCAATACACTCCTGACTTGTGCCTTGTACATTGTGGACAGGCTCTCAGTTCTCAGGAGGTGGAGTTACTCCAGGCAGAATTCCCTTAACTGTTCTTGTAGCCATTGTATTTTTTAGCTGGTTCAGTTTAGTATCTGGTCAATGGTAACCCCCAGGATGTTGATTGTGGGGGATTCAGCGATGGTAATGCCATTGAATGTCAAGGGATGATGGTTAGATCCTCTCTTGTAGGAGATGGTCATTGCCTGGCACTTGTGTGGCGTGAATGTAACTTGCCACTTGCCAGCCCCAAGCCTGGATATTGTCCAGGTCTTGCTGCATTTGGACACGGACTGCTTCAATATCTGAGGAATCGTGAATGGTGCTGAACGTTGTGCAGTCATCCGCAAACACCCCCACTTCTGGCTTTATGATGGAGATACTTGGTCCTAAGACATGACACTGAGGAATTCCTGCAGTAATGCCCTGGGACTGAGATGATTGACCTCCAACCACCACAACCATCTACCTTAATGCTGGGAATAACTGCGTAAAGCGGAGAGTTTCCCCTCTGATTCCTATTGACTCCAGTTTAGCTGGGGCTCATTGATGTCATACTCTGCTGCCTTGGGGCGGCAAGGTGGCACAGTGGTTAGCACTGCTGCCTCACAGCTTCACGGACCCGGGTTCTACTCCGGCCTCGGGTGACTGTCTGGGTGGAATTTTCACTTCCTCCCACTGTCTGTGTGGGTTTCCTCCGGGTGCTCCGGTTTCCTCCCACAGTCCAAAGATGTGCAGGTTGGGCGGACTGGCCGTGCTAAATTGCCCCTTAGTATCCAAAAGGTTGGGGAGGTTACTGGGATGGGTTGGATGCGTGGGCTCAAGTAGGGTGCTCTTTCCAAGGGCTGGTGCAGACTCAATGGGCCAAAGGGCCTCCTTCTGCATTGTATGGATTCTATGATTGTCAAGGGCAGTCACTCTCACCTCAGATTTGGAGTTCAGCTCTCTTACCAGTGATTGAATGATGGCTGGAGTGAGGTCAGGAGCTGAGTGACCCTGGCAGGAGCCAAACTGAGCGTCAGTGTGCAGGTTATTGCTGAGTAAGTGCCACTCGACTGTCGATGACTCCATTACTTTGCTAATGATTGAGAATAGACTGATGAGCCGGTAATTGGCCGGGTTGGATCTGTCCTGCTTTTCGTTGGACAAGACACACCTGGGCAATTTCCAATATTGCTGCTTGGATGCCAGTGTTGTAGCCGTACTGGAACAGCTTGGCTAGGGAGCAGCAAGTTCTGGAGCACAAGTCTTCAGTACTGTTACCAGAATGTTGCCAGGGCCTTTGCAGTTTCAAATGTTCCTGCACCTTGGGCGTAGCTCTGGAAGCCTAATCATTGACATTTCACCCTGATAACTATTCACTGTTTCTGCTCAGAGAAAGTGTGTATTTTGACTGGATGGTGTAAATCAGCAGACTGACCTTTAACCATTAGCTAAGCGAGTTTAAATGCAGCTCAGAATAAGAGTTCCTCCATTCTCTCACTCCCTACTCATTGACTTGAGCCTCGGTCAGTCTCAATCAGTCCCTATTGAGTATCAGTAAAAACTACCAAATTCCAGACAACAATTTAGAAGTTTCAGACAAAGCTCAATGTACAGAAAGGACTCATTTTCAGCGGGGGACAGTTCTATCTTTCTTACAAATTGTTTTACGACAAAATTGATGTTTGATTGGATTCCAAAAATTGAACTTTTTTCTCAACTTCATAGAATTGTCACCTTCACTTTCTCAGAAGCAAAGAGAACTCACATTTCTAAATTAAGAAAAGAGAAATAACCCCAGACAACACCTGAACATTGCAACTGTCTAAAGGTTATGACAGAAAGTTCATTAAAAGTTTGGCTTCTTTTGTTGCCTGACAATGGTACCAGTTGCTTCAAGTCTAATAAAAACTCCTATTGGACCAATTCCCACAACGTAATTTCAGCTCCCCAACTGTATCAATCTTGTAACGTTGTTCTGTGCCAATCAGAAGTACGAGTAGAAAATAAACCATTGAAAACAAAGCATTGATATCAATAATTTTCAGAGGCTCACGGTATAATTTTGATTAAAAATTGCAGTGCCTTGCACTCATGGATGGCACGTTCCAGTTGGCCATTTGTATTTACTGATGAATGAAGAGATAGTACAGCTAAGTAGAAGGTTAAGCAGAATATTATTCACCAACCTGAGGGGTACTTGTAATTGAGGAGATGTTTTTTTTCCTGTTTGCCCTGAAGTGAAACATTTTTTTAATATAAAGTTACTCTCACAAGATTAAAGACTGTCCAAAATATAGAATAAATCCCCTCGAGGTCATTTTCCCACCAAGCCTTTTCTTTTTGGAACGGGTGGGATATAACCTCTGGTTAACAAAACTCCTGCTCAGTCACACGATACGTTGGGGGCTCTCTCTGACATATGCCTTCATGTTCCCCAGCCCAACCGCTTTAATTATTTATTTATTTCTTCTGAAAAGTCAAAGAGAAGCTTCTGGTATGTTTGTATTGGAGAATCGAGGCTCCTCTCCTACTCGTTCCCCTGTCTCGTGGAGTCTCACACCCGCAGCAGAACCTTGTTGAACTTATTGTTGCAATGATTTAATTGATGTGTAAAGGCCAAAAGTTCTTCTGTTTGCTAAATCTGTCAATAAAATAGATTTGTGAAAATGGTCGAAGAGGAAGATAAGGAGCTAATGAACTATTCATGAGTGGGTTGCTCTGGGAGGAATGCTCCTATTCAAAAACAGGTGAGGAACATTTATAAAAGGGAAGATCTAGTTTGCTTATCAGGCCTTTCTAAAAGGCCAATCATGAGAAATTAATTGGGAGTTCCATTGGGGTTGTAAAAGAGGGTCAATATTCAGTTATACATTAACCAAGGCTTTTGTGCTTTGGAGTGATATCAAAATAGGAAATGATAGCGTTAAGATAGCCAATTACGTGCAATCATTCTGAAAAGAAAAATGTAATTAAATAGAAAATAGTTTGTATAATTAATAATAGTTTGTATAAGTAAAACATCTTCATTTTATTCTCTACCCTGGTGATTGAAGGCACTTTTAAAATGTGAAAAATCTCTAAAGGATAATTAAAGTGTAATTTGAAAATCCTCACTTTCTGGTTGATATTGATGGGAGGCAGGTAAGAGATGATGATGTAGTTTATATGATTCATCTATCATAGGAATAGTTCCGCAAATTGCATTAATCAAAACCTGTCACTCCCAAGCTCAGAAATATGTGAAAACATGAAACTTAAGGGCCAATAATGCAACGTTCCTGATTTCGCAGATTCAGTATTGTTCTTAAATTGGCTCAATGTGATGTCAATGTTAAACCAGGAAAATGCTGTGGTAAGCAATTTCCTGCTGGGATGTCAAACATTGGCCCATATTGACATTTTTCCTTTCTTTAATTTTCATTCCGATTGAGTCAAAAGATTGTTTTGCCATTATTGAGTTTAGCTTCAATATTGATCGTCCATTAGTATACTTTCACTCAGTAACTTACAATTTCTGGACCTGTGCTAATGTCTGGCCCGGGCGATGGGATGGGAATACTGCGTTTAATGACGAACCATCAACGGTAAAATTAATTTATAATTATTCCAACCCACCTCACACTGTTAATGCATGTGTTTAAAAAAAAACTACCCATAAATCATTCGTGAACTGCCGCCTTGCCACACAAAGACCACAGGAATGGTTAGTGTGGGAAGTGGAAGAGTTGTATAGGATAGATTGTGCCCCTGGAGGGGGGGGGGGGGGGGGGGGGGGCTCACTGTCTCTGGGCGACTCCAATATCGGGCAACTTGGCCTGGCTCAAAACTAGAAGAAGTTAGGCCTGGGTTGAGAGGAGGGAAAGATCGGTGTCGTCATAGCCACAGTTATTTTTCTGGGACTTCATCTCCCCCCAGGCCAAAAATAAACCTGCTGGGCTCCTCGCTGACTGGATCGCTAGCTGATGCAATTAACTTTCAACATGTTGCAGTGAGCAGAATGAGCAAACACATTAAACGCGGACATTGAATATACAAATGGAACGTGTTGCTGTGAAGAAGGAATCAAATAGAGGTTGAAATTGAGGTGAGGCAACAATCTGGGCAGGAATTCTCCAGCCCCGGGGGATTCTCTTTTCCCGCTGGCACCCCACCTCCGTCCATAGGTTTTCCCAGCAGTCCGCTGGGAAATCCCGTTGGGGTGGCTTCAATGGGAAATCCCGTTGACAAGCAGCTCGAAGAGAGAATCCCGCCGCCAGTGAACGGCGGGGCGCTGAGAGACACGCGGCTGGCAGACCGGAGAATCCCGCCACGATCTCCCAATGCCCACCCTCCAAAATCACAAAGAGAAGGGGGTGAAAAGTGGCTGCTCGGTTAACAGCGGGGTGAGTGAGAGACACTGTAGTGATATACAGGAAGGAGGGAAAGGCTGAGAGATGGTTAAAGCATACAGAGGTAGGGAAAGGAGTGAGTGAGAGGATCTTTGGAAGTAACAGGATGGTAAGAAGGTACGGGTGCATTTTGGAAATGATACCTTCAGTGATGTAATGAGAGTTGGGGTGTAGAGGAAAAAAGGTGAAGGATGGGTGAAAGGGATGGAAAGAAAACAGTTGAGGGTTTTATACCTCCCAGGTAGCTTTGTTTACCATGAGCAAGGCCATGAAAGATCTTTCTAGAGGTTCTTGGGACGTGAGCTTCACGAGCACAGCCAGCATTTATTGACCATTGTTAACTCTTCTCGGAAAGATGATTGTGAACCACCTTCTTTGGCCTTTGTAGTCTATCTGGTGGAGGTGAACCCACAATATTTTGAGGAAGGGGTTTCCAGGATTTTGACCCAGCAACTGTAAACGATTGATGACATCGTTCCACGTCACAATGTGTGACAAGGAGAGAACAAGGAGGTGGTATTCCCATGCCTCTGACACCCTGCTCCTTTTAGATTGGAGAGGTTGTGGATTGGAAGGTCCAGTTTGAAGGAACCCTGGCAAGCAGTGAAATGCAGTGTGTGCTGGTGCTGGAGGGGGGTGAATGATTCAGTGAGTGGGCAACAAGATGGCAGATTGAGTACAATGTGAGTTAATGTGAAGGTGTGCACTTTGGGCACAAGAACAGAAAAGATTAATATTTTTTAAAGGTGCGAAGCTTGTAAACATTGATGTTGATGAGTGCACTCGCTGAAGGAATGCAGGAAGTTAGCCGACAGGTACAGCAGGGAATTAGGAAGACAAATAGGCTTTATACTCCAAACCCCTCCAATATTAAATACTGACTGCAATTATATTGGGTTTTGGTGAACCACATTTGGAATATCGTGAGCAGTTTTCTGGTACGGCCCCCCCCCCCCCCCCCCCCCCCCGATAGCGGGATTCTCCGTCCCAGCGGTCGGCCAATGGGGTTTTCATCGAGGGTAGCGCCCCCCCCCCGCTGTCCCGCCAGCGGATGACACTAAGATGAGTGGTAAAGCGAAAAGTGCAGAGGATACTGGAAGTCTGCAGAGGGATTTGGATAGGTTAAGTGAATGGGCTAGGGTCTGGCAGATGGAATACAATGTTGACAAATGTGAGGTTATCCATTTTGGTAGGAATAACAGCAAACGGGATTATTATTTAAACGATAAAATATTAAAGCATGCCGCTGTGCAGAGAGACTTGGGTGTGCTAGGGCATGAGTCACAGAAGGTTGGTTTACAAGTGCAACAGGTGATTAAGAAGGCAAATGGAATTTTGTCCTTCATTACTAGAGGGATGGAGTTTAAGACTAGGGAGGTTATGTTGCAATTGTATAAGGTGTTAGTGAGGCCACACCTGGAGTATTGTGTTCAGTTTTGGTCTCCTTACTTGAGAAAGGACGTACTGGCGCTGGAGGGTGTGCAGAGGAGATTCACTAGGTTAATCCCAGAGTTGAAGGGATTGGATTACGAGGAGAGGTTGAGTAGACTGGGACTGTACTCGTTGGAATTTAGAAGGATGAGGGGGGATCTTATAGAAACATTTAAAATTATGAAGGGAATAGATAGGATAGATGCGGGCAGGTTGTTTCCACTGGCGATAGGCTTCAGATGGTTTCACAGGTCGACGCAACATCGAGGGCCGAAGGGCCCGTACTGCGCTGTAGTGTTCTATATTCTATGTTCTATGTTCATCGTCTCCGGCAACTCCCCCTTCTCCAATGCTTCATTAAACGCCCCCAACAGATGTGGTGCCAGGTCCGCCGCAAATTCCTTATAAAATTCTGCCGGGTACCCATCCGGCCCAGGGGCCTTCCCCGACTACATACCCCTGATACTATCCAGCACCTCCCTCAGCCCCAGGGGCTCCTCCAACGCCTGCGTCTTTGCTTCCTCCACCTGGGGAAATTCCAGCTCGTCCAGAAACCACCCCATGTCCCCCTCCTCTCCTCCTGGGTCTGCCTCATAAAGTCCCTGGTAATACTCTCTAAATGCCTCATTTATCTTCCCTGGCTCTGACACCACATCCTCAGCCCCAGTCCGGATCTTCAGTATTTCCCTGGACGCAGCCTGTCTCCACAGCTGGAGCCCCAGCATGCGGCTCGCCTTCTCCCCATACTCGTATTGCACCCCTCTTGCCCTACGCAGTTGCTGTACTGCCCTCCCCATTCTCATCCTCTCAAATTGCCCCTCCAACTTTTTCCTCCTCGCCAATCCCTCCACGGTGGGCACCCTTGAATATTCCCTGTCCACCTCCACTATCTTGCTCACTAGACGGTCATGTTCCGCCCTCCTTTCCTTATTCGCATGAAACGTAAATGAGAATTTCTGCCCGGACCACTGCCTTCAGTGCTTCCCAAAAAATGCCCGCCGACACCCCCCCATTCTGATTGAACTCCACATAATCCCTGATCACAAACCGCACCTTATCACAACAACCTCCATCCGCCAACAACCCGAGTCAAACCTCCACCCCTGGCCTCTGCTCTCGTCCCGTACTGAACCGAATATCCAGCCAGTGGGGTGCATGGTCCGAGATAACTATCCCCACAAACTCTGCCCCCTCCACCCCAACCAAAAATCCCCCGACCACTACAAAGTAATCAATCCTCGAATACACCTTATAGACGTGTGAAAAGAAGGAATACTCCCTTCCCCCTGGGTTCTGAAAGTGCCATGGATCCACCATACCCATCCTCTCCATAAACCCCCCCCCCGAGCTCCCTCCCCATTCGTACCCTACCCATCGACCTGGGGCTCGATCTATCCACCCTCGGCTCCAGGACACAGTTACAATCTCCTCCCATGATCAACTGGTACGTGGCCAAATCCGGGATTGCTGCCAGCAACCCCCTCATAAAACCCACATCATCCCAATTTGGGGCATAGACATTTACCAACACTACCGGTGCCCCTTCCAATACCCCACTCACAGTCACATATATCCCACCCGGATCCCTCACCTCCTTCGCACTCACGAGTCCCATTTTTTTGCTCAGTAAAATCGCCACACCCCTGTCTTGTTATGCTCTTGACATCGCATAAGCTGCTTCCTTGATGTACACTCTGACAAAGGAAGGTTCAGACGTGGAGATAACTGCAACACGTTTATTAAACTATTAACAATTCTCCTACTTGGATTCGACTGGGCAGCATGGTAGCATGGTGGTTAGCATAAATGCTTCACAGCTGCAGGGTCCCAGGTTCGATTCCCGGCTGGGTCACTGTCTGTGTGGAGTCTGCACGTCCTCCCTGTGTGTGCGTGGGTTCCCTCCGGGTGCTCCGGTTTCCTCCCACAGTCCAAAGATGTGCGGGTTAGGTGGATTGGCCATGCTAAATTGCCCGTAGTGTCCTAAAAAAGTAAGGTTAAGGGGGGGTTGTTGGGTTACGGGTATAGAGGGGATACGTGGGTTTGAGTAGGGTGATCATGGCTCGGCACAACATTGAGGGCCGAAGGGCCTGTTCTGTGCTGTACTGTTCTATGACTCTACTGTTAATCCTTCTATAGCTACTCAGACTGACGAACCAGTCTGCTACAATCCACGAGGTGGGTGTGATGTTCAATCAACCCTGTGTCTGTACTCACTGAGTGTCTCCACTGGAAAGAGGAAAATCTTGTGTGCTGTGTCCTTTATATATGGGTTGGTGTAATGCCCCCTTGTGGTAGTGTCACCTCTGTGTGTATCATGAATGCCCATTGGTCGTGTCCTATCTTACTGACCTATTGGTTGAATGTCTGTGTGTCATGTCTCTGGTGCTCCCTCTAGTGTCTATCTAGCCTATTCACCACAACCCCTCGATTTCAAATCTAGCTCCAAGTGAAAAACCTGTTCGACCCACGCCTTCCTTACCCTAACCTGGCCCTTCACACGGAGGTGTGTCTCCTGCAGAAAGACAGCCCCGCTTTCAAGCTCCTGAGGTGCACGAACATCCGCAACCTTTTAACCGGCCCATTCAGTCCCCGGACGTTCCACGTTACCAACCTTACCGGAGGCTTGCGCCTCCAATCCCCTCTACCGTCCGTCATCTTCCCCACTTAACTCCTGCCCCTTTAATTCTACTCTGTACCTACCCCCATCCCAGAGGGCCCATTTCTTCGCCCTTGAACATGTCATTTCTCACCCCCTGCCGCGTCGCAGAAACCCCCCCCGCCCCGATTTCCCCCTTCCCCTTCTTCCCCCCCACTTCCCCTTCCCCCCCTCCCCCCGGCCACCCCTCTTGGCCTTCACCCCCACCACCTCACTTCTGTTCACCAGCATAACCTGCCAGCGTGGCTGCCCCTGCCCAAAGGTACATCTCCTAATGACCCCCCCCCAGCTCCTCAGCTCAAAGAAGGCGGCCTCCTGCTGGCCTTACCCTCCCCCACCCAAACAAGGGCTTCGCCTGAACTCCAGGTAGCCTTCTCCAAAAGCAAATAAACAGATGTTAAACACAAACAGTCCCGTAAAACAGGTGGGGGGGAAGGGAACATCCATCCCCACATAAACTATTCACCCCTACAACTCCTTACAATCTCAACATTGAACGGAACCCCCCCCCCAACAAAAGGCCAAAATCCCCCATTCCCGACACCCACTTCAAACATGCTCCCGACCATTACATAGTGCCAGCACCCCGGTTCCCAAGCATTGTCCACCCAGTTCTCACCCAGTTTATGCTCCTTAATGAAGTCTTCGGCCGCTTCTGGGGCCTTGGAATAATGCTCCCGGCCTCCGAACGTCACCCATAATTTCGCCGGGTAGAGCACCCCAAACCTGATCTGCCGCCGGTACAGCACCGCCTTGGCCTTGTTGAAACCTGCCCGCCGTTTCGCCAACTCGGCTCCAATGTCCTGATAAATCCGGACGTTATTTCCCTCCCAGTCACAGCTACGCTTCTCCCTGGCCCACCGTAGAATTTTCTCTTTCTCCATAAATTTATGGAGTCTCACGATCACCGCCCGTGGCGGCTCCCCAGCTCCAGGATTTTGCCTCAGTGACCTATGCGCTCGGCCCACTTCAGGTGTCTTATCCAGCACCCCTTCTGCCACCAGCCCCGCCAGCATCCTCGAGACGTACCTCGTGGCACTCACACCTTCCACTCCTTCAGGCACGCCCACTATTCGCAGGCTCTGCCTTCTCGAGGTATTCTCCTGCTCCTCCACCTTTGCCCTCAGCATTTACAAGGGTCTCCTAGGAGCCCCACCTCCGCCTCCAGAGCCACCACACGATCGCTGTGGTCCGAGATCACTCCTTCAATCTCCCGAATCTGTGACCCCTGCACCTCCAAACACCTCTCCATCTGCCCCAAAGTAGTCTTCAGGGGTGCCACAGCTTCTGCAATGGCCTTTGCATGATCCTCAAGCATTTCTTTCCTCTGTTTATGGAATTCCTCCTTGATAAAAGTCATCAGTACCTGTATCTGGGGCCTTCCAGCTTGCCCCTCCCCCGCCTGCATGCTGGAAGAGACTGTCTGTGAAGCACAAGCCTGTTTCAACTTTCCAGCCAAACCTCTCACTGTTTTCTGCCGGGTCCGGTGATCAGAAGACAGACCATTCCAGGGGTAAACTACTCCTCTAACAGTCACCTACACCTTTTCATCAAAATTCCACCCGGATCAGGGGAAAAAGAGCCCTTTTCTGTGACTTTGAACAGGAACAGCCCTTTATGTGACCAATCACTCCATGGTCACAACCGGAGGTCTGTTAAAAATGCTTATAATGTAAAATCCACAAGTTGTACATATTTTATGCGATTGTAAAATGTAACTAGCTTACCCCGGTGTACAGGCCAAAATAAACCGCAAGTAAAAGCAGCTAATTATTATAATTCAGCTCAGTTAATCACTCAATGAGAATGAAAAGAAGCAAAAATAGAAAACATTCAACAGAAACATATTTTGCACAATTGCGATTGCACTGGCAAATTGCCCTGCTGGGATTTGGTGATATTTGGGGCTGGATTAACTATATTTGTTCTGCTGAGCATTAAAAACAGAATAAATCAGTGAATGTTTTCTGCTTGATCAGGTTTCTCTATTGAAATTTTAAGCTTGGATCAGGAATTTTATACAAGGGCGGTGAGTAAGAGGTTGGCCGTCCACCGGAATTCTTTCCTTTGCGTTTGTATTTAATCGCCTGACTATAGTGAAAGGTTACACGATTTATACGCTAATATTGTTGGGAAAAGAAACATGTCGCCGAAGCTTTTAGTCTTGCACTCATCAGGACTCAAGCAACAATGCCAGCTTTTAAACCATCACTGCAGGAGAAAAGGGTGCTGATGGTTTGGTAAATCGACTGATTGGCCGAGCCATTGCCAGGGAGAGAGCAACGGGACTCTATAGGTCCCCTAAAGTTCCTAGGTAATTCAAAAAAGGCACAAAGCTTGATCATATTCGCTTTGTTTGCAGAGAATGGGTCCCTGTGTCCCAATGTATGCAGCTTCTAGCAAGCCTCAATGAGCCACGTTGCCAGCTCCATTAATTCTCTTTGTGTAGCTATCAGCGCACTCAGGATTATTCAGCAAGTGCTGCCCAATCACGGAACTGAATCTAATAGTGAACTTTGGGCTTTGAAAGCGTGAGCTGATTGAAGTATGGTCTGTACTCTCTGCTTATTAAGAACAACCGAAGGAACAAGCTGTATGATTCGATCAGCCAATCATTGGGGACCTACGACCTATTGTACGTATCTGGTATTGCACCCGCACCAAAATATATATGCAGTGTTGCTAAATTGTGTGTGAGCGAGAACCTGGGATTGGGACAGAGGTGTCAAGTGGCAGTGAGGTGGGGAGCGGGCTACAGGAAAGATAAGTGGCTGAATCCACATGGTGAATAACACTGGATGGAACTCGAGGGAGCAAAACGGAAGCTGACTCCGGCAGATCGTGCGGTGAGTACACCGGGAATTGTAGTTCAATCAAAGTAGCCGATTGTAATATTTCCCTGAGGGCCTGGTTTCGACTCCACAGTAATAATTACTGCCTTGGAGAAGGGGCCAGTTCTTGACCCCAATCACTCATGCCGTGACCCCCATTGAGGGTCATGACCCACAGTTTCGGAACTCCTGCCCAAGTTGTTATTTGATTTTCCCAGATCCGGTCTAAAATGATTCTCCCGAGTGTCACTTCTGTTCCTTTCCTTTCTGAAGCACATAACTTAAACCCTACAACTATCCTTCAGGGTGAAAGTATTTTCCTCGAGAACCTCCCTCTTATCCAAGCTAGGTGACTCTTCCAGTCTGCTTTCAATTCCTCACAAATGTTGTCCTTTCAGTCCAAGCACAAGTTTCCACCTGTATTATTGTGCAGTGCACCATGGACACTCTCGACATCTCCCTGCTCCCTCACTCCTGGATTCCGGCAGACTACTTACATCTCCCTTGACTCTGGAGACCAACTAACCAGACGTGGAACATAGATGCTGCTGCCATTGTCTCCAACCTTACAGCTTCTTCCCAACAAACATCCAGGCCTCCCTTTAATCTTTAAACATATGTCACCCAGACCCGTTGTCAGGTAGGTCATATGACCCCCTTTATTTTACCCTAAATTAAAGACAATCCCAAAAAACTTACTTTTGTAACAATTAATAATAATAATCACTTATTGTCACAAATAGGCTTCCATGAAGTTACTGTGAAAAGCCCCTAGTCACTACATTCTGGCACCTATTTGGGGAGGCTGGTACGGGAATTGAACCCACACTGCTGGCCTTGTTCTGCATTACAAGCTGTTTAGCCCACTGTGCTCAAGCAAATGATGGTGGTTGAGGGATAAATATTGGCCAGAGCACCAAGCAGAACTCCCCAACACTCTTCAAAGTAGTGGCCATGGGATTGTTAACATCACCAGAAACAGAAGATGGAAACTCGAATCAAAGTTTCATCCAACAGTCAGTGCAGTATTCCCTCAGCACTGCACCGCAGACAGTGCAGTATTCCCTCAGCACTGCACCGCAGTCAGTGCAGTATTCCCTCAGCACTGCACCGCAGACAGTGCAGTATTCCCTCAGCATTGCACCGCAGTCAGTGCAGTATTCCCTCAGCACTGCACCGCAGTCAGTGCAGTATTCCCTCAGCACTGCACCGCAGTCAGTGCAGCATTCCCGCAGCAATGCACCGCAGTCAGTGCAGTATTCCCTCAGCACTGCACCGCAGTCAGTGCAGTATTCCCTCAGCACTGCACAGCAGTCAGTGCAGTATTCCCTCAGCACTGCACCGCAGTCAGTGCAGTATTCCCTCAGCACTGCACCGCAGTCAGTGCAGTATTCCCTCAGCACTGCACCGCAGTCAGTGCAGTATTCCCTCAGCACTGCACCGCAGTCAGTGCAGTATTCCCTCAGCACTGCACCGCAGTCAGTGCAGTATTCCCTCAGCACTGCACCGCAGTCAGTGCAGTATTCCCTCAGCACTGCACCGCAGTCAGTGCAGTATTCCCTCAGCACTGCACCGCAGTCAGTGCAGCATTCCCGCAGCAATGCACCGCAGTCAGTGCAGTATTCCCTCAGCACTGCACCGCAGTCAGTGCAGCATTCCCGCAGCAATGCACCGCAGTCAGTGCAGTATTCCTTCAGCACTGCACCGCAGTCAGTGCAGTATTCCCTCAGCACTGCACAGCAGACAGTGCAGTATTCCCTCAGCACAGCACCGCAGTCAGTGCAGCATTCCCGCAGCAATGCACCGCAGTCAGTGCAGTATTCCTTCAGCACTGCACCGCAGTCAGTGCAGTATTCCCTCAGCACTGCACCGCAGTCAGTGCAGTATTCCTTCAGCACTGCACCGCAGTCAGTGCAGTATTCCCTCAGCACTGCACCGCAGTCAGTGCAGCATTCCCGCAGCAATGCACCGCAGACAGTGCAGTATTCCCTCAGCAATGCACCGCAGTCAGTGCAGTATTCCCTCAGCACTGCACCGCAGTCAGTGCAGTATTCCCTCAGCACTGCACCGCAGTCAGTGCAGTATTCCCTCAGCACTGCTCCGCAGTCAGTGCAGTATTCCCTCAGCACTGCACCGCAGACAGTGCAGTATTCCCTCAGCACTGCACCGCAGACAGTGCAGTATTCCCTCAGCACTGCACTGCAGACAGTGCAGTATTCCCGCAGCAATGCACTGCAGACAGTGCAGTATTCCCTCAGCACTGCTCCGCAGACAGTGCAGTATTCCCTCAGCAATGCACCACAGTCAGTGCAGTATTCCCTCAGCACTGCACAGCAGTCAGTGCAGTATTCCATCAGCACCGCACCGCAGACAGTGCAGTATTCCCTCAGCAATTCACCGCAGTCAGTGCAGTATTCCCTCAGCACTGCACCGCAGTCAGTGCAGTATTCCCTCAGCACTGCACCGCAGTCAGTGCAGTATTCCCTCAGCACTGCACCGCAGTCAGTGCAGTATTCCCTCAGCAATGCACCACAGTCAGTGCAGTATTCCCTCAGCACTGCACCGCAGTCAGTGCAGTATTCCCTCAGCACTGCACCGCAGTCAGTGCAGTATTCCCTCAGCAATGCACCACAGTCAGTGCAGTATTCCCTCAGCACTGCACCGCAGTCAGTGCAGTATTCCCTCAGCAATGCACCACAGTCAGTGCAGTATTCCCTCAGCACTGCACCGCAGTCAGTGCAGTATTCCCTCAGCACTGCACCGCAGTCAGTGCAGTATTCCCTCAGCATTGCACCGCAGTCAGTGCAGTATTCCCTCAGCACTGCACCGCAGTCAGTGCAGTATTCCCTCAGCACTGCACCGCAGACAGTGCAGTATTCCCTCAGCACTGCACTGCAGACAGTGCAGTATTCCCTCAGCACTGCACCGCAGTCAGTGCAGTATTCCCTCAGCACTGCACCGCAGTCAGTGCAGTATTCCCTCAGCACTGCACCGCAGTCAGTGCAGTATTTCCTCAGCACTGCACCGCAGTCAGTGCAGTATTCCCTCAGCAATGCACCGCAGTCAGTGCAGTATTCCCTCAGCACTGCACCGCAGTCAGTGCAGTATTCCCTCAGCAATGCACCGCAGACAGTGCAGTATTCCCTCAGCACTGCACCGCAGACAGTGCAGTATTCCCTCAGCACTGCACCGCAGACAGTGCAGTATTCCCTCAGCACTGCACCGCAGTCAGTGCAGTATTCCCTCAGCACTGCTCCGCAGTCAGTGCAGTATTCCCTCAGCACTGCACCGCAGTCAGTGCAGTATTCCCTCAGCAATGCACCGCAGTCAGTGCAGTATTCCCTCAGCACTGCACCGCAGTCAGTGCAGTATTCCCTCAGCACTGCACCGCAGTCAGTGCAGTATTCCCTCAGCACTGCACCGCAGTCAGTGCAGTATTCCCTCAGCACTGCACCGCAGTCAGTGCAGTATTCCCTCAGCAATGCACCGCAGTCAGTGCAGTATTCCCTCAGCACTGCACCGCAGTCAGTGCAGTATTCCCTCAGCACCGCAGTCAGTGCAGTATTCCCTCAGCACCGCAGTCAGTGCAGTATTCCCTCAGCACTGCACCGCAGTCAGTGCAGTATTCCCTCAGCACTGCACTGCAGACAATGCTGTATTCCCTCAGCTAATAGACTCCTAATTCTTACAAATGACCAAAGTCAGGCTAACCGGCCTATAATTTCCCATCTCCTGCCTCCATCCCTTCTTAAACAGCGGTGTTACATTAGCCACTTTCCAGTCCTCCCTTTTGGGAGAATCACGCCCCATGTTATACCTTTCATAGTCCATCGAGATGGCCCTGTAATTGAATTCTCATTCTCCAGCTCCGGTAAATGTGCACCCCAGAGAAACACACGGATGGGGGACTCTGGAATCCCGCCCAACGTATCTCATAAATCAAGGGAAATGATGTAAGAATTGGAAGAGAACCAGTACTTTAATAATAATAATAATAATGTTTATTAGTGTCACAAGTAGGCTGACATTAACACTGCAATGAAGTTACTGTGAAAAGCCCCTAGTCACCACATACCGGCGCCTGTTCGGGTACACTGAGGGAGAATTCAGAATCTCCAATTCACCTAACAGCACGTCTTTCGGGACTTGTGGGAGGAAACCGGAGCACCCGGAGGAAACCCACGCGGACACAGGGAGAACGTGCAGACTCCGCACAGAGAGTGACCCAAGCCGGGAATCAAACCTGGGGCCCTGGAGCAGTGAAGCACCATTTTGAATAAAAGCCACAATTTTAATTCAGCATTCCACCTCATCAATTGGTTTAGCAATTATTAAAAACATAAGTAAGGGAATTCTGATTTGCAGAGGGTACACACAGGTCTGATTAATATGCCATAAAATTAGGCTTTAGTTAGGCTTGGCATTCTGACGATGTGTCTATCTGTTCAGGTATCCTTCCCAGTAAACCCCCAATGCTGAGAGCTGTCCCCATTTAAATCACCGCCATGAGTCATCCCTAAAATCAATGAGGTTTTACGAAGGAGCAATGCATTAGAGTTCAGTCATTTACGTTGTTTGTCATAAAACTGCTCTGGTGTTAGTGAAGGTCAGAAGCCAGTGATAGACTGGAAAAGCATTGAGTTTCAGAACACACTGAAACTACAGCTGACAAAGCATCATTTTCTGAGCAGGTTTTATGGTCTTCTGAATGAGAGTGTGAACCCAGTAAAGACCCTTTCCCAATTCAGTTTGTTTTTCCAGATGGATCATGCCGTTTACTTTGCAATACACTCCAAACTTTGAGCACCTTCTAAGAAACAGGATGTTAAATTCCCGATCTCAATGGAACAATTTCCAAAGGTCTCCTTTGAGCTAACGTGACTTTGAGACTTTGCGGAGGCAGCGGTATTGTGGTAATGTCACTGGAGCAGGAATCCAGAGGCCTGGGCTAATGTTATGAGCACGTGTGTTCAAATCCCACCTTGGCAGGGTAATTGAAAGTTCCATAAACCTGGAATTGGAAGTTGAAAGCGGTCTTAGGTTGTGTTTAAAACCCATTGGACCCACTAGTGTCCTTTAAGGAAGGAAATCTGCCATCCTAACCCGGTCTGGCCGACATGTGAAATTAAAAATGAAATGAAAATCGCTTATTGTCACGAGTAGGCTTCAATTAAGTTACTGTGAAAAGCCCCTAGTCGCCACATTCCGGCACCTGTTCGGGGAGGCTGGTACGGGAATCGAACCGTGCTGCTGGCCTGCTTGGTCTGCTTTAAAAGCCAGTGATTTAGCCCAGTGAGCTAAACCACTCCCAGCCCCATGTGACTCCAGACCCAGTGTACGTCACTGAGTGTGACTCAGAGATACCACACGGACAGAGCTGGCTGGGTCTCAAGGACATCAAAGCAAAAATGGGGTGTCAACCTGGTGAAGCTACAAGACAGGAGTTTTTTAAAATTCATTTACGGGATGTGGGCGTCGCTGCTTAGGCCAGCATTTAGTGCCCATCGCTTATTGCCCTTCTGAAGGTGGGGGTGAGCCGCCTTCTGGAACCGCTGTAGTCCCTGAGGTGTAGGTACACCCACAGTGCTGTTAGGGAGAGAGTTCCAGGATGTTGCCCCAGCGACAGTGAAGGAACGGTGATATATTTCCCAGTCAGGGTGGTGAGTGACTTGGAGGGGAACCTCCAGGTGGTGGGGTTCCCAGGTATCTGCTGCTCTTGTCCTTCTAGATGGTAGTGGCCATGGATTTGGGAGGTGCTGTCTCAGGAACCTTGGTGAGTTACTGAAGAGCATTCTGTAGATGGTACACACGGCTGTTACTGTTTGTCGGAGGTGGAGGGTTTGAAAGTTTGTGGAAGGGGGAACAATCAAGCGGGCTGCTGTGTCCTAGATGGTCAGGTCAGAGGCCATAAGACCATAAGACACAGGAGCAGAATTAGGCAACCTCGCCCATCGAGTCTGGTCCGCCATTCATTCATGGCTGATATTTTTCTTATCCCCATTCTACTGCCTTCACCCCATAACCCCTGGGAATTCTGCAGGGGGTAACTCACCTCCTGACTCCCCAAAGCCTGCCCAAGGCACAGATCAGGAGTGTGATGGAATACTCTCCACTTGCCTGGCTGAGTGCAACTCCAACAACACTCAAGAAGCTCAACACCATCCAGGACAAAGCAGCCCACTCAATTCCCCCCCCCCCCCCTTTTACAAACATTCACTCCCTTCACCAACAACGCACAGTGGCAGCCGTGTGTACCATCTACAAGATGCACTGCAGGAACCCACCAAGGCATCTTCCAACCTCACAACTGCTGCCATCTAAGACAAGAGCAGCAGATACCTGGGAACCCCACCACCTGGAGGTTCCCCTCCAAGTCACTCACCACTCTGACTGGGAAATATATCACTGTTCCTTCACTATCACTGGGGCAACATCCTGGAACTTCTTTCCTAACAGCACTGTGGGTGTACTTACACCTCAAAGACTGCGGCGGTTCAAGCAGGCAGCTCACTGCCTCCTTTTATGGCAATTAGGGATGGGCAATGAATGATGGCCCTAATGAGTGATACCAACACCCCGTGAAAGAATTTAAAAACTATTAATTCCAAGACACAGCGCCCCAGTTGTGAAGCAAAATCTGTGATAAGTTACATTTTGGAACTGTGAAACATCAGCAAATTCACAGAGAGAATTAGAGTTTTCATCAATTTTGTTGAATGTTTGAGAGTCTGGAGGTCGACACATTATGGACAGAATCTTTGGAGTGGTGGCCAAATTCCTTTTCTGTCTCTGCTGATACTGCAAAGGTTTTGTTCGTTTCATATCTTCATACACACTTTTTTCCCTTTGGGGAATACTGGGGAAGTGTTGGATTAACAGGCTGATTATTAACCTCGACATAAGCGCTTCCTGTGTGGCCAACAAATCCCGGAGTGGGACTAACACCCGAGGATTCTGTCTCAGAATTGCGGCTTACCCACGGAGCCCTAAGACCTCCGGGTCACGCGGCAGGTCAGCGTGGTTAATGAGCAGGTACCTGAAGGACCTTAATGCTGTACCATGCTCTAATCCAATGAGTGGATGTGATACTGGTTTGTAAAGATTATTGGAAATGCCGACTTTGCTCACTGACACAGATTAACCTCAGCACTACCGGATCATGTTATATGCATAGAAATCCAATAATTGGTTTGCCCCGCAACTTGGCAATGTAGAAATATTACAAGGTGTTCAAAATTAGACAAATTATTTTTTTTTTTTCCATGTGATGTTTGTGTACTGGATGTCAGCTGTACACAGATTATTGCCCACGTGGCGAAGGTGACAATTATCCTCTCTGTCATAGTCAAGAACGCCTGCTCTTGTCAGTCGGAGTGCAGAAATGAGGATAGAGCCAGTCTATGTCGGGTGTCCAACAGATTTCAATGGAGAAGGATGCTGGGAGTTAGTGGGAGGGCCTAGTCTCCTTACCCCCTCGCCATTCGGGCATCCATTCATAGAATCAATGGGTAGGGTGGGGTTGGGTGGGAAGGAGGGTGCAGCCTGTGGTAGATACACTTATGGAAAGTAACATAACGCTACCTTGGACTGCAATAAGAATTGATGCCAGAGCGACTTCCTGCCACTTGAATCTGGCCAAACCAATAAGAGAGCAAGCAAAGGTTGTTCTGAGAAGTTCTGACTCTTACCCAGTCCAGCCTACACCTTCGTTTGGAGACTTGGGCGGAGAGATGGCAGATGGAGTTTAATCCGGACAAATGTGAGGTAATGCATTTTGGAAGGTCTAATGCAGGTAGGGAATATACAGTGAATGGTAGAACTCTAAAGAGTATTGAAAGTCAGAGAGAGATCTAGGTGTACAGGTGAAAGGGGCAACACAGGTGGAGAAGGTAGTCAGGAAGGCATACGGCATGCTTGCCTTCATTGGCCAGGGCATTGAGTATAAGAATTGGCAAGTCATGTTGCTTAGTTAGGCCACACTTGGAGTATAGTGTTCAATTCTGGTCACCACACTACCAGAAGGATGTGGAGGCTTTAGAGAGGGTGCAGAAGAGATTTACCAGGATGTTGCCTGGTATGGAGGGCATTAGCTATGAGGAGAGGTTGAATAAACTCGGTTTGTTCTCACTGGAACGACGGAGGCTGAGGGGCGACCTGATAGAGGTCTACAAAATAATGAGGGGCATAGACAGAGTGGATAGTCAGCGGCTTTTCCCCAGGGTAGAGGGGTCAATTACTAGGGGGCATAGGTTTAAGGTGTGAGGGGCAAGGCTTCGAGTAGATGTACAAGGCAGGTTTTTTACACAGAGGGTAGTGGGCGCCTGGAACTCGCTGCTGGAGGAGGTGGTGGACGATAGTGACATTTAAGGGGCATCTTGATAAATACACGAATAGGATGGGAATAGAGGGATACGGCACAGGCTTGGAGGGCTGAAGGGCCTGTTCCTGTTCTGTACTTTTCTTTGTTCTTTGTTCTTTGTTCTTTGTTCTTTGTTCTCCCACGGTGTTACGGTGAGATTTCAGTCACAGTGGCTGGACTCTACTGCAGTCCCTCGATTGTTGTGGGTATGACCTCTAACGGAGTATTAAATCGTCCGCCACCGGGACTTGGGTGGTTTCTGACCTCTTGAAACTTTTAACCTTATTTGTTGCAGAGCTTGTTAACGGTATCCAGGAAAAAATATTATTCTAATTCTATTTGACTCTTTGGGAATGGGTTCACCACCGCGCTGTACCTGGCACGGATCTGGGTACACCGGTGAAATAGCAGGAAAGAGCAAAATCGAGATTCGCGCTGGGTCAGGGGCTTTTCATCTGTGAGGCCTTTCAACCACCTTTAAATATTGTGGATACCACAAACATGGGCAACTACATTTGCTGCCTGCCTGTCCTACCAAACACTTCCAGGACAGAGCCCTGCTCTTGCTTCTGTGCTGACGGTCACTTTAACTCCCTCTGGCTGTGAGCAGCCTCTAGCTTCACAGCTGAAGGCTATTGCTAATGAGGAATTAGCCTTGTTAGTTGTGAGAGCACTTCCCAGCTGCAGGTATTGTTTGCTGCTTGTTCCTGCTGCTTCCTCCTGCTGGTGGCTGCAGATGCCTGGAGGCTGCTGTTGCTGTCGCCTTCCTTTTCTGCAGCCGGAAAGAAGGACAACTTTTTCTAAGATTCTTGGGACTGGGACACTGGGTTCAGGGGGACATATGAGTTCAGAAGGCAATCCAGTTTGAAGTAAGATGCGCTGTGGGGTCTGGTGCGTGACATTGGTCCCAATGGGCCACCTGATGATGGCGTTGAAGAAATGCTTTTGCAGATTGCTGCTGCTTTTGTTGTTGGTGTGGTTAGTGCTGCGGGTAACTGGCACGTCACCGCAGGTTAAACACACTGGAAGTCAAGAATGTTCAACTGCACCTTGAGCGCCGGTGGAATATGTGGATGCCAGGATTTGGTTGCGGTGAGATTGGGCCGTGTGGGAGGGGCCGGCACAGCTGCGGCTCCTGGACGGAGAATGGCTCTGATACGTGGAACAAGTCACACATTGGTGGACAGATCATTTCTACAACAAAGTTCTGGACAGGATAACACATTCTCAGGTTATCCTCTGTTTCTGTTGAGGAACCGGCGAGGGATGAAAGCGTGCGTTTGGATTTTTTGTGAAAATTTTGTACCGATATGGCAGGGTGGCGCTGTCTTGTTGTTTAATGGTTAGTTTGAGATGTGGAATGTTACATCATTGATTTTCAAATCTTTGTTACCGTTGACTGTTCAATAAATACAGGGCACCTGGCGGGAGCTCGGACCCACGGCCGCGGTGGAGGTCCTGGTGAGGGGACGGGGCATCTAACTCCGGGAGGTGGCCTCCACGGGGTCCAGGCCTGTGATTAGGGGAATCCGATTGGTGGGTGCCTGTGATCTGGAGGGGGCTTTCCGCCCGGGCCCGCTGTTGGTCTTCGCCATTTTGCGCGGCGCCGGCGCGGAGATGGCAACCACGTGCATGCACCATCGTCAAATCCGGCGCGGGCGATGCCGGCTTCAATTAAATAGAAATAGAAAAATAGAAAATCACGAGTAGGCTTCAGTGAAGTTACTGCGAAAAGCCCCCTAGTCGCCACATTCTGGCGCCTGTCCGGGGAGGCTGGTACGGGAATCGAACCGTGCTGCTGGCCTGCTTGGTCTGCTTTAAAAGCCAGCGATTTAGCCCAGTGAACTAAACCAGCCCCGTCATTTCATAGAATTTACAGTGCAGAAGGAGGCCATTCGGCCCATCGAGTCTGCACCAGCTCTTGGAAAGAGCACCCTACCCAACGTCAACAACTCCACCCTATCCCCATAACCCAGTAACCCCACCCAACACTAAGGGTAATTTGGGACACTAAGGGCAATTTATCATGGCCAATCCACCCAACCTGCACATCTTTGGACTGTGGGAGGAAACCGGAGCACCCGTAGGAAACCCACGCACACACGGGGAGGATGTGCAGACTCCACACAGACAGTGACCCAAGCCGGGATTCGAACCTGGGACCCTGGAGCTGTGAAGCATTTGTGCTATCCACAATGCTACCCTGCTGCCTCCCCTTCCTCAGCGGCTAAAATGGCGCCGGAGTGCTCTGCGTGGGGCTGCGCATGCATGCCACAGCTGTCTCCACGCCGACCCGCGGGCAACATGGCGGAGCCCTACGGGGGGCTCGGCGCGGAGGAACATAGGTCCCCCCAGAATTAGCGCACCCACCGATCAGTTGCCACCAATCGTGGGCCTGGCCATTGTGGAGCCCCCCCCCCCCCCCCCCCCACGGAGTCGGCTCCCCCGTGCCCCCACCAGGACGGCTCCTGCAGCCAGAATGCTGAGATGCCGCTGGGTAGGACATACGCAAATGATGCCGGTGGGACTCGGCGGGCACTCAGTCCATCGAGCGCGCAGAATCGGCGGCCCGGCATTGGAGCGGCGTGCTGCAATTCTCCCCCCCCCTCCCCCCCCCGCCCCCCGCCGCTGATTCTCCGAAAATCGGAGAATCCCACCCAAGGAGTCCAAAAGTGTACACCGTACTCCAGGTTGGGTCTCATCAAAGTTCTATACAATTTCAACTGGACTTCTTTACTGTACTCAAATCCTCTTGCCCACCTTGGAGGGTCTTTCATAGCTGAAAGCGTTACTTTCACTGACTTTCAAATAGAACATAGAACATAGAACAGTACAGCACAGAACAGGCCCTTCGGCCCTCGATGTTATGCCAAGCAATGATGACCCCACTCAAACCCACGTATCCACCCTATACCCGTAACCCAACAACCCCCCCTTAACCTTACTTTTTAGGACACTACGGGCAATTTATCATGGCCAATCCACCTAACCCGCATATCTTTGGACTGTGGGAGGAAACCGGAGCACCCGGAGGAAACCCACGCACACAGGGGGAGGACGTGAAGACTCCACACAGACAGTGACCCAGCCGGGAATCGAACCTGGGACCCTGGAGCTGTGAAGCATGTATGCTAACCACCATGCTACCCTGCTGCCCCGAATACACTCTCAACAGAAAGTCAATCACTTCAGGTACACAAAGAAACATATTAAACAAAGGAAACTGCACATTTCCCCCAAAATACTCACAATCTGTTTGTCAGCCAAGTACCCTTACACTGAACCAATATTCCTGAGTCCTGATTACTACATTTTGTTTGTTTAGAGAAACACTGGGCTGATAGTTAGATTTAGGATAACGCAGAAAGCCTGTACAAATTTCCCCCCATGATGATTGTCACTTAAAGGACAACACAGCAGAGTAAGGGTCACCTGGCCTGGGTGACAGATCAGGACTCAGTGTGAAATCACCACAGGGGAGGAGGGGGGAGTACCCCTGGGCAGAGGCATTTTGGGGAGGGAGTTACAGCCATTCAGTTGCTGTACAACTATAATTAATAAATACCTTTTTTCGTTCACGAGTGAAGTGTGAGAAAGTGTGACATTCCAGCATCCCCACCAATGCTTTAACTCAGCATGGGACCAATTCTACTTCTACTGACACCGTGCACTCGTGGACATGAATAATACAAACCCCAAATTGAAACTGTTCCCTTGTGGGTCATGTCTGTCACAGCTAACAATAGTGGCTGCAGTGACAATGTCAAAGAAATTAAAACACACCTCAGTGACATGTAATTTGCGTTGATTGATTTCCTATTTTTAATTAATAATTCTAATTATGATGCAGCAAATTTAGCCAAAAGCCCAAAGTGGATCAATTGGACAGTATTGATTGTGGCAGCAGCATTATCTTTGTGTACCTGAAGTGATTGATTTTCTGTTGAGAGTGTATTAGAAATCAGAACCCAGCAGTCCCCAAATTCTGCTGGAAGTGCAGATTTGGCTGAGAGTCTCACAGTGTCTGACTTTACACATTAAACAAAGGAAACTGCACATTTCCCCCAAAATACTCACAATCTGTTTGTCAGACAAGTACCCTTATACCGAACCAACATTCCTGAGTCCTAATTACTACATTTTGGTTGTTTAGAGAAACACTGGGCTGATAGTTAGATCTAGGATAACGCAGAAAGCCTGTACAAATTTCCCTCCATTTACTTTCAAATATTATATTGGGTGTTCCATGTTGAAATTATTTGAATTAACACAGATTTGCATAATTGGTGGAACAACACAACAGACTGTTTGTCTGTTGATGTCAATTTGGCTCCCTCAAAACGAGAGGATTTATTCCAATAGGACTTCCTATTGATTGCTATTTACTTCAATTTTTTTTTGATTTGATGAAAGCGAGTTCAGGGTTAACCATAATTCATATTATTCTATAGATTAATAAAATGGAACGGTGCACTCTGACTCTTTGAACTGTATTGTGGAAGACCTCAATGTTATTTGCCCAACATTAAACTGAATATTGAGCAGAGAATGGATTTGTGCTTTGCTATATCTGGGACGGGATTCTCCCCTAACCGGCAGAGCGGGCCATACCGGCGCCGAGGAATGGCGTGAACCACTCCGGCGCGAATCCTCCGCACCTTCAGGGGCGAGGCCGGCGCCGGTGGGGTTGGCAACGCGCGAGCCGGCGGCAAAGGGCTTGAAGCCGCTCCAACCGGCGGCGAAGGGCCTGATGCCACGCCAACCGGCAGCAAAGGGCCTGATGCCACGCCAACCGGCGCCGAAGGGCTTGAAGCCGCTCCAACCGGCGCCGAAGGGCCTGATGCCACGCCAACCGGCGCCGAAGGGCTTGAAGCCGCTCCAACCGGCGCCGAAGGGCCTGATGCCACGCCAACCGGCGGCGAAGGGCTTGAAGCCGCTCCAACCGGCGGCGAAGGGCCTCCGCCGGCCGGCACGGGTTGGCGCATGCGCGGGAGCTCCAGTGTGTAATGGCGTCATCCCAGCGCATGCACAAGGGGGTTCTTCCCCACGCCAGCCATGGCAGACCGGTACACAGGCTGGCCCGGAGGGAGAGTGTGCCCCCACGGCACAGGCCCGCCCGTGGATCGGTGGATCGGTGGGCCAGGCCACCGCGTGGGGCCCCCCCCCCCCCCCCCCCGGGTCCAGATGCCCCCCCCCCTCCGCAGGCCGCCCGCAGAGCCAGGTCCCGCCGGTACGTACCTGGTTTGATTTACGCCGGCGGGGCCAGCCAAACACGGGCGGCCATTCGGCCCATCGCGGGGCGGAGAATTGACCGGGGGGGGGTGGGGGTGGGGGTGGCCGCTGCCAGCGGACCCCGATCGGCACGACAAGATTCCTGCCCCCGCTGAAAAACCGGAGCCGGAGAATGCAGCAATCGGCGTCAGGGCGTCGGGGGGTTAGGGGGGGGGGGGGGGGGGAGGCGGCGGGGCGGGATTCACGCCCCCCCCACCCCCGGGCGATTCTCTGGCCCGGCAGGGGGGGGGGGTCGGAGAATCCCGCCACTGATATCTGGATGTTTCTCTCTTGTTAAAATGCCCTCAGAATCAACACACCTTTGTACGACCACAGGCAAGATCAAGCTCAGTTATCTTGGAAGGCCGTGTGCTGTGTTGTGTTGAGGTAATTCAGTGTATCTGCTTCGCAATCATTATGTGAAGAGTTTATAAGGCTTCAAGAAGCATAACGCCTACCTTGTTACTGTGAAAGTAAATGTTATTGCTTTATTTCATCAAGTGGTTTATAACATCGAACCATATGACTGAATACAATTGTGGGTATGGACAGGAGTCAGCAAATGTGTTCAGCAAAGCCATGCTCCGTTGGTTGTATTTCATTACTCTAACTATCTTCTGTGTTTCTTAATGCACCACGCAGCTGGGAACTGATGAGGAAAATGAAGCCCTGTTTTTACTGTCAGGGTCCAATTTTCTCAATTACCACAATTGCCATATAATTATTATAGTTGCAATCTGACCTGGAGGTTTGCTCAACCAATCTGAATAAGATTGATTCTACTCTTTTCAAAGTGGTGTCAAATGAAATTCTCTCTCATTTTCTGATCCCTTCTAAAAGTAATTTCTTTTCTTATTTCCTTTGTGGCTCTGGTTAATAGTGGGCTGCAATCAAGATGACCCATCGAATCCCGAACTGAGGTCACAATATTTTATAAGTGTCCTCAGTCCCCATAAATCATTTACCTAGAGTGTGTTGTTTTTTTGTGCAAGCGGCGAATGAAATCTCAAATAACAAGCAACCCGGCCGGATTACTCAAAGTTCAACAGAAGTGTAGAAGACAATCTAGCAGGAAACAACACTGAGCCACCAACCCACCAATAATAACTGAAGGAAGTCTCGGAGGCGAGGGAAAATGAGTCACATTTCTGGGTTATGTATTGTTGGGAGCAAATGAGAAAAAGGTATGTGGTAAGGCAGTAAGATTCTACTCCATGGCATTGTATTTAAATAATAAAAAACACTAAAAGCTACCAATGATATACTAGTGATTCTAATGATGTAGTGAATGTGGCAAATGTGGCAGCTAATCTCTCACAGCAAGTTCCCACCTCCAGCAATAGATGAAGAGAATACAACGTGCAATGCTCCGCCCCCTGAAACATGCCGTACTGTAGGGGTACGCCGCGTCAAGTATCCACCGCCTCAGGTCATTGCCTGAGTCCCGCCCCGCGATGCTCCGCCCCCTGAAACATGCCGTACTGTAGGGGTACGCCGCGTCAAGTATCCACCGCCTCAGGTCATTGCCTGAGTCCCGCCCCGCGATGCTCCGTCCGCGACCAGCATGGGACACGTGCGGCCTCACCCGTCGTGAACTTAGCGTGGTGGCTGCAGATTCAGTCCGGCGCCGCCACAATCGGGAGAGGGCCAATCCGCGGGCAGGTGGGGGCTTCATTCGGGGCTGGGGGCACTGTGGGCGGGCGGTTCGGGATGCATGTGCGGCCGAAGGGGGGGGGGGGCACTACTTTTGTGGGTCCAGGTCCGCGGGCTGAGTCTGCCGTGAAGCACTGCGTGGCCTATGCAGGCTGCCGCTGTGGGCATGCGCGGCCACGGATAGGGAAATGCTCAGGGCCGTATCGGCAGCTGGAGCCGGGTGCTCTACGCTGCCTCCCTGCTAGCCCCCAGCAAAATGGCGAATCGGACCGTATCGGCAGCTGGAGCCGGGTGCTCTACGCTGCCTCCCTGCTAGCCCCCAGCAAAATGGTGAATCGGACCGTATCGGCAGCTGGAGCCGGGTGCTCTACGCTGCCTCCCTGCTAGCCCCCAGCAAAATGGCGAATCGGACCGTATCGGCAGCTGGAGCCGGGTGCTCTACGCTGCCTCCCTGCTAGCCCCCAGCAAAATGGCAAATCGGACCGTATCAGCAGCTGGAGCCGGGTGCTCTACGCTGCCTCCCTGCTAGCCCCCAGCAAAATGGCGAATCGGACCGTATCGGCAGCTGGAGCCGGGTGCTCTACGCTGCCTCCCTGCTAGCCCCCAGCAATATGGCGAATCGGACCGTATCGGCAGCTGGAGCCGGGTGCTCTACGCTGCCTCCCTGCTAGCCCCCAGCAAAATGGCGAATCGGACCGTATCGGCAGCTGGAGCCGGGTGGTCTACGCTGCCTCCCTGCTAGCCCCCAGCAAAATGGCGAATCGGACCGTATCGGCAGCTGGAGCCGGGTGGTCTACGCTGCCTCCCTGCTAGCCCCCAGCAAAATGGCAAATCGGACCGTATCGGCAGCTGGAGCCGGGTGCTCTACGCTGCCTCCCTGCTAGCCCCCAGCAAAATGGCGATCGGACCGTATCGGCAGCTGGAGCCGGGTGCTCTACGCTGCCTCCCTGCTAGCCCCCAGCAAAATGGCAAATCGGAGGCCGTTTTGTGCCATATTTCCTGGCATAAAACACCACCTTTTTCACGCCAGCGTGGGGACTTCATCTCCAAAACGGAGAATCCAGCCCATTGACTCCAACAGTCAGGAATAGAAGCTTTATTATTTTTACAGATGAAGACATTACCTCTGAAAAGACAGCATTCTAACACCTCTGCTTTGACATATATTGTGCACTTAAATCCTGTAATTGTATAAAGCCCACAATAGTCTGACTCGGAGCGCGTGTGCCAACAATGAGATGAGACTGACAACTTAAACAGATACCATATTATTATGATGAGCACCAAGGTTAACACCAGAACTTTGAGGGCTGAGCATTGAATAGCAAATGTACATCTTTGGACTTGCTTCTCAAGATAAGATTAAGAAGATACTTAGCGGAAGAATTTATGATTATGAAGGTGTGGTAATAATAATTATAATAATATTTATTAATGTCACAAGTCAGCTTACATTAACACTGCAATGAAGTTACTGCGGAAGTCCTGAAAGACGTGCTGTTGGGTGAATTGGACATTCTGAATTCTCCCTCTGTGTACCCGAACAGGCGCCGGAGTGTGGCGACTAGGGGTTTTTCGCAGTAACTTCATTGCAGTGTTAATGTAAGCCTACTTGTGACAATAAAGATTATTGTTGTTAAATTTAGAATGTCCAATTCACTCAACAAGCACGTCTTCCGGGACTTGTGGGAGGAAACCGGAGCACCCGGAGGAAACCCACGCAGACACGGGGAGAACGTGCAGACTCTGCACAGACAGTGACCCAAGGCGGAATCGAACCTGGGACCCTGGAGCTGTGAAGCAACAGTGCTAACCACTGTGCTACTGTGCCGCCCTGTAGCTATGTATTTCCTGAAACATATAGAATTTTAGAGCTAGAGGACATAGATTTAAATACATTTGCCAATCACCAGTACATGGGAAATCAAACCAAATGTATTCTAATGGTGAAGCACAATTTGGGAGGGGCAGAATTTGGAGTAGGGAGCATGAGGCAATTCAGCCCCGATTAAAAATCACACATGTTCTCCCCACTGTCACACAATAGTTTATTTTTCTAGTCTTTCAACAGGATGTGGACTTCATTAGCTCAGCCAGCACACATTGCCCATCCTAATTTCCTGGCCAAGGTAGTGATGAGTTGCCTTCTTGAACCGCTGCAGTCTATGCGGTGTAGCTACATCCACTGTGCTGTTAGGGAGGGTGCTCCTGAATTTTGACCCAGTGATAGGGAAGGAACGGCCGATATATTTCCAAGTCAAGGGGGTGAGTGACTTGGAGGGGAACCTCCAGGTGGTGGGGTTCCCAGGTATCCGCTGTCCTTGTCCTACCAGACGGTAGTGGTTGTGGGTTTGGAAGGTGCTGTCAAAGGAGCCTTGGTGAGTTCCTGTAGTTCACCTTTAGATGGTACACATGGCTGCCATTGTTCATCAGTGGTGGAAGGAGTGAATGTTTGTGGAAGGGGGAGCAATCAAGCGAGGCTCCTTTGTCCTGGATGGTGTTGAGCTTCTTGAGTGTTGTTGGAGCTGCATTTATCCAGGCAAGTGGAGAATATTCCATTACACTCCTGATTTGTGCCTTGTGGATGGTGGGCAGGAATCAGGAAACAAGTCACTCACCGCAGGATTCCTAGCCTCTGTAGCCGCAGTATTTATATGGTGGGTCCAGTTCAGTTTCTGGTCAATGGTAACCTCCGGGATGTTGATAGTGGGGGATTCAGTGATGATAATGCCATTGAATGTCAAGGGGCAATGGTTAAGATTTCCTCTTGTTAGAGATGATCATTGATCAATTTTGCAACAACATGCCAAGAGAGGTTAATTGAACAGGAAGCAGTTTTCATGGTTCTTAAATGCTGTAAGTGACTGGGATATTTTACAGAAAAGGAAGAGTTGGGGCAGACTGGAGGTAGTAAAGTTCATGGCCTCCCTGAAACGTCCATCCCATCCACAGACAATCCTAGACCATTGGGAGATCAGTCCCAGCATCAACACAACCCAAACAGTAGCAAGTGTTAGAATCCTTCCTTTTGATTTCCCTTGGTTCCCATTTGTTTCATCTTTATAGTTTTTTTTGGTACGTGACTCGTAAATTGAGATATTAATAAGAATAATCTTTATTATTGTCACAAGTAGGTTTACATTCACACTGCAATGAAGTTACTGTGAAAATCTCCTAGTTGCCACATTCCGGCCCCTGTTCGGGTACACAGAGGGAGAATTCAGAATGTCCAATTCACCTAACAAGCCCGTCTTTCGGGATTTGTGGGAGGAAACCGGAGCACCCGGAGGAAACCCACGCAGACATGGGAAGAATGCGCAGACTCTGCACAGACAGTGAGTCAAGCTGAGAATTGAACCTTGGACCCTGGCATTGTGAAGCAACAGTGCCAACCCCTGTGCTACCATGCGCCCGATATACCTTTAAGTCGAGTGGAGGAAGTACAGAATTTAAAGTTTCAAATAGCTTGACAACTGGAACATTATGTCCTTAAGTTTTGTATTTGGGAAAGGAAATCCCAGACTTTCTGGCACCCAGTAGATTGGTTCAATTGGTTGGCTGCCAGCCAATGGGTTGGCCAGGGACAGTGTTTTTCCTGGCATCAAACAGCAATTGGTTCCTGCCAGTTTTTTATTCCAGAGATAACTCGCAGAAGACATAAGACCTTTGAAGTAAGAAGCTGTGTTATCTCCCTCTCAGCAAAGCTGCCTGTCTCTGTGAGTCTACAGTGAAAACCATTACATAGTTCCTACTGATTGTAGTGCATGTAACCCCACTATTCAAAAAGAGAGGTAGAGAGAAAACAGGGAACTATAGACCAGTGAGCCTAACGTTGGTAGTAGGGAAGTTGCTGGAGTCCATTATCAAAGATTTTATAGCACAGCATTTGGAAAGCAGTGGTGTAATCAGATAAAGTGATCATCGATTTACGAAAGGGAAATTATACTTGACAAATCTACTGGACTTCTATGAAGATGTAACTAGTAGAGTTGACCAGGGAGAACCGGTGGATGTGGTTTAGTTAGACTTTCAGAAAGGTTTTGACAAGGTCTAACATAGCAGATTGATATGTAAAGACGGGCAGCACGGTAGCATGGTGGTTAGCATAAATGCTTCACAGCTCCAGGGTCCCAGGTTCGATTCCCGGCTGGGTCACTGTCTGTGTGGAGTCTGCACATCCTCCCCGTGTGTGCGTGGGTTTCCTCCGGCTGCTCCGGTTTCCTCCCACAGTCCAAAGATGTGTGGGTTAGGTGGATTGGCCATGCTAAATTGCCCTTAGTGTAAGGTTAATGGGGGCATTGTTGGGTTACTGGGATAGGTATACGTGGGTTTGAGTAGGGTGATCATTGCTTGGCACAATATCGAGGGCCGAAGGGCCTGTTCTGTGCTGTACTGTTCTAATTCTAAAGTCAAAGTGCATGGGATTGCATGTAAAATCCTGAGATAGATAGAAAACTGGTTTGTGGACAGGAAGCAAAAGGTTGGAATAAATGGATCTTTTTCCGAATGACAGGCAGTGACTAGTGGGGTAATTTTGTACCCAGAGAGTGGTGATGGTCTGGAACGCACTGCCTGGGAGGGTGATGACGGTCAGGAACACACTGCCTGGGAGGGGGGTGATGGTCTGGAACGCACTGCCTGGGAGGGGGGTGATGGTCTGGAACGCACTGCCTGGGAGGGTGGGAGAGGCTGGAACGCACTGCCTGGGAGGGTGGTGATGGTCTGGAATGCGCTGCCTGGGAGGGTGGTGATGGTCTGGAATGCGCTGCCTGGGAGGGTGGTGATGGTCTGGAATGCACTGCCTGGGAGGGTGGTAGAGCCGGGTTGCCTCACATCCTGGATGAGCAATTGGCAAGTCTTAACATTCGAGCCTATGGGTCGAGTGCCGGCAAATGGGATTAGATTTGGCAAATCAGGTCCCTTACATGCGGCGGTGCAGATTTAGATGGGCTGAAGGGCCTTTTCTGCACTGCACAGGGTTTAGACGGGCAGCATGGTCAGCACCGAAGGGCATGTTCCTGTGCTGTACTTTTCTTTGTACTATGTTCTTTGTATTTTTATGTGATTCTGTGAGTTTAGAAGAGTGAGAGGGAATCTCATAGATACTTATTAAACATTCTAACAGGATTAAACAAGGTAGATTCAGGGAGAATGTTCCCAATTGTGGGAGAGTCCAGAATTAGGGGTCATAGTTTGAGGATAAGGGGTAAACCTTTTTGAACTAGGATGAGGAGAAATTTCTTCACCCAGAGAGTGGTGAATCTGTGGAATTCGCTCCCACAGAAAGTAGTTCAGGGCAAAACGTTGTGTAATTTCAAGAAGGAATTAGATACAGCTCTTGGGGCTAAAGGGGGCTAAAGGGATCTGGGGGGAAGGCGGGATCAGGGTATTGAACTTGATGATCAGCTGAACTTGGGGATGTTGACATTTAGGGTAGCCAGGGATGGGTTTAGGTATTTGGGGGGTCAGGTGACGGGGGAGTGGGTGACGATGCACGGGTGGAATCTGACAACGTTAATGGAGGTGGTTAGGGGGGATATTAGGAGGTGGGATGGGCTTGATTCAATTCAAGGTGGTGCACGGGGTGCATATGACCCGGGAAGGATGAGTGGGTTCTTCTAGGGGGTGGGGGACGAGTGTGAGAGGTGTGGTAGGGAGGGAGTGAAATATGTGGGAAATTGGAGAGATACTGGGAGGCAGTGTTTGGGATGGTGTTGGGGGTAGAGGGGGGTAGAGGCTGGGTCGGACACAGTGGTCGTGGGATCTTGGGGGTATCGAAAATTCCGGAGCTGATGGAGGGGAAAGGGGCCAATGTTGATGCCTTTGCCTCTCTAATTCCCTGGCGAGGGATATTGGCGATCGGCTATGCTATCGGGCGTGCGGCTCCGTCGGGAATCCCCCCTGGAGAGGGGGCCTGGCTCCGTCGGGAATGCCACCGGGAGTGGGGGCCCGGCTCTGTCGGGAATGCCATCGGGAGTGGGAGCCTGGCTCTGTCGGGAATGCCATCGGGAGTGGCGGCCTGGCTCCTTCGGGAATGCTATCGGGCGTGGGGGCCTGGCTCCGTCGGGAATGCCACAGGGAGTGGGGGCCTGGCTCCGTCGGGAATGCTATCGGGAGTGGGGGCCTGGCTCCGTCGGGAATGCCATCGAGAGTGGGGGCCCGGCTCTGTCGGCAATCCCACCGGGAGTGGGGGCCTGGCTCCGTCGGGAATGCTATCGGGAGTGGGGGCCTGGCTCCGTCGGGAATGCCATCGGGAGTGGGGGCCTGGCTCCGTCGGGAATGCCATCGGGAGTGGCGGCCTGGCTCCTTCGGGAATGCTATCGGGCGTGGGGGCCTGGCTCCGTCGGGAATGCCACAGGGAGTGGGGGCCTGGCTCCGTCGGGAATGCCATCGGGAGTGGGGGCCTGGCTCTGTCGGGAATGCCATCGGGAGTGCGGGCCTGGCTCCATCGGGAATGCCGTCGGGAGTAACGGCCTGTCTCCGTCGGGAATCCCACCGGGAGTGGCAGCCTGGCTCCATCGGGAATGCCACCGGGAGTAGCAGCCTAGCTCCGTCGGGAATCCCACCGGGAGTGGGGTCCTGTCTCCGTCGGGAATGCCACCGGGAGTGGCAGCCTGGCTCCGTCGGGAATCCCACAGGGAGTAGCAACCTGGCTCCGTCGGGAATGCCATCGGGAGTGGGGGCCTGGCTCCGTCGGGAATGCCATCGGGAGTGGCAGCCTGGCTCCGTCGGGAATGCCACCGGGAGTAGCATCCTGGCTCCGTCGGGAATCCCACCGGGAGTGGGGTCCTGTCTCCGTCGGGAATGCCATCGGGAGTGGCGGCCTGGCTCCGTCGGGAATGCCACCGGGCGTACGGCCTGGCTCCGTCGGGAATCCCACCGGGAGTGGGGGCCTGGCTCCGTCAGCAATCCCACCGGGAGTGGGTGGCCGGCTCTGTCGGGAATGCCATCGGGAGTGGGGGGCCGGCTCTGTCGGGAATGCCACTGGGAGTGGGGGGCCGGCTCTGTCGGGAATGCCACCGGGAGTAGCAGCCTGGCTCTGTCGGGAATGCCATCGGGAGTGGGGGGCCGGCTCTGTCGGGAATGCCACCGGGAGTAGCAGCCTGGCTCTGTTGGGAACGCCACCGGGAGTGGGGGGCCGGCTCTGTCGGGAATGCCATCGGGAGTTGGGACCTGGCTCCGTAGGGAATCCCACCGGGAGTGGGGGCCTGGCTCCGTCGGGAATGCCACCGGGAGTGGGGGCCCGGCTCCGTCGGGAATGCCACCGGGAGTGGGGGCCTGGCTCCGTCGGGAATGCCACCGGGAGTGGGGGCCTGGCTCTGTCGGGAGTCCCACCGGGAATGGGGGCCTGGGTCCGTCGGGAATGCCACCGGGAGTGGGGGCCTGGCTCCGTTTGGAATGCCATCGGGAGTGGGGGCCTGGCTCTGTCGGGAATGCCACCGGGAGTGGGGGCCTGGCTCCGTCGGGAATCCCACCGGGAGTGGGGGCCTGGCTCCGTCGGGAATGCCATCGGGAGTGGGGGCCTGGCTCTGTCGGGAGTCCCACCGGGAATGGGGGCCTGGCTCCGCCGGGAATGCCACCGGGAGTGGGGGCCTGGCTCCGTCGGGAATGCCATCGGGAGTGGGGGCCTGGCTCTGTCGGGAATGCCACCGGGAGTGGGGGCCTGGCTCCGTCGGGAATCCCACCGGGAGTGGGGGCCTGGCTCCGTCGGGAATGCCATCGGGAGTGGGGGCCCGGCTGGGGAACCTGTCTGATTTCCTTCAGCTAGAAAAGACCAAGTTGGAGTTGAGGGGATCAGCGGTGATGCTTCGAGACCTGGTGGGGACTGTTCCTGACAATGTTTGAGGAATTGTTTGTGGAGGGCGTGGGGTGGGGGAAGGAGGGGAGCGGGCGAAAAGGGGGAAAAACTGGACAAACTGTGGATTGAGGGGGTGTCGAAAATGTTATTTATTTGTGTTGTTGTATTTTTGAGAATGTTTGGAATAAAATACATTTTAAAAAATTTGATGGGGCAGCACGATGGTGTAGTGGTTAGCACTGCTGCCTCAGCGCCGGGGTCCCAGGTTCGATTCCGGCTCTGGGTCACTATCCGTGTGGAGTTTGCACATTCTCCCCATGTTACAGCCTCCTGTCCCACAGTATTGAGTGCAAGTTACTATGCATTTCCCTTACCGTTCCTTTGGGAGCAGAGTTTTCAGCCTCCTTCTCCATCCCTTCCTATCCTGAAAACCTTCCTCAAAATGTGTTTCTTCAATTTTCCCATTGGTCACCTACCCTAAAGCTTCCCATTTCTGTTCCCCTGCTGGGAAGATCTCCTCCTCTTCTGAAGCACTTTGGGACATTTTGCCATGGTGAAGATTTAAAAGTGTAAATGGTTGTTTCTTTTTCAGACTATGAGTAACAATCACTTCCGCCCAGAATTCCTGTCCAGGTCCGTGGCTGCTATCTGCATTGTCCTGAGGGCAGGATTTCCACTCCACATCCAGTCAATCTACGGCCATGCAGTGGGAGCAACACCATTGACACTGGCTTTATTTTCCGACTGTTAAAATCTGGCATTTAATACGCAAGATAATTACAGTTGAGGAAGGCCATTGAACTCATGTTAATCGATCCAGAGAGGTCCTAAATTCCTCTGATTTCATTATGAAGGAACTACTGCACACTGGAGAGATATCAATAATGTAGCACCAATATTGTCTGTGTGGAGTCTGTACATCCTCCCTGTGTCTGCGTGGGTTTCCTCCGGGTGCTCCGGTTTCCTTCCACAGTCCAAAGATGTTCAGGTTAGGTGGATTGGCCATGTCAAATTGCCCATAATGTGCAAAGATGCACAGGTTAAGTGGAGTACAGGAATAAGACGAGGGAGTGTGCCTAGGTACGGTGCTCCTTCAGATGGTTGGTGCAGACTCGATGGGCCGAATGGCCTCCTTATGCTCTGTAGGAGTTCTATGGAGGCATTGTGGGGCAGCATGGTGGCATGGTGGTTAGCACTGCTGCCTCACAATGTCAGTAGTCCGGGTTTGATTCCGGCCTTGGGTCACTGTCGTGTGGAGTTTGCACTTTCTCCCCGTGTCTGCGTGGGTTTCCTCCGGGTGCTCCGGTTTCCTCCCACATAGATGTCCAGGTTAGGTGGATTGGCCATGCTAAATCGCCCCAAGTGTCCAGGAAAGTATGGGTTAATTGGGGTTACAATGTTGTAGGAGTAGCCTGGCTCTTTCCGAGGGTCAGTGCAGACTTGAAAAAAGTGAATCCTAATTGCTGTAAATCTCTTAATAATAATAAAAAAACTTTTATTGTCACAAGTAGGCTTACATTAACATTGCAATGAAGTTACGGTGAAAATCCCCGAGTCGCCACACTCCGGCGCCTGTTCGGGTACACTGAGGCAGAATTCAGAATGTCCAATTCACCTAACAGCTCATCTTTCGCGACTTGTGGGAGACATCCGAGGCTGGTTTAGCACAGTGGGCTAAACAGCTGGCTTGTAATGCAGAACAAGGACAGCAGCGCGGGTTCAATTCCTGTAGCAGCCTCCCCGAACAGGCACAGGAATGTGGCGACTAGGGGCTTTTCACAGTAACTTTATTGAAGCCTACTCGGGACAATAAGTGATTGTTATTATTATTATTAATAAACCGGAGCACCCGGAGGAAACCCACGCTGACACGGGGAGAACGTGCAGACTCCGCACCGACAGTGACCCAAGCCGGGAGTCGAATCTGGAACCCTGGTACTGTGAAACAACAGTGCTAACTATTGTACTATTGGGCAGCGTGGTGGCATAGTAGTTAGCACAGCTGCCTCACGGCGCCGAGGTCCCAGGTTTGATCCCGGCCCCGGGTCACTGTCCGTGTGGAGTTTGCACATTTTCCCAGTGTTTGCGTGGGTTTCACCCCCACAACCCAAAGATGTGCAGGGTAGGTGGATTGGCCACGCTAAATTGCCCTTTAACTGGAAAAAATGTATTTGGTACGCTAAATTATTATTTTTTTTTAAAACATTGTACTACCATGCTGCCCAGAAGGTGCACTTAAGGTGTGTCTTTGAACAGGGAGTGGTTTGCACTACAATTCTTGACAAGTTCACATCTTGACTGTAAAGAGAGGTGCGAACTGATTGTCTTTTCCCCCCAAAATTGTCATGACTATAAAATGTGTCTTTATTGCGATGTTAAAGCATCACTGATCTCATACACCTTCCACTGGCTACTTAGTGTGTTCCAGTGTGGTATCAGCAGAGATCGAGAGATGGCTCTGCTGCGAACAGTGAAGCATTTCATGGGGGAGGAGAACAGAAAGAGTTTTGTTTGGTTTGTTTATTCAACGTTCGTCATTTATAGCAAAATTATTTTGCAGAATTGTCTTTAAAACAGTGCTGAAGGTCAGTAATCCAGTAAAGACATAAATAATGCAACGTGATCTCAGGAGGAAATAGAATTAGCATATTGCTTTGTATGCTTTGCTTAATTTGCTTCTGAAGTGTGGGAAATGCTGCAATAACTTCTCTTGCCCCAGATGTTCCTCCGATACCCATTTAACAAAACACTTGTGAATTTGGTTTACTTCCATAATATAGACAAGAAATTACCCGGACAATTTCAGTAATTACGTGCAAAGTAAGCGTATTCTGCAACAGCAAAGGAATAGTTCTGTAATTAAGGGGAAATATTGTAAATTTTAGAGGGATTTTATGAATTGAAGAAAAAAATAATGAAAACACAAAAAAAAATGTTCAAAATGAAGCTGCCTTGTAGCAGCCTTTGATTTAAACAGAAATCATGATAACCAACATTTTACTCATGCATTCGAGTTGAGATTAGTCCTTCTATCTCTTGGGAGCTTGGTTTGAATCAAGACCAGGCTAATGAAATGAAAAAAAATGAAAATCGCTTATTGTCACGAGTAGGCTTCAATGAAGTTACTGTGAAAAGCCCCTAGTCGCCACATTCCGGCGCCTGTCCGGGGAGGCTGGGACTGGAATCGAACCGTGCTGCCGGCCTGCTTGGTCCGCTTTAAAAGCCAGCGATTTAGCTGAGTGAGCTAAACCAGTTAAGAAATAATAGCTTGGTGAAAATTTACATTCCACAACACTGGGAAGTATTTAATCTCTGAACGAAGCTACTTCACAGAAATATAGTTGAGTTTGACAACTCATTGATATTGAGTCCAGTGAACACAAAGCTACGTCTGATTACCTTTGGCACAGTCCAGTATATATACCTCTGTTGTACTGTGCCAGAGAATCCCTAAAGTGCAGAAGGAGGCCATTCGGCCTATCGAGTCTGCACCGACCCTTGGAAAGATCACATTACCTAGGCCCACACCCCCATCCTATCTCCCTAAACCCACTTAATCTTTTGGACACTAAGGGGCAATTTAGCATGGCCAATCCACCTAACCTGCACATCTTTAGACTGTGGGAGGAAACCGGAGCACCTGGAGGAAACCCACGCAGATACGGGGAGAACATGCAATCTCCACACAGACAGTCACCCGAGGCCGGAATTGAACCCGGCTCCCTGGCTCTGTGAGGCAGCTGTGCTAACCACTGTGCCAATGTGTCACCTTGCAATCGAGGAAATATTAATTCTGTCAATCCTCTCACTCTACTATAAAAGGAGATCCTCACTATACGTAGATCTTTCATATCTGTGAGAATATATAATTATAGAGTGTGTTTGTAGAGTGCCTCAAGGAGTTGTTGATTGACCTAGGCAAGCAGATGTTATCACTGATTGGAAGGCTAGCATGGACCATGTTGCAGAATCAATGTTGGTGTAGCACAAAACACAGCATACCACTCTATCAGCTCGGCCTAGTATACCTCTCATTTCCCAGCCTGTCTGTGGACTATGCTAGCATTGTCCTTGGCAAACTTGATATCAATCATGATATTCAGATCAATCAATCTGTGTGGAGTTTGCACGTTCTCCCCGTGTCTGCGTGGGTTTCCTCCGGATGCTCCGGTTTCCTCCCAAAGCCCAAAGACGTGCAGGTTAGGTGGATTGGCCACGCTAAATTACCCCTTATGGTGGAGTTTCAGGAATGGGGTGGAGATTGGGCCTAGGTAGGGTGCTCTGTTGCTAAGTTTGCAGATGATACAAATATATGCAGAGGGGCAGGTAGTGTTGATGAAGCAGGGGGGCTGCACAAGGACTTGGACAGGCTAGGAGAGTGGGCAAAGAAGTGGCAGATGGAATTCAATATAGAAAGTGTGAGGTAATGTACTTTGGAAGGTGTATTGGAGGCATAGACTATTTTCTAAATGGGAAAAGGCTAATGAAATCAGAAGCACAAATGGACTTGGAAGTCCTTGTTCACGAATCTCTTCAGGTTGACATGCAGGTTCAGACAGTAGTTAGGAAGGTAAATGCAATGTTCGAATTCATCATCGAATTTACAGTGCAGAAGGAGGCCATTCGGCCCAATGACTCTGCATCGGCCCTTGGACAGAGCATCCTACCCAAGTCCATGCCTCCACCCTATCCCCGTAACACCAGTAACCCCACCTAACCTTTTTCGACACTAAGGGCAATTTAGCATGGCATATCCACCTAACCTAACTGTGGGAGGAAACCGGAGCACCCGGAGGAAACCCACGCAGACACGGGGAGGATGTGCAGACTCCGCACAGACAGTGACCCAAGCCGGGAATTGAACCTGGGATCCTGGAGCTGTGAAGCAACTGTGCTAACCACTGTGCTACCGTGCTGCCCATTTCAAGAGGATTAGTATACAAGACCAGGGATATACTTCTGAGGCTGTATAAGGCTCTGGTCAGACCCCATTTGGAGTATTGTGAGCAGTTTTGGGCCCTGTATCTAAGGAAGGATGTGCTGGCCTTGGAAAGGGCCCAGAGGAGGTTCACAAGAACGATCCCTGAAATGAAGAGCTTGTCGTATAAGGAACGGTTGAGGACTCTGCGTCTGCACTTGTTGGAGTTTAGAAGGATGAGGGGGGATCTTATTGAAACTTACAGGAAACTGCGAGGCCTGGATAGAGTGGACGTGGAGAGGATGTTTCCACTGGTGGGAAAAACTAGACCCAGAGGGCACCATCTCAGACTAAAGAGACGATCCTTTAGAACAGAGATGAGGAGGAATTTCTTCAGCCAGAGGGTGGTGAATCTGTGGAACTCTTTGCCGCAGAAGGCTGTGGAGGCCAAATCACTGAGTGTCTTTGAGACAGAGATAGATAGGTTCTTGATTAATAAGGGGGTCAGGGGTTATGGGGAGAAGGCAGGAGAATGGGGATGAGAAAATATCAGCCAGGATTGAATGGCGGAGCAGACTCGATGGGCCAAGTGGCCTAATTCTGCTCCTGTGTCTTACAGTCTTTTGGGGGGTTGGTGCAGACTAGACGGGCTGAATGGCCTCCTTCTGCACAGTAGGGATTCTCTGATTCTATGAATCTGGAGCAGAGCTAGTGAGTGCAGTCGGAAGTGCCGGTCTTCATTGATGACGGAAGGAAAAACACTGAGCTCATCTGCAAATTCTCACATTCAATACCAACTGGCTTCGTCGAGGTCTTGGGGAGGTCAGCTGATTCCCTTTTCCTTTGATAAATAGTAATGGCATGAGAGCAACGGAGAAGTAACTCAAAAATAACAAGTCAATTTAAAGGGGCCACCTGCTTGCTCTCTCAGTGAAAGGAATGGTGCTCGGCAAAGAAGGAAAGGGACCAAAAATAAATGTACAATTGTGAAGCATTTAGAAAAGAAAGTCCTTCTCCAACACGCTGTTCTCCCCAGCAGCAGCTTCATTTCTGTTTCTTTCTTTTTGCAACCTTCAGTGGGAAACCTATAGTCAGTCGCGCAGAACATTAGTGTGACAATAGAATTCACTGCTGAAAATCCTCCTACTAATCACAAAGAATAATTTAATGTGCTCCGAGGGGGAAAGGGTAACCCAGTTCTGGGAGGCCAGAAGAGAGACATCATTCATGGTATTTCCACTGTGAGTGATTGCATGCAGTCACAGTAAAACGCCAGATTATCACACAAGAAGGTGTGCAGAGATAAGGCACCAATGCCCCACTGTGGGACATGAGGGATTTATTAAGCAGCTCCTGAGTGAGACTTCAAATACTTGCACCATCTCCCTCTGTCAAATGAGAGCTTTCCTCACATTCAGGAGCATTACAGATAGACCAACATGACTTGACTCACAATTAAAGGCAAAGTGATGCAGACACTTAAATCACAAATTCATTCTGAATATTTGGCCTCTGGTTTATGTCAAGGTTTAAATTTGTGCTGACATGTATTTCTTATAGTGTTTCTATTTAGGGTAAATCAAAATAAAATTCAGTACATCACTCTCACTAAAGGAACTCTGCCATGGGGTAAAAGGTCTTTTATGACATTTAATTTATAGCGGGTCATATGCCGATACAATTGTGTTTTCCGTTACCAATTCTTCCACTCAGATTTTCTCCTCCTCCACCTCGACCAAAAATGCTGCCTCTGGCTGGGTCTTCGTTCCACCAGCATTGCACCAAGTGCATCAGCTGATCGTTGGACAAAGCTGGGATCTCACTGAGCCTAATCCTTGTCCAACGTTTACAAATCCAAAGCTTCCCGCACAGTCACCGGACCCATTATTGGGAAAGGGAACCCTGGCGGATTTTCTCCACTTTCACCCAGGGATACATGCCTGCCAATTCAGGATGGCCCACTTTTTGGGAGTGTGGATGCGAGGGTGGCAGGAATAGTGTTTTATACAATAATAGCCATCTTTATTGTCACAAGTGGGCTTACATTAACACTGAAATGAAGTTACTGAGAAAAGCCCCTAGTCGCCACATTCCTGCGCCTGTTCGGGTACACAGAGGGGGAATTCAAACAAAGGACAAAGAACAGGAACAGGCCCTTCGGCCCTCCAAGCCCGTGCCGACCATGCTGCCTGACTAAACTACTACCTTCTACACTTCCTGGGTCCGTATCCCTCTATCCCCATCCTATTCGTGTATTTATCAAGGTGTCCCTTAAATGTCACTATCGTCCCTGCTTCCACCACCTCCTCCGGCAGCGAGTTCCAGGCACCCACTACCCTCTGTGTAAATAACTTGCTTCGTACATCTACTCTAAACCTTGCCCCTCACACCTTAAACCTATGCCCCCTAGTAATTGACCCCTCTCCCCTGGGGAAAAGCCTCTGACTATCCACTCCGTCTATGCCCCTCATAATTTTGTAGACCTCTATCAGGTCGTCCCTCAACCTCCGTCGTTCCAGTGAGAACAAACTGAGTTTATTCAACCGCTCCTCATAGCTAATGCCCTCCATACCAGGCAACATCGTGGTAAATCTCTTCTGCACCCTCTCTAAATCCTCCAAATCCTTCTGGTAGTGTGGCGACCAGAATTGAACACTATACTCCAAGTGTTGCCTAACTAAGGTTCTATACAGCTGCAACATGACTTGCCAATTTTTATACTCAGTGCCCCGGCCAATGAAGGCAAGCATGCCGTATGCCTTCTTGACTACCTTCTCCACCTGTGTTGCCCCTTTCAGTGACCTGTGGACCTGTACACCTAGATATCTCTGACTGTCAATACTCTTTAGAGTTCTACCACTCACTGTATAATTCCCTACCTGCAAATGTCCAATTCACCTAACAGTACATCGTTTGGGACCTGTGGGAGGAAACCGGAGCACCTGGAGGAAACCCACACAGACACGGGGGGAACGTGCAGACTCCGCACAGGCAGTGACCCAAACCGGGAATCGAACCTGGGACCCTGGCGCTGTGAAGCAACAGTGCTAACTACTGTGCTAGCGTGCCGCCTATTGGTAAACTGTGACTCTTTCTTTGTATTTCACTTCCTCGTGGATTAAATGTTACATCCATTCAGGACTAGCTTTTTGGTTCATCCGTTACCAGAAACTCAACATAGATAAAGGAAGTTTAACTCAAGGGAAATCTATGATACTCTTCAAGAATCAATTTATGTTGTCAAGCACCCAATCACCTCGACCCCCACCCTGTAACAGAACCTTTTCAAGAACAAAATGGGTAAGAGGGCCAATCCATGGCTTACAAAGTAAATTAGAAATAGTATTCGATCCAAGGAAGATGCATACAGATTGTCCAAGGGCCTACCGATCGGCGGGCAGGCATGTCCTGGTGGGGGCCTATGTTCCTCTGTGTCGGGCCCCTGTAGCTCTCCGCCATGTTGTGTCAGGATCTGCGCGGAGAAGGCAACAAGCGCGAACTCGCGTCGGCCGTAGCGCCCATGCGCGGACCCGCGGCGCCCATCCGATGCCGGTTTCGGCAGCTGGAGCAGCGTGAGTCGCTCCAGTGCCATGCTGGCCCCCTGTGCGGCACAGGAGCGCTGCTCCTAGGGGCCTGTTGATGCCGTCGTAAAACGCAACGGCGTTTACAGCGGCGTCAACACTTAGCCTCAGGATCAAAGCATCCAGCCCAATGCTTGACAAATCTGTTGGAATTCTTTGAAGAGGTAACCAGTACAGTTGACAAAGGGGAGGCAGTCGATGTGGTATATTTGGACTTTCAGAAGGCGTTTGGCAATGTCCCGCAAAAGAGATTATTGTGCAAAGTTAAAGAGCATGGGATTGGGGGAAGTGTATTGAGGTGGACAGAAAACTGGTTGGCAGAGAGGAAACAAAGAGTTGGGATTAATGGGTCCTTTTCAAATTGGCAGGCAGTAACCAGTGGGGTACCACAGGGATCGGTGCTGGGACCCCAGCTATTCACAATATATATTAATGATTTGGGTGAGAGAACAAAATATAACATCTCAAAGTTTGCAGATGATACCAAGTTGGGTGGGAGGGTGAACTGTGACGAGGATGCAGGGATCCTACAGCAAGATCTGGACTGGTTGGGCGAGTGGGCAAATCAATAGCAGATGCTGTATAATTTGGATAAGTGTGAGGTTATTCACTTTGGAAGCAAAACAGGAAGGCAGATTACTACCTGAATGGTAGAGGCATTGTGAGAGGGGAGTGTGCAACGGGACCTGGGTGGCCTTGTGCACCAGTCGCTGAAGGTAAGCATGCAGGTGCAGCAGGCGGTAAAGAAGGGTAATGGTATGTTGGCCTTCATTGAGAGAGGATTTGAGGACAGAAGCAGGGATGTGTTGCTGCAATTATACACGGCCTTGGTGAGGCCACACCTGGAGTATTGTGTGCAGTTTTCATCTCCTTCTCTGAGGAAGGATGTTCTTGCTCTCGAGGGAGGGCAGCAAAGGTTTACCAGGCTGATTCCAGGGATGGCGGGACTGTCATATGAGGAGAGATTGACTAGGTTAGGATTTTTCTCACTGGAGTTCAGAAGAATGAGGGGAGATCTCATAGAGACGTATAAAATTCTAACAGGACTAGACAGGGTCGATGCAGGGAAGATGTTACCAGTGATGGGTGTGTCCAGAACCAGGGGTCAAAGTCTGAGGATTCAGGGTAAACCATTTTGGACAGAGATAAGGAGACATTTCTTCACCCAAAGAGTGGTGAGCCTGTGCATTCATTACCACAGGAAGTAGTTGATGCTAAAACATTGAATATATTCAAGAGGCGGCTGGATATAGCACTTGGGGAGAATGGGATCAAAGGCTATGGGGAGAAAGTAGAATTAGGCTATTGAGTTGGATGATCAGCCATGATTGTGATGAATGGCGGAGCAGGCTCGAAGGGCCAAAAGGCCTCCTCCTCCTCCTATCTTCTATATATCCGTGTAATCAAAAGATATTTCAAGATTCAATTTTGCCTCGTGTCTTTTCCATCAATTATGAAACTTACTTCAATTTAAATTTTGTTTGATCATAAATCAGTTGACCAAGTCTCTTATAAAAAATATCATTATGACAGAAAGCTTCTGAGGGAAGTGTAATTTGTTAATTCAAGGTCTGCCAAGCTTTCATATGCTTACTTTCCTCAACAGAGTATTAAAGTCAGCAAAAAGTTAAGCTTGCTGACTCCTCGCAACATCTGTAACTGAGAGAAGATGGATTAACTGTCCAACTAAACTGACTTGCTTCAGCCCTTCCACTGCTGTATGCTCCCGTCAGTCCTGCCGTATCATGCCAAAAAAACCACAGAACGATACAAGCAAAACACTGTTGTTACCTTCATCTTTACTCTGCAGATGTTTTCCAGTAAATATACTTAGAAAAAAAATATATACGATTTTATGGTTAATCGAAGGAGAAACAATTCATCCTTTATTTTCTAACGCCACCCACTTCAGACTAGATTTCGCTCTTCTTGTGTTTTAGATGTCCCAGCTCCTGCTCCGATCTTTCAGGAAGTTCCCGTGTAACATGCAATGATGTTTACCCCGACTAATTCTACCTCAAAGCAATGGCCAACCTGCAATAGCACAGCAATTCACAATGAGGGCTGACATACACAAGTGGCTCTCCATCCCAACGGAATTAATTGCTACTCCTCTCCAATCATGAGAAACTGTACTCAGGCAACCAGAGCGCCTGCCAACAGCGCTCAAGATGATATACACATCAGGTATATATTTTCTCATGGAGAGAGCTGACGCTGTCTTCAAGCCATTTGGCTGCAATCATCACCTCATTGTATCAATACGGACCTGATCTTGTTGCTAATAAAGATGCTGAATGAGAATCTGTGAAACCTCTTGCAGAAAGGAGGATGGTACTCCTTTCCTTCCACCCCTCAACTAACCCCACAAGATGTGTTTTAAAGTGTATTAGCCCCTTTAAGTGCTATGATTTTCATGAAAAGATACAAGAACAGGTTTTCTTGTACGCCTAAATTAAAATAAAATAAATATTTATATCTGAAATATAATCACAACAGCACCCAATCCCTCATTCACACCAGACACACACACACACACACACACACACAACTGCACCGGCTTCCTTTAGTTAATGACAGGATGTGGGCTTCACTATTGAGAGCAGCATATATTGCCCATCCCTAATTGCCCTTGAGAAGGAGCTGGTGCGCTGCCTTCTGGTACTGCTGACGACCATGTGGTTTGTAAATCGTAAATGCTTTCACTCCATGAAAGTCCAACTCAGGTGCAACCAAAGGAGGGGAATAATGCAGGCTTGTGCTCAAAGGAATGTAGGCACAGGTAGCACAGTGGCCCTGTCAAGTCTGCTCCGCCATTCAAACAGATCATGACTAATCATCTACCACTGCGCCATTTTTCCCCACTTAGCCCATATCCCTTGATGTCATCAGTATCCAAACATCTACTGATTCCTATCTTGAACATCCTCAATCTTTGCACTTCCACAGCCCTCTGGGGTCAAGAATTCTAAAGGTTCCTCGCCCTCTAAATAAAGAAATTCCTCCTCCTCATCTCAGTCTTCAATGGCCTCTCCCTTTTTCTAAGATTATTTTCAGATTCACCAGCCAGGGAATAATGCTGGCCAGGATACCCCTTTCTGGAGGCTAAGTGCTCCCGCCGACGAAGAATTGGGACTGGCCATCGCTGGTGCTGGGAGCGGGGCCCAAGATGTGAGTCTCTCCCCTGAACCATCAAATACATGCATGGGACAGAGCTCACTGGATTCCGTTGGAATCTGGGTATCGGACCTCCGCTCCGAGTAGTCTTTGGAGGTCCAAAAGTAGGTGCCCTCTCCTTCCCCACAATGCAAATCCATCCCTCCTCTCCCCCCCCCCCCCCCCCCCCCCCGCACTGACAAGTAGGTGCACCCTCCCCCAACATTTGTCCTTGCTAATCTTTTAGAACATAGAACAGTACAGCACAGAACAGGCCCTTTGGCCCTCGATGTTGTGCCGAGCCATGATCACCCTACTCAAACCCACGTATCCACCCTATACCCGTAACCCAACAACCCCCCCATTAACCTTACTTTTGCTTTTCACATAGCTGAAGAAGCTTTTACAGTTACCTTTGTGTTCCTCCCTTGCTTGTATTTATATTCTCTTTTCCTTTTCTTTATCAGTTTCTGGGTTGTCCATTGCTGGTTTCTGAATTGCTCCCAAACCCCCAGCAACGTTATAAGCCAATTCTTCTGCTCTAATGCCCTGCTGGGCAACCTAGGCCAGTGGGTGGGCTGCATGAGTGGCCCTGCCTCGTCTCAGTGGACTGCATGATTGAACTTGAGCGTTGTTATATCTTTGCCGCTGGATTGTTACAAACACAATGAAGGGCCTTATGTAGGAATGTTGCTCACACAGTCTATGATGGGGAACTGAAGCCCGCACAAACACTGATCCTTCTGCAGCAGGGAGGAATTCTCTGATATATAACACTCCTCCCCCTTTACTTCTTCAGTACAACTACAACGACGTAACATTTATACAACAGACCTGTAATATTCTGGTCGGATGGCCTGATTTATTACAAGAACACTTGGGGCTAAAGCTATAAAAGATTTATTAAATTCAACTTTGGGTAAACTATATACAAGACAACAGATCAAAAACAGTAAAATCATACCAAGCAACCTCTCTCTTCAACTTCCTCCAGCCAGTCTGAGGTCAATTGACTTTAACATTTCACTTATATACTAATGAGACCCCCAGTGGTCAGTCGGTGAAATACAACACAAACATGATATCACGAGAAGACCCATTTATTATTATCTCTATACACATCTATAGAATTCAGTGAGAGTCTCTCAGGTGGAAGTTCATTTCTTTTGGGTTGTATTCGACGTTCTGGATCCTGACAGCTCGCGACCTTGGAAGAGTCCTCTGTTCCTTCAGTAGGTGATACTTCCTGGGAAGTTACCTCAGTGTCCATCTCTATAGGTATTGGGAAGTCCTCAGAAACAGAACCTGAACTTGCTCGGTATTCATGCTCTGTGTTGAAGTATAAATTCTCCATGTTGAATACTTCTGGAGCAGTTTCAGAAATTTCACTTTGTGAAGCTTGTAGCTGGTCAGTATGATAGAACATAGAACATAGAACATTACAGCGCAGTACAGGCCCTTCGGACCTCGATGTTGCACCGACCTGTGAAACCCCTCTAAAGTCCCTCTACACTATTCCCTTATCGTCCATATGCCTATCCAATGACCATTTGAATGCGTTTAGTGTTGGCGAGTCCACTACTGTTGCAGGCAGGGCATTCCACGCCCGTACTACTCTCTGAGTAAAGAACCTACCTCTGACATCTGTCCTATATCTATCTCCCCTCAATTTAAAGCTATGTCCCCTCGTGCTGGACATCACCATCCGAGGAAAAAGGCTCTCACTGTCCACCCTATCTAATCCTCTGATCATCTTGTATGTCTCAATTAAGTCACCTCTTAACCTTCTTCTCTCTAATGAAAACAGCCTCAAGTCCTTCAGCCTTTCCTCATATGATCTTCCCTCCATACCAGGCAACATTCTTGTAAATCTCCTCTGTACCCTTTCCAATGCTTCCACATCCTTCCTATAATGTGGCGACCAGAACTGCACGCAATACTCCAAATGCGGCCGCACCAGAGTTTTGTACAACTGCAACATGACCTCATGGCTCCGAAACTCAATTCCTCGACCAATAAAAGTTAACCCACCGTACGCCTTCTTAACAACCCTCTCAACGTGGGTGGCAACTTTCAGGGGTCTATGGACATGGACACCGAGATCTCTCTGCTCGTCCACACTACCAAGAATCTTACCATTAGCCCAGTACTCTGCCTTTCTGTTATTCCTTCCAAAATGAATCACCTCACACTTTTCTGCATTAAACTCCATTTGCCACCGCAGCCCAGCTCTGCAGCTTATCTATGTCCCTCTGTAACTTGTAACATCCTTTTGCACTGTCCACAACTCCACCGACTTTAGTGTCATCTGCAAATTTACTCACCCATCCTTCTATGCCCTCTACGCCCTCCTCCAGGTCATTTATAAAAATGACAAACAGCAATGGCCCCAAAACAGATCTTTGTGGCACACCACTAGTAACTGGACACCAGTCAGAGCATTTCCCAAACATCACCAAACATCATCATCCGTCTGTGCAGTGTGTGATATTGGACCTGTCTTTGCTGGGGGTCACAGCAGGTACACATGTCTCGCTGGGGGTGTAGCTTCTGGCCAGCACTCGCTCTCTTTGATCGAACACTCACTTTTTCGAATTTTGTTCTTTCCTAGCAAGCTGTAATCATCGTTTGACAATCTCAGAGGTATGAGTTGGGGTGAAAAACATCAAACTTTGTTTCCTGTTCCCTCCTGAACAGCAGCATTGCCGGTGAACTCGGTGTTGTTGTGTTTGTGCCGCGCTCCGGTAAGACATTAAGAATTTACTCTTCTTGCCAATGTACCTTTGATGCCTTGATGGGATATTTCAATCATTGAATGAAACCCGTTTGAGGGTGGATGGTACGGAGCTGCTCGATGTGGTGAATACTGATCCCCTTCAGGCAGTCCTGGGGCTCCTTCGAGGTAGAGTATGACTGTCACTCACCACCTGCTCCCGTGTTCTAAATCTTGTGAATATTTAGTCGAGCTCCTCAATAGTTCTGTTATCGTAGATTTCCTGATCACGATTTCTGGCCATTTGGAGTGTACATCCACTATCACTAGGAACATGAGACCTTCCACTAGACCAACGTGAATTCTCTGCCATGGCTGAGTCGGCCATTCCCACAATGTAATGGCTACAATGGTGGAGTGTTACTTAGTTTTGCACAGGACTGACATTGCCCAACTTTCTCTTCAATTTGAGCATCTAATCCTGGCCACCAAACATAACTGCGTGCCAGTTCCTTCATCCTCAACATGACAGGATGTCCCTCAGGATGTCAAGGATTTTACCCTGCACGCACGGGGGAATAATCGCATGGATTCCCCGTAATTAAACTACATTCTGAACTGTCAACACATGTCTGCGTGTGACACGGGGCTGATTTAGCACAGTGGGCTAAACAGCTGACTCGCAATGCAGAACCAGGCCAGCAGCGTGGGTTCAATTCCCGTACCGGCCTCCCCGAACAGGTGCCGGAATGTGGCGACTAGGGGCTTTTCACAGTAACTTCATTGAAGTCTACTCGTGACAATGAGCGATTATTATTAGGTAGGGTTTTTGCGGTGAACATTTTGGACGTTCCTTTTTGGACCATGTCCATCACCTCGAGTGGTTCTTGTCCACCTCTGTCTGGAGACAAAGTCACAGATACATTCCCCACGAGTGAGAAATACAGGACAGTGATGAAATGTTCTTTTGAGTCATACCTGACTTTCATAGAATTTACAGTGCAGAAGGAGGCCATTTGGCCCATCGAGTCTGCACCAGCTCTTGGAAAGAGCACCCTACCCAAGGTCAACACCTCCACCCTATCCCCATAACCCAGTAACCCCACCCAACACTAAGGGCAATTTTGGACACTAAGGGCAATTTAGCATGGCCAATCCACCTAACCTGCACATCTTTGGACTGTAGGAGGAAACCGGAGCACCCAGAGGAAACCCACGCAGACACGGGGAGAACGTACAGACTCCACACAGACAGTGACGCAAGCTGGGATTCAAACCTGGGACCCTGGAGCTGTGAATCAACTGTGCTAACCACTGTGCTACCGTGCTGCCACGGTAGCATAGACTTGTAACAGTAATCTTGAAAAAACATCAGCTTTTGCATGTTACTCTGACTTATGGATATTGGATATCATACGTGTGTCAGAGACCATCTTTGTATCCTACAGTCTGGCCGCTGGAATAAAGGCAAAACGAGGGAAAGCAGAAGTGGCAATCATTCCTGATTACACTGTCAGGATGTTGACAAAACACCAGCCAAATGATCCTTGACGACATTAGCATTAACATTCCGTTTGGTTTGAATCTTAACTCATTTGCATCTCCTCGTGAGAGAATGGTTTTTCCTCACATCCACCTCGTGGAATTTCAATTTGTGGACATCATGTCTGGGTGACAATTGTACATCAGTTTCTGTTGACATTTAGACAATAGTAACTGTTATCTCCACAGGAGAGATCTGTTGCATTCTTAATGTCTGAGCAGGGGTGTTCGGGAGATGATTTTAATGTGCTGTCCAGATGAGCTGGTTACTTCCAGCCTGAGGTACTCTCAGGTATACCTGCAGACAAGCAGCAAAGGCCTTGACGCCATCTTGTTTCAAGGTACATTGTCCATTTCCCATTCTGCTTTTCTTAAAATGTGTTAATTTTTTCCAGTCATGGGCATAATAATAATCTTCATTGTCACAAATGGGGTTACAATAACACTGAAATGAAGTCACTGTGAAAAGCCCCTAGTCGCCGCATTCCGGCGCCTGTTCGGGTACACTGAGGGAGAATTCAGAATGTCCAATTCACCTAACAAGCACGTCTTCCGGGTCTTGTGGGAGGAAACCGGAGCACCCAGAGGAAACCCACGCAGACACGGGGAGAACGAGCAGACTCTGCACAGACAGTGACCCAAGCCGGGAATCGAACCTGGGCCCCTGGTGCTGTGAAGCAACAGTGCTAACCGCTGTGCTACCGTGCCACAGCACACTGTAATTAACATGGAGGTGGCAAACCCTCAAACAAAATGCACACATCCCGGGGGAAAATTCCAATCCAATGACTGGCAGGAAGTCCTTTAAAATGGAGTGTTCGCGCTGGCCACCATTTTAATGACGGGTAGCAGTCTTTGGTAAACAGTTTCCTATGCCATTAACCCCCAAATCAATTTGAACTTGGCATGTGGTGGGCTGAAGTGGGGCGCTCTTTGCAAGGGCCAGTGCAGACTCGATGGACCAAATGGCCTCCTTTTGCACAGCACATTCTATGTAGGGTGAGATCATCACAAATTTTCAATTGGACTAAAACGCTTTAGCAGCTACGAGGTGGCTGAAAAGATTCTCCAAGGTCAATTGAATCTTTCCTTTGGGCAGGTGTCATAACCCACACGGGGACACAATCATTGATCTCCCCGTGGGACCTGTGCAGTACTAGCTCCCAGGTAGGGGGCGAAGGCCGGCTCATCTGGGGTTCAATATGAACAAAAGCAGGCCCAACTCGAGATGATACAAGTCTTCCCAGCTAGGATTGCTCTGGAAGTGAGATGCTGCAGACTATTATAAATAGGTAAATTAATCCACCTGGGGCAGCACGGTGGCACAATGGTTAGCACTGCTGCCTCACCAGCCAGGGACCCGGGATCAATTCTGGCCTCAGGTGTCTGTGTGGAGTCTGCACGTCCTCCCCGTGTGTGCGTGGGTTTCCTCCGGGTGCTCCGGTTTCCTCCCACAATCCAAAGATGTGCGGGTTAAGTGGATTGGCCATGCTAAATCCCGGCCCTGGGTCACTGTCCGTGTGGAGTTTGCACATTCTTCCCATGTCTGCGTGGGTTTCGCCCCCATAACCCAAAAGATGTGCAGGTTAGGTGGATTGGCCACGCTAAATTGCCCCTTAATTGGAAAAAATAATTGGGTATTCTAAATTTTAAAAAAAAAAGGGGCCTCACGGTAGCATGGTGGTTAGCATCAATGCTTCACAGCTCCAGGGTCCCAGGTTCGATTCCCGGCTGGGTCACTGTCTGTGTGGAGTCTGCACGTCCTCCCCGTGTGTGCGTGGGTTTCCTCCGGGTGCTCCGGTTTCCTCCCACAGTCCAAAGATGAGCAGGTTAGGTGGATTGGCCATGCTAAATTGCCCGTAGTGTAAGGTTAATGGGGGGGATTGTTGGGTTACGGGTATACGGGTTACGTTGGTTTAAGTAGGGTGATCATTGCTCGGCACAACATCGAGGGCCGAAGGGCCTGTTCTGTGCTGTACTGTTCTAATTCTAATTCTAAATTGCCCCTTGGTGCCCAAAAGGGAAGGTGGTTACGGGGATAGGGTGGAGACTTGGGTTTAAGTAGGGTGCTCTTTCCAAGGGCAACCAGATAGACATAACGTGTGTGGGAAGCATTTTCAGAAGGTCTCACAGGAAAGGAGGGTGTGACAGTGGAGGTCATGACCTTACTTCTGGTCCTCAAGGAACAGACCCTGCTATAATAACTCAGAGGGAAGCTGTCGTAAAGAAAGATCAGAGAATCATAGAATTTGCATGACAGAAGTAGGCCATTCGGCCCATTGAGTCTGACCAGCCCTTAGAAAAAGCACCCTACCTAGGACCACGCCCCCTCCCTATCCCTGTAACCCAGTAACCCCATCCAACCTTTTGGACACTAAGGGGCAACTTAGCATGGCCATTCCACCTAACCTGCACGTCTTTGGACTGTGGGAGGAAACCCACGCACACAGGGGGAGAAAGTGCAGACTCCGCACAGACAGTGCCCCAGCCGGGAATCGAACCTGGGACCCTGGAGCTGTGAGGTAGCAGTGCTAACCATTGTGCCAACATGCCGCCATTTACACCAACTCAATATTGTCAATGTCTTTATCTATACTGTATGTAGCTTGATCCGCCACATTCCATTAAGTTTGGAGGAACCAAACAATTCATTATGTGGATGTGACATCCAAAAGTGTGCAGCAGACTAACTGACTGAACTCCGTTTGCAGCTTTTCCCAATGTGGGAATTCTGCGGTCATCCATTTTCGGACAAGAAAGATAAATGAGAGTAACTTCTGAATGGTAAGGTACTCTGGAATATAGAGTCCAATACAAAAATCATTAATAGTATAACTGAAGTGACTATTTATCTCAAAGGGGCTGGAATACAAAGGGGAGGAGTTATGTGTGAGTTGTAGAGAGCCTTAGGGTGCGATTTGCCGAAATATTTTGACGTGTCGCTTTGGGTGCGATTGGCAGGTTGTTTCTCAGTGGCCGCGTTGGCGAGATCGTGGCCCGTATTTAACGGCACTTTGTACTGAAAATGAGCTCCCGCGAGCTTCTCGATATTACTGGCTGTCTCGCCATCTAATTCGCCAGACCCGTGCCTCAGCGTCTCGCTACCAAGACGAGCTGCTTAGAAACGCTCCCTCACCAATACCACCTGGAAGGCAGTGGCAGCGGCTGTCAGTGCGGGAAGTATGACCAGGAGCGCCCAGCCCCCTAACCACCCCCCCCACCAAACGAACACCTTTCACCGGCTGATACCTCGCACCCTGCCCACATCTGATCTTCATGCTCCCGCTGGCACCCACCAGCACAAATCTCCTTGTCCAGTTACGGTGCCCACACTTTCCATCTGCCATAGAACCCCCTGGTCCATCAAGCACGTCTCTCACAAAGCCCTCTTTTTGTCCCCGCAGGAGGAGGTAGCCCATAATAAGCGGGAGTGGACCAAGACAGAGGGCGGAGGACCAGAGATCTGAGTCCTCACACCCATGAGGAACGGGCTCTGGAGATCGCAGGGATGCCCGAGGAGAGAGCAGGAACCGACAGCGAGGTTGTCTGCACCCAGGTCACCTTTCTCCAGTGAGTTGTTTATGTCGGACAAAATGATCCTTCCCCCTCACTGACCACATGTCCACTGTCTCGCAGGATCACCATTTGATTGGGCAGGGCCACCCGGACTCACCCCACACCCCCCCAGAGGAGAGCTCCGAGGAGACCACTATCAAAGCGTCACAGCCGTCAACCCCTCCCCCTTCCAGCAGCGCACACACACACCTCAATGGGCGACATTAGTGGACAGGCATTGACAACCTGGTACAGATAATGGGGTGGTGCCACGACTCGCAGCGCCAGACGACTCAGAGGCCTCTGAAGTTCACTCCAACTTCACCTCCATCCCACGGAGACCCCAGGGGCCAAGAGACACGTCAGGGAGGAGGAGGCGGTGGAGGGCAAACCGGGGTCTGCCCACCAAGGAGACAATGACAGTCTCCAGTTCTTCCGAATCTACCCCCCCCCCTCCCCCCCCCCAACCCCCGTCTCCTGACACCGGAGTATCTCAAGGTCAGAGGGCATGGTGAAGCCAGCAACGGCGGTAAATCGTCCGGGGCCCCCGGCTCCAGAGGACGTCCACCAAGAGCATCAAAGGCCGCAGGGTGCGGAAAGCAACAGGCTGCCTCCCCCTCAGAGGTGCATGCTGGGGCCACTGTGTAGCTCGGGTAAATGGAAATGTCCAGTGTTCATTAAAGCAGCATCTGATACCTGTGCAGCCTCTGTCACATCAGCCTGCCTACACCCCCACTCACTGTTGCTCTCCGCACCCCCCAAGCACAGTGATCCAAGATTAAACACCCCCCCCCCCCCCATGCAGGCTGTGGTCACAGGCTGTGAACACGCTGTCAGCAACAAGACAGGAGTCAGACTTCAGCAGAAACTGAGAAGCACCAGAGATAATCTCACAGTGAGTGACCATCACTCTCCCATTGACACACTGACAGTGCCGACACAGGCCCATCATTCAGGAGGAGGATGGGGAGTGTGAAAGAGGGTGAGCTCGTCCTCTGATAAGCGAGGGAGTGTGCGGCCGTCCTTGCACTTTGGCATTCCGGAACCCCCACCTGTCCAGGGGTTCTGCTGGGACCCGATATCGGGGGGGGGGGGGGGGGGGGGGGGGGGGGGGGGGTTCTGCTGGGACCCGATATCGGGGATTCTGCTGGGAGCTGATATCGGGGGATTCTGCTGGGAGCTGATATCGGGGGGTTCTGCTGGGAGCTGATATCGGGGATTCTGCTGGGAGCTGATATCGGGGGGTTCTGCTGGGAGCTGATATCGGGGATTCTGCTGGGAGGTGATAGCAAAGGTTCTGCTGGGAGCTGATATTGGGGGTTCTGCTGGGAGCTGATATCGGGGGGGTTCTGCTGGGAGCTGATATCGGGGGGTTCTGCTGGGAGCTGATATCGGGGGTTCTGCTGGGAGCTGATATCGGGGGGTTCTGCTGGGAGCTGATATCGGGGGGTTCTGCTGGGAGCTGATATCGGGGGGTTCTGCTGGGAGCTGATATCAAAGGGTTCTTCTGGGAGCGGATATCGACGGTTCTACTGGGAGCTGGTATCGACGGTTCTGCTGGGAGCTGGTATCGACGGTTCTGCTGGGAGCTGGTATTGACGGTTCTGCTGGGAGTCGATATCGACGGTTCTGTTGGGAGCTGATATTGGTGGGCTCTACTGGGAGCTGATATCGACGGTTCTGCTGGGAGTCGATATCGACGGTTCTGTTGGGAGCTGGTATCGACGGTTCTGCTGGGAGCTGGTATCGACGGTTCTGCTGGGAGCTGATATTGGTGGGCTCTGCTGGGAGCTGATATCGACGGTTCTGCTGGGAGTCGATATCGATGGTTTTGCTGGGAGCTGATATCGGGGGTTCTGCTGGGGGCTGATACCAGCAGCAAGACAGGAGTCAGACTTCAGCAGAAACTGAGAAGCACCAGGGATAATCTCACAGTGAGTGACCATCACTCTCCCATTGACACACTGACAGTGCCGACACAGGCCCATCACACGAGATATCACACAGACCCTGGGAGGGTAGTTGGGGGAGGGGGGTGGTAGTAAGCAGGAGGAGGATGGGGAGTGCGAAAGAGGGTGAGCTCGTCCTCTGAGAAGCGAGAGAGTGTGCGGCCGTTCTGGCACATTGGCATTCCGGAACCCCCACCTGTCCAGGGCATTCTGCTGGGACCCGATATCGGGGGGGGGGGGGGGGGGGCGGTTCTGCTGGGACCCGATATCGGGGGGGGGGGGGTTCTGCTGGGACCCGATATCGGGGATTCTGCTGGGGGGTGATATCGACGGTTCTGCTGGGAGCTGATATCGACGGTTCTGCTGGGAGCTGATGTTGGGGGGTTCTGCTGGAACCTGATATTGGGGGGTTCTGCTGGGACCCGATATCGGGGGGTTCTGCTGGAACCTGATATTGGGGGGTTCTGCTGGGACCCGATATCGGGGGGAGGGGGGGGGTTCTGCTGGGACCCGATATTGGGGGTTCTGCTGGAACCTGATATTGGGGGGTTCTGCTGGGACCCGATATCGGGGGGTTCTGCTGGGACCCGATATCGGGGGGTTCTGCTGGGACCCGATATCGGGGGGTTCTGCTGGGACCCAATATCGGGGGGTTCTGCTGGGAGCTGATAGCAAAGGTTCTGCTGGGAGCTGATAGCAAAGGTTCTGCTGGGAGCTGATATTGGGGGTTTTGCTGGGAGCTGATAGGAAAGGTTCTGCTGGGAGCTGATAGCGAAGGTTCTGCTGGGACCCGATATCGGGGGGTTCTGCTGGCAGCTGATATCGGGGGGTTCTGCTGGGGGCTGATATCAAACTGTTCTTCTGGGAACTGATATTGAAGGTTCTACTGGGACCTGTTATAGACGGTTCTGCTGGGAGCTGATATCGGGGGGGGGGGGGGGGGGGGGGGGGGTTCTGCTGGGACCCGATATCGGGGATTCTGCTGGGAGCTGATATCGGGGGATTCTGCTGGGAGCTGATATCGGGAGGTTCTGCTGGGAGCTGATATCGGGGATTCTGCTGGGAGCTGATATCGGGGGGTTCTGCTGGGAGCTGATATCGGGGATTCTGCTGGGAGCTGATAGCAAAGGTTCTGCTGGGAGCTGATATTGGGGGTTCTGCTGGGAGCTGATATCGGGGGGTTCTGCTGGGAGCTGATATCGGGGGGTTCTGCTGGGAGCTGATATCGGGGGTTCTGCTGGGAGCTGATATAGGGGGGTTCTGCTGGGAGCTGATATCGGGGGGTTCTGCTGGGAGCTGATATCGGGGGGTTCTGCTGGGAGCTGATATCAAAGGGTTCTTCTGGGAGCGGATATCGACGGTTCTACTGGGAGCTGGTATCGACGGTTCTGCTGGGAGCTGGTATCGACGGTTCTGCTGGGAGCTGGTATCGACGGTTCTGCTGGGAGTCGATATCGACGGTTCTGTTGGGAGCTGATATTGGTGGGCTCTACTGGGAGCTGATATCGACGGTTCTGCTGGGAGTCGATATCGACGGTTCTGTTGGGAGCTGGTATCGACGGTTCTGCTGGGAGCTGGTATCGACGGTTCTGCTGGGAGCTGATATTGGTGGGCTCTGCTGGGAGCTGATATCGACGGTTCTGCTGGGAGTCGATATCGACGGTTTTGCTGGGAGCTGATATCGGGGGTTCTGCTGGGGGCTGATACCAGCAGCAAGACAGGAGTCAGACTTCAGCAGAAACTGAGAAGCACCAGAGATAATCTCACAGTGAGTGACCATCACTCTCCCATTGACAGTGCCGACACAGGCCCATCACACGAGATATCACACAGACCCTGGGAGGGTAGTTGGGGGAGGGGGGTGGTAGTAAGCAGGAGGAGGATGGGGAGTTCGAAAGAGGGTGAGCTCGTCCTCTGAGAAGCGAGAGAGTGTGCGGCCATTCTGGCACATTGGCATTCCGGAACCCCCACCTGTCCAGGGCATTCTGCTGGGACCCGATATCGGGGGGGGGGGGGGGCGGTTCTGCTGGGACCCGATATCGAGGGGGGGGGTTCTGCTGGGACCCGATATCGGGGATTCTGCTGGGGGGTGATATCGACGGTTCTGCTGGGAGCTGATATCGACGGTTCTGCTGGGAGCTGATATTGGGGGGTTCTGCTGGAACCTGATATTGGGGGGTTCTGCTGGGACCCGATATCGGGGGGTTCTGCTGGAACCTGATATTGGGGGGTTCTGCTGGGACCCGATATCGGGGGGAGGGGGGGGGGTTCTGCTGGGACCCGATATTGGGGGTTCTGCTGGAACCTGATATTGGGGGGTTCTGCTGGGACCCGATATCGGGGGGTTCTGCTGGGACCCGATATTGGGGGGTTCTGCTGGGACCCGATATCGGGGGGTTCTGCTGGGACCCAATATCGGGGGGTTCTGCTGGGAGCTGATAGCAAAGGTTCTGCTGGGAGCTGATAGCAAAGGTTCTGCTGGGAGCTGATATTGGGGGTTCTGCTGGGAGCTGATAGGAAAGGTTCTGCTGGGAGCTGATAGTGAAGGTTCTGCTGGGACCCGATATCGGGGGGTTCTGCTGGCAGCTGATATCGGGGGGTTCTGCTGGGGGCTGATATCAAACTGTTCTTCTGGGAACTGATATCGAAGGTTCTACTGGGACCTGTTATAGACGGTTCTGCTGGGAGCTTATATCGGGGGGGGGGGGGGGGGGGGGGGTTCTGCTGGGAGCTGATATCGACGGTTCTGCTGGGAGCTGATACCAGGGGTTGGTGCTGGGAGCTGATATCGGGGGAGTTCTGCTGGGAGCTGATATCGGGAGGTTCTGCTGGGAGCTGATATAGACGGTTCTGCTGGGAGCTGATACCAGGGGTTGTGCTGGGAGCTGAAATCGGGGGGTGTTCTCAACATTTCTGTGAATGGGGACAGAGTTGGTCAAAGAGTTAGGTGTTTGATGTTTTGTGGAATTAGATGGTCTTGTGAATCATAGAATCCCTTCAATGCAGAAGGAGGCCATTTGGCCCAACAAGTCTCCACCTGTCCCCCTTAAACAGCATCCTACCTCTACCCACTTCACCGCAAACCCGTAACTCCACCTAATCTTTGGACACTAGGGGGCAAGTTAACATGGCCAATCATGGCTGAACTCTGATCATTATTTTTAAACAATGAAAATATTGTCCTGTCCCATGCTTTGAAGGTATCAGCTGCCATTCTACACTTGAAGCTTCATAAGGTGGAGTGGGAAACAGAACAATGACAACTACTTCAAATTCTTAAAGCTAGTAACTGAAGGTAAACACGCTCATGTATTGATGTTAAATCAATATCTTGAGGTTTTAAAACAGATTTACAAAGTACTGCCAATCCGGAGATTCGCTAGGATGACCCTCTTTAGAACTAATTTCAAAATGTAAACTTTTATTTATGATATTTATTCAAATAATAAGCCAAACACGATGATTTAGATTCACAAATATTCCACTGCAGGGTTGTGTATTATACTATAAGGATGTTTCATAAATATTATTATTAGAATATCTCATACTGTCAAACATTATTAAATGTGTGTGTGTTACATAAATGACTATTTAATAGCTACAATCCAATTAACACATTCATTAAACTTGTTACTGTGCTATTTTCTGAATAAGGTTAACTAAAGAACTCCTGCCGCTGATTTGCACATCAATCTACCCACCACGCAGATCCTTTGAAAGAAATACACTTTTAATTATTAACACATTCTTTTTGTTCTTGCTATGATACAGTTTCACAGCAGGGCCCTCTCCCATGGTAACAAGTTATTTTTCCTGCCCCCACATAAGGATCTCATCCTAAAGCCTGGATCAATTTTATCAGGATCTATTTTATTTACTCATATGCATTATATCGATCCAGTTATAGACACACATTGGGTAAATACTACTTTATAAACCAGTGTAGTATTACACTTTAGTAAAGTGATTTGACAGCAATATAAAGTAGTAAATTATGATATCCCTTTGTCAGCTACGACTCTCAGCAACTTTTACAGATGCACCGTAGAAAGAATTCTTTCTGGTTGTATCACAGCTTGGTATGGAGCCTGCTCTGCCCAAGACCGCAGGAAACTACAAAAGGTAGTGAATGTAGCCCAGTCCATCACGCAAACCAGCCTCCCATCCATTGACTGTATCTATAATTCACGCTGCCTCAGAAAGGCAGCCAGCATAATTAAGGGCCCCACGCACCCCGGACATACTCTCTTCCACCTTCTTCCATCAGGAAAAAGATGCCAAAGTTAGAAGTCACGTACCAACCGACTCAAGAACAGCTTCTTCCCTGCTGCAATCAGACTTTTGAATGGACCTACCTCATATTAAGTTGATCTTTTCTCTACACCTTGCTATAACTGTAACATTATATTCTGCAGTCTCTCCTTCCTTCCCTATGTACGGTATGCATTGTTTGTACAGCATGCAAGAAACAATACTTTTCACTGTATACTAATACGTGACAATAATAAATTAAATCAAATCAAATCAAACAGCTTTGCAAATGTCTAACGGTTTAAATTTCCTATATTCCGAGATGCAGGATATGGTAAGACATTGTATAAATGGTGGAGATGTATTCAGGAGTTTTCCAGTTAGTTATATACAGTTCCTGGATTTGGACTCTGATAATATTTAATTTGCAAAATCAAGCTACAATAATTAATAATTAAATTGTCAATATGCAGGTCTGACTGCGATTTCCTGAGCCCATTTGCCCCGGATAGAAATCCTGTTATGACTGCTAAATCTGATAAATATAAATTAAAAAATAAATGCATAAGTTTGAATTCATTATGATATTTATAAACAGCTTCACGCCTTTGCTTCCGAGTCATTAGATCTCTGCACCCCCACCCCCCCCCCCCCCTCCCCCCCGCTGGCATGATGTAGTGCCGGTGGAAATCGCTACTAGTTTCCAAAGAGGGAAATCAAGATCACCACACCATAGAGTCCCCCAGGTGGTGAGGGGGGTTTGGAGTCCCCCAGGTGGTGAGGGGGGTTTGGAGTCCCCCAGGTGGTGAGGGGGGTTTGGAGTCCCCCAGGTGGTGAGGGGGGTTTGGAGTCCCCCAGGTGGTGAGGGGGGTTTGGAGTCCCCAGGTGGTGAGGGGGTTTGGAGTCCCCCAGGTGGTGAGGGGGGTTTGGAGTCCCCCAGGTGGTGAGGGGGGTTTGGAGTCCCCCAGGTGGTGAGGGGGGTTTGGAGTCCCCCAGGTGGTGAGGGGGGTTTGGAGTCCCCCAGGTGGTGAGGGGGGTTTGGAGTCCCCCAGGTGGTGACGGGGGTTTGGAGTCCCCCAGGTGGTGAGGGGGGGTTGGAGTCCCCCAGGTGGTGAGGGGGGTTTGGAGTCCCCCAGGTGGTGAGGGACTGCCCCCCCTGTTGGGGGGAGGGGACACCTCCTCTGAGAATGGAGTAGGCGATCTCGGTGTAGCGAGGCTTGCTGGCTCTGAGGCCCCATCCTGCCAGAGTGACGCCGCAGGAAACACCCCCTTGTTTTTTCTGACAAAGTTTCAAAAGATCTGGGCTGGAATTCTCTGTAGCCCAACACCAAAATCGGGATCGGTGATCGGGCGGAGAATGCCTTCTGATGCAGGAATCGGGGAAGGTGCCGGTTTGACGCTGGTTCACGATGCTCCGCCCCCTCCAAATTGGCTTCATCGGAAAGCGCGCTGCGCGTAGTCGCAACGTCACTGGCGCATCATCAGCCGGCCCACCCACGATCCTCCGTCCCCGATGAGCCAAGTTCCCGAAGGCCATGTGTGGTCACAGCAGTTGGGAACTTGACGTGCCAGTTTTGGACAGTGTCCAGCGTCGCCACACTCGGCTGGGATCTATGCCGCGGGCCGGGGACCTCTACTAGGGCTGGGGGGGGGGGGGGGGGGGGGGGGTTGGCCATGAGGTGGGCTGTGGGGTTAGGGTGATGGGGTACGCGGTCCAGCATGTTTTTCAGCACAACCGGAGCAGCCGGTCAGCCCTGTGCATGCGCGGCCCGGGATCCGGCGATTCTCTGGCCTTTTTCCGTGCAGTCCACGGGGCTTTCACGTGCCGCTGGTGCTAGCCCCCCACTGGCACAGGGATCGATGAGGGGTTTGCTGCGATTTTCCCGTCGTGAATCACCCGTGGATTCTCTGTTGGTGCCGGCAAGTGGCCACAGGAATGGCCGGGAGAAACACCCTGGTTTCAATCAGAACATGACACTTTGCCATATTTTGGTAAAATCCCACCCTTGCCCTTTATCTAACTACACACAAACATTCTAACCCACTCCTGCAAACGGATACAGCACTCCCATCAGCAAATAACTGCTACAGCCTCATCCTTAACGTTCCTACACATGTTTTAATAATGTAGATTAGCTCTTTCAATAACAATAATAACACAACTTCTTTATTCACAGAACACTAATGGATGTTGAGTTATCTGGGGCTAATGTGTTTGCTAAAGTATCTCAGTATTAGCAGCTTTGAAGAAAGAAATTGGGTCAGGAGACGGATAATTGGTTAATTCATCAACATGCTAATGCTTCAGAAACAGCCACACTTGAAGGGAGGCTTTAATTGGACTTTGTGTTTCTGATGCTTTGTCCGACAAGAAAACCATTGTCAGTTTAATCGATGTAAAGTTAAATTATTCTGCAAACTCACCAGTCACAATTACAACTCAGTTTACCCCTGTAATACCACATCCCAGGTTACTGAGGGAAGCGAGGGACGAAATAGCTGGGGCCTTAACAGATATCTTTGCAGCATCCTTGAGCACGGGTGAGGTCCCGGAGGACTGGAGAATTGCTAATGCTGTCCCTTTGTTTAAGAAGGGTAGCAGGGATAATCCAGGGAATTATAGACCTGTGAGCTTGACGTCATGGTAGACAAACTGTTGGAGAAGATACTGAGGGATAGGATCTATTCACATCTGGAAGAAAATAGACTTATCAGTGATAGGCAGCATGGTTTTGTGCAGGGAAGGTCATGTCTTACAAACCTAATAGAATTCTTTGAGGAAGTGACAAAGTTAATTGATGAGGGAAGGGCTGTAGATGTCATATACATGGACTTCAGTAAAGCATTTGATAAAGTTTCCCATGGCAGGTTGATGGAAAAAGTGAAGTCGTATGGGGTTCAGGGTGAACTAGCTAGATGGATAAAGAACTGGCTGGGCAACAGGAGACAGAGAGTAGTGGTGGAGGGGAGTGTCTCAAAATGGAGAAGGGTGACTAGTGGTGTTCCACAGGGATCCGTGCTCGGACCACTGTTGTTTGTGATCTGCATAAATGATCTGGACGAAGGTATTAGTGGTCTGATGAGCAAGTTTGCAGATGATACTAAGATTGTTGGAGTTGCAGATAGCGAGGTGGACTGTCAGAGAATACAGCAAAATATAGATATGTTGGAGAGTTGGGCAGAGAAATGGCAGATGGAGTTCAATCCAGGCAAATGCGAGGTGATGCATTTTGGAAGATCCAATTTAAGAGCGGACTATACGGTCGATGGAAGAGTCCTGGGGAAAATTGATGTACAGAGAGATCTGGGAGTTCAGGTCCATTGTACCCTGAAGGTGGCAACGCAGGTCGATAGAGTGGTCAAGAAGGCATACAGTATGCTTGCCTTCATCGGACGGGGTATTAAGTACAAGAGTTGGCAGGTCATGTTACAGTTGTATCGGACTTTGGTTCAGCCACATTTGGAATACTGCGTGCAGTTCTGGTCGCCACATTACCAGAAGGATGTGGATGCTTTGGAGAGGGTGCAGAGGAGGTTCACCAGGATGTTACCTGGTTTTGAGGGTGCTAGCTATGAAGAAAGGTTGAGTAGATTGGGATTGTTTTCATTGGAAAGACGGAGGTTGAGGGGAGACCTGATTGAGGTCTACAAAGTTATGAGAGGTATGGACAGGGTGGATAGCAACAGGCTTTTTACAAGAGTAAAAGTCAATTACAAGGGATCACGATTTCAAGGTGAGAGGGGAAAAGTTTAAGGGAGATGTGCGAGGAAAGTTTTTTATGCAGAGGGAGGTGGGTGCCTGGAATGCTTTGCCAGCGGAGGTGGTAGAGGCGGGCACGATAGCATCATTTAAGATGCATCTAGACAGATATATGAACAGGTGGAGAACAGAGGGAAGTAGATCCTTGGAAAATAGGCAACAGGTTTAGATAAAGGATCTGGATCGGCGCAGGCTGGGAGGGCCGAAGGGCCTGTTCCTGGGCTGTAATTTTCTTTGTTCTTTGTTATCCTGGGATTTTGGATCTTAGCCATCACATGTTGGCTGAGGTGCTTCTGCATCGGGCTGCCGAGCAAAATCTAAACACCATTTCCCAGATCTTGCACCAGATCTCAATCCCATTCACTACGCTGGGAAATGGCAGTCAGGAAACACAGAAAATAACTAACAAGAGACGATTTAGCAAATCTAATGATATAATTCATAGAGAGAAGGACATTTTTATTAATAACTTGAAATTCTATAAACAGGACTAATTATATGTATAATATGTACTTGATTTAACGGAAACGTTTCTATCTGTCATGTTGTGCGCGATTGGAGAGGTGTTTGACAGCCGAATTCGCGAGATCCTGACCCGTATTCAATGGCACTTAGCGGCAGAAATGAGCCCCATTAACGTCTCGCCATTACAGGCCGTCTTGCCGGCTGATTCACCAGAATTGTGCCTCAGTGTCTCACTGCTAACAAGAGGGAGCTGCTTGTAAACGCTTCCTCACCAGAGACAGGGGGTCAGTGACAGGGGGTCAGAGACAGGGGGGGGTCAATGACGTGGGACAGAGACAGGGGGTCAGAGACAGGGGGGGGGTCAGTGACGTTGGTCAGAGACAGGGGGTCAGAGACGTGGGACAGAGACAGGGGGTCAGAGACGTGGGACAGAGACAGGGGGTCAGTGACGTGGGTCAGAGACAGGGGGGGTCAGTGACGTGGGACAGAGACAGGGGGTCAGTGACGTGGGACAGAGACAGGGGGTCAGTGACGTGGGTCAGAGACAGGGGGTCAGAGACAGGGGGTCAGAGACAGGGGGTCAGTGACGTGGGTCAGAGACGTGGGACAGAGACAGGGGGTCAGTGACGTGGGACAGAGACAGGGGGGGTCAGTGACGTGGGTCAGAGACAGGGGGTCAGTGACGTGGGTCAGAGACAGGGGGTCAGTGACGTGGGACAGAGACAGGGGGTCAGTGACGTGGGACAGAGACAGGGGGTCAGAGACAGGGGGTCAGTGACGTGGGTCAGAGACAGGGGGTCAGAGACAGGGGGTCAGTGACGTGGGACAGAGACAGGGGGTCAGTGACAGGGGGTCAGTGACAGGGGGTCAATGACGTGGGACAGAGACAGGGGGACAGAGACAGGGGGTCAGAGACAGGGGGTCAGTGACGTGGGACAGAGACAGGGGGTCAGTGACGTGGGTCAGAGACAGGGGGTCAGAGACAGGGGGTCAGAGACAGGGGGTCAGTGACGTGGGTCAGAGACGTGGGACAGAGACAGGGGGTCAGTGACGTGGGACAGAGACAGGGGGGGTCAGTGACGTGGGTCAGAGACAGGGGGTCAGTGACGTGGGTCAGAGACAGGGGGTCAGTGACGTGGGACAGAGACAGGGGGTCAGTGACGTGGGACAGAGACAGGGGGTCAGAGACAGGGGGTCAGTGACGTGGGTCAGAGACAGGGGGTCAGAGACAGGGGGTCAGTGACGTGGGACAGAGACAGGGGGTCAGTGACAGGGGGTCAGTGACAGGGGGTCAATGACGTGGGACAGAGACAGGGGGACAGAGACAGGGGGTCAGAGACAGGGGGTCAGTGACGTGGGACAGAGACAGGGGGTCAATGACGTGGGTCAGAGACAGGGGGTCAGTGACGTGGGACAGAGACAGGGGGTCAGTGACAGTGGGACAGTGACAGGGGGTCAGTAACACGGGGTCAGTAACACGGGGTCAGTAACACGGGGTCAGTAACACGGGGTCAGTGACACGGGGTCAGTAACACGGGGTCAGTGACAGGGGGTCAGTGACGGGGGTCAGTGACAGGGGGTCAGTGACGTGGGTCAGAGACAGGGGGTCAGGGACGTGGGTCAGAGACAGGGGGTCAGAGACAGGGGGTCAGTGACATGGGACAGAGACAGGGGGTCAATGACGTGGGACAGAGACAGGGGGGTCAGAGACGTGGGATAGAGACTGGGGGTCAGTGACGTTGGTCAGAGACAGGGGGTCAGAGACAGGGGGTCAGTGACGTGGGACAGAGACAGGGGGTCAGTGACGTGGGACAGTGACAGGGGGGTCAGTGACGTGGGACAGAGACAGGGGGTCAGTGACAGGGGGTCAGTGACGTGGGACAGAGACAGGGGGTCAGTGACGTGGGTCAGAGACAGGGGGTCAGTGACGTGAGTCAGAGACAGGGGGTCAGTGACAGGGGGTCATTGACAGGGGGTCAGAGACAGGGGGTCAGTGACGTGGGTCAGAGACAGGGGGTCAGTGACGTGGGTCAGAGACAGGGGGTCAGAGACAGGGGGTCAGAGACAGGGGGTCAGTGACGTGGGTCAGAGACAGGGGGTCAGTGACAGGGGGTCAGTGACACGGGGTCAGTGACAGGGGGTCAGTGACAGGGGGTCAGTGACAGGGGGTCAGTGACGTGGGTCAGAGACAGGGGGTCAGTGACGTGGGTCAGAGACAGGGGGTCAGGGACGTGGGTCAGAGACAGGGGGTCAGAGACAGGGGGTCAGTGACGTGAGTCAGAGACAGGGGGTCAGGGACGTGGGTCAGAGACAGGGGGTCAGAGACAGGGGGTCAGTGACATGGGACAGAGACAGGGTGTCAGAGACAGGGGGTCAGAGACAGGGGGTCAGAGACAGGGGGTCAGTGACGTGGGTCAGAGACAGGGGGTCAGTGACGTGGGACAGAGACAGGGGGTCAGAGACAGGGGGTCAGAGACAGGGGGTCAGTGACGTGGGCCAGTGACAGGGGGTCAGTGACGTGGGACAGAGACAGGGGGTCAGAGACAGGGGGTCAGAGACAGGGGGTCAGGGACGTGGGTCAGAGACGGGGGTCAGAGACAGGGGGTCAGTGACGTGGGTCAGAGACAGGGGGTCAGTGATGTGGGTCAGAGACAGGGGGTCAGTGATGTGGGACAGAGACAGGGGGACAGAGACAGGGGGTCAGAGACAGGAGGTCAGAGACAGGGGGTCAGAGACAGGGGGTCAGTGACGTGGGTCAGAGACGGGGGTCAGAGACAGGGGGTCAGTGACGTGGGACAGAGACAGGTGGTCAGAGACAGGGGGTCAGTGACGTGGGACAGAGACAGGGGGTCAGAGACAGGGGGTCAGTGACAGGGGGTCAGTGACGTGGGACAGAGACAGGGGGTCAGAGACAGGGGGTCAGTGACGTGGGCCAGAGACAGGGGGTCAGGGACGTGGGTCAGAGACAGGGGGTCAGAGACAGGGGGTCAGTGACATGGGACAGAGACAGGGGGTCAGTGACGTGGGACAGAGACAGGGGGTCAGTGACGTGGGACAGAGACAGGGGGTCAGTGACGTGGGTCAGAGACAGGGGGTCAGTGACGTGGGTCAGTGACGTGGGACAGAGACAGGGGGTCAGAGACGTGGGACAGAGACAGGGGGTCAGTGACGTGGGACAGAGACAGGGGCTCAGTGACGTGGGTCAGAGACAGGGGGGTCAGAGACGTGGGATAGAGACTGGGGGTCAGTGACGTTGGTCAAAGACAAGGGGTCAGTGACGTGGGACAGAGACAGGGGGTCAGTGACGTGGGACAGAGACAGGGGGTCAGTGACGTGGGACAGAGACAGGGGGTCAGTGACAGGGGGTCAGAGACAGGGGGTCAGTGACGTGGGTCAGAGACAGGGGGTCAGAGACAGGGGGTCAGTGACAGGGGGTCAGAGACAGGGGGTCAGTGACGTGGGTCAGAGACAGGGGGTCAGTGACGTGGGTCAGAGACAGGGGGTCAGTGACAGGGGGTCAGAGACAGGGGGTCAGAGACAGGGGGTCAGTGACGTGGGTCAGAGATGTGGGTCAGAGACAGGGGGTCAGAGACAGGGGGTCAGTGACGTGGGTCAGAGACAGGGGGTCAGTGACGTGGGTCAGAGACAGGGGTCAGTGACAGGGGGTCAGAGACAGGGGGTCAGTGACGTGGGTCAGAGATGTGGGTCAGAGACAGGGGGTCAGAGACAGGGGGTCAGTGACGTGGGTCAGAGACAGGGGGTCAGAGACAGGGGGTCAGAGACAGGGGACAGATAAAGGGGATCAGAGACAGGGGGTCAGAGACAGGGGGTCAGTGACAGGGGGTCAGAGACAGGGGGTCAGTGACGTGGGACAGAGACAGGGGGTCAGAGACAGGGGTCAGTGACGTGGGACAGAGACAGGGGGTCAGGGATGTGGGTCAGAGACAGGGGGTCAGAGACAGGGGGTCAGAGACAGGGGGTCAGAGACAGGGGTCAGTGATGTGGGACAGAGACAGGGGGTCAGGGATGTGGGTCAGAGACAGGGGGTCAGTGACAGGGGGTCAGAGACAGGGGGTCAGTGACAGGGGGTCAGAGACAGGGGTCAGAGACAGGGGTCAGAGACAGGGGGTCAGAGACAGGGGGTCAGTGACGTGGGTCAGTGACGTGGGTCAGAGACAGGGGGTCAGTGACAGGGGGTCAGAGACAGGGGGTCAGTGACGTGGGACAGAGACAGGGGGTCAGAGACAGGGGGTCAGTAATGTGGGACAGAGACAGGGGGTCAGTGACGTGGGTCAGAGACAGGGGGTCAGAGACAGGGGGTCAGAGACAGGGGGTCAGTGACGTGGGACAGAGACAGGGGGTCAGAGACAGGGGGTCAGTGACGTGGGACAGAGACAGGGTGTCAGTGACATGGGTCAGAGACAGCAGGCAGGGAGCCGAGGGCAGGTACAGAGAGTCAGGACTAAGTGCCAGGAGGATTGGGGACAGATAATTGGGGGTCAAGGGCAGAGGATTGAAGAATGGCAATGCTCTAGAGGCCCTAGTCTCACTGGGACCCAGCATAAAACTTTGATAAAATCAGAGGAGGCACACTCCTCAAAGGCACGAGTGGAGACTACCACGAGATCCATTTCCGAGGAACAGGCCAGACACCCAAGACTGACAACACCAAGAATTGCTCTTCTGTATTCAATGTAGTTCTCAAACAAAGTGTGGAGGTGAAATTTGGGCCAATGCTGAATGTTTTTAACAAGCTCTCAACACACAGGCCTCCCAGTCACTGGAGACAGGTCAGTGTCTTCCCCCTTCCCCCTGGGGAATACCCCAGCAGGGATTTGACAGAGTCTGGCGGAGTTTGTGTTGGAGAGACCAGCAGGGAATACCCCAGCACAGACCAGCAGGGAATACCCCAGCAATGAATACCCCAGCAGGGAATACCCCAGCACAGGCCAGCAGGGAATATCCCAGCACAGACCAACAGGGAATACCCCAGCAGGGAATACCCCAGCACAGACCAGCAGGGAATACCCCTGCACAGACCAGCAGGGAATATCCCAGCACAGACCAGCAGGGAATACCCCAGCAGGGAATACCCCAGCAGGTAATACGCCAGCAGGGAATACCCCAGCACAGACCAGCAGGGAATACCCCAGCAGGGAATACCCCAGCACAGGCCAGCAGGGAATACCCCAGCAGGGAATACCCCAGCACAGGCCAGCAGGGAATACCCCAGCAGGGAATACCCCAGCACAGGCCAGCAGGGAATACCCCAGCACAGACCAGCAGGGAATACCCCACCAGGGTATACCCCAGCACAGACCAGAAGGGAATACCCCAGCAGAGAATACTCCAGCACAGACCAACAGGGAATACCCCAGCACAGACCAGCAGGGAATACACCAGCACATGCCAGCAGGGAATATCCCAACAGGGAATACCCCAGCACAGACCAGCAGGGAATACCCCAGCACAGACCGGCAGGGAATTCCCCAGCAGGGAATACCCCAGGACAGACCAGCAGGGAATACCCCAGCAGGGAATACCCCAGCACAGACCAGCAGGGAATACATCAGCACAGGCCAGCAGGGAATAGCCCAGCACAGACCAGCAGGGAATACCCCAGCACAGACCAGCAGGCAATACCCCAGCACAGACCAGCAGGAAATACCCCAGCAGGAAATACCCCAGCACAGACCAGCAGGGAATACCCCAGCAGGGAATACCCCAGCACAGACCAGCAGGGAATACCCCAGCAGGGAATACCCCAGCACAGACCAGCAGGGAATACCCCAGCACACACCAGCAGGGAATACCCCAGCACAGACCAGCAGGGAATACCCCAGCAGGGAATACCCCAGCACAGACCAGCAGGGAATACCCCAGCACACACCAGCAGGGAATACCCCATCAGGGAATACCCCAGCACAGGCCAGCAGGGAATACCCCAGCACAGGCCAGCAGGGAATACCCCAGCACAGACCAGCAGGGAATACCCCAGCAGGGAATACCCCAGCACAGACCAGCAGGGAATATCCCAGCACAGACCAGCAGGGAATACCCCAGCACAGACGGCAGGGAATACCCAGCACAGGCCAACAGGGAATACCCCAGCACAGGCCAGCAGGAAATACCCAGCACAGGCCAGCAGGGAATACCCCAGCAGGGAATAACCCAGCACAGGCCAGCAGGGAATACCCCAACACAGGCCAGCAGGGAATACCCCAGCAGGAAATACCCCAGCAGGGAATACCCCAGCACAGGCCAACAGGGAATACCCCAGCACAGGCCAACAGGGAATACCCCAGCACAGGCCAACAGGGAATACCACAGCAGGAAATACCCCAGCAGGGAATACCCCAGCAGGGAATACCCCAGCACAGACAAGCAGGGAATACCCCAGCAGGGAATACCCCAGCAGGGAATACCCCAGCACAGACCAGCAGGGAATACCCCAGCAGGGAATATCCCAGCACAGACCAGCAGGGAATACCCCAGCAGGGAATACCCCAGCACAGACCAGCAGGGAATACCCCAGCAGGGAATACCCCAGCACAGTCCAGCAGGGAATACCCCAGCAGGGAATACCCCAGCACACACCAGCAGGGAATACCCCAGCAGGGAATACCCCAGCACAGACCAGCAGGGAATACCCCAGCAGGGAATACCCCAGCACAGGCCAGCAGTCTGTGGAATATCGGGGTCCATTGTGCACGTTGCTGTAGAAACCCCTCCACAACTGACAAAAGCGTCAGCGAAGAGATCTCCTCTCCAGCCCCAAAATTTGATCATGTGACGTAATTCCTGATAAATCTACACACTGGGTGGACGGGAGTCAGTGCCTCAAAAACAAAAAAAAAAGATGCATGATCTCTGCTCGGAAAATGATGGATTTTCTCACTTGGAAAGAGCAGCGGCAGGAAGTGAATAATGATGATGGCAGCACCAAGTGTGTGAGCTTTTACAGAATACAGAAAGGGCGAGGAACGTATCTGTGACTGCACAGTTGGATGCCATTTTGAAGCTAATGAAGAAAGAGCAAACATGTTTCTGCATATTTCAGCTCTGAAGCAGAGAATTGCACAGATACACAGCTGGATGGTGTAGGATTATCTAAAAAGCAACCCCCCCCTCGATATCAATTTGCAATATTTTACATATACTATATATGATATATTATATATATATACACATGCAATAAAAGCCTGCTTAGCCTGTTAAATGCTTAAGAGAGGATGCTGAATCAGCAGGATTCCTTGCTTCCTAAGTCTTCTTTGTTCCCCTTTGTCAAGGTGAGCATTAACCCTGGTGTGATTTCAGGGGTTGGGCCGGTCAAAGCAGCTTGTTCCCTGTGTAATTCACCTTGGCTGGAGTTCAGGGAACGGCAGCAAGGCCCCGAAAGAGCCTCAAGACCCCATCAGAAAAAATATATAATAATCTTTATTAGTGTCACAAGCAGGCTTACATTAACACTGCAATGAAGTTACTGTGAAAATCCCCTAGTCGCCACATTCCGGCGCCTGTTCGGGTACACAGAGGGAGAATTCAGAATGTCCAGTTCACCGAACAGAGCGTCTTTCGGGACTTGTGGGAGGAAACCGGAGCACCCGGAGGAAACCCACGCAGACACGGGGAGAACGTGCAGACTCCGCACAGACAGTGACCCAAGCCGGGAATCGAACCCGGGTCCCTGCCGCCGTGAAGCAACAGTGCCAACGACTGGATAAAAGCAAATTACTGCGGATGCTGGAATCTGAAACGAAAGGGAAAATGCTGGAAAATCTCAGCAGGTCTGGCAGCATCTGTAGGAGAGAAAAGTACTAACGTTTCGAGTCTGATGACTCTTTGTCAAAGCTAACAGATGTGGAGATGCCGGCATTGGACTGGGGTGAGCACAGTAAGAAGTCTTACAACACCAGGGTAAAGTCCAACATGTTTGTTTCAAACACTAGCTTTGGAGCACTGCTCCTTCCTCAGGTGAATGAAGAGGTGGGTTCCAGAAACATATATATAGACAAAGTCAAAGATGCCAGACGATACTTAGAATGCGAGCATTAGCAGGTAATCAAATCGTTACAGATCTAGAGAGAGGGATAATCACAGGTTAAAGAGGTGTGACTTGTCTCAAGCCAGGACAGTTGGTAGGATTTTGAAAGTCCAGGCCAGATGGTGGGGGGTGGATGTAATGCGACATGAATCCAAGGTCCCGGTTGAGGGCGTACTCGTGTGCGGAACTTGGCTGTAAGTTTCTGCTCGGCGATTCTGCGTTGTCGCGCGTCCTGAAGGCTGCCTTGGAGAACGCTTACCCGGAGATCAGAGGCTGAATGCCCTTGACTGCTGAAGTGTTCCCCGACTGGAAGGGAACATTCCTGCCTGGTGATTGTCACGTGATGTCCGTTCATTTGTTGTCTCAGTGTCTGCATGGTCTCACCAATGTACCACGCTTCAGGACATACTTTCCTGCAGCCTATGAGGTAGACAACGTTGGCCAAGTCGCACGAGTATGTACTGTGTACCTGGTGGGTGGTGTTCACACGTGTAATGGTGGTACCCATGTCGATGATCTGGCACGTCTTGCAGAGATTGCCATGGCAGGGCTGTGTGGTGTCGTGGTCGCTTTTCTGAAGGCTGGGTAGTTGGCTGCAAACAGCGCCGGTCCTAGGGTTGCTGGTGCCCCGGGCAAGCTGAACTTCGGCGCCCTTGGGGGGGGGGGGGGGGGGGGGGGCTGGGGGGGTGGGGGCGGGGGGGGGGGGGGGCCGGGGGGGCAGGGCAGGGGGGGCGGGGGGCGGGGCCGGGGGGGCCGGGGGGGGCGGGGCCGGGGGGGGAGGGCAGGGGGGGGCGGGGGGCGGGCGGGGGGGGTGGGGGGGGGCGGGGGGCGGGGTCGGAGGGGGGGCCGGGGGGGGGCGGCGCCGAGGGGGGGGCAGAGGGGGGGGCCAAGGGGGGGGCCGAGGGGGGGCCGAGGGGGGGGGAGAGGGGGGGGCGAGGGGGAGGTGGGGCCGAGGGGGAGGCGGGGCCGAGGGGGGGGCCGAGAGAGGGGGGCCGAAAGGGGGGGGGCGGACCCGGGGGGGGACCCGAGGGGGGGCGGGGGGGGGGACCCGAGGGGGGGACGGGGGGACGGACCCGAGGGGGGGGCGGGGCGGGGCGGACCCGAGGGGGGGGCGGGGCAGGGGGACGGACCCGAGGGGGGCCGCCCTGGGGGAGGGCGGCCACCGCGCATGCGCTGGTTGGCACCGGCCCAACTGCGAATGCGCGGGACCCGAGTCTCTGGCGCCCCGTAGCACATAGCGCCCCGGGCGACTGCCCGAGTTGCCGGTGCCTTGAGCCGGCCCTGGCTGCAAACAGTGGTTTGTTTGAGGTTGCGCGGTTGTTTGAACACTTCAGCGGATGGTATTCTTGCTCGATTAATATATTCAACTCCCATTGAAATTAAAAATCCTAGAATTATCTCTTCGCAAAAAACTCCCCATAAACCTTCTGCCTGACTGCCCTGAATCGGGTCAAAGTGAGTCAGCAAATCCAGCCATTCATGAAAATAAACGGTATTTTTGTTAAACTTATTTATTTATTTATTTTACATTTAGAGTACCCAATTTTTTTTTTCCAATTAAGGGGCAATTTAGCTTGGCCAATCCACCTACCCGGCACATCTTTGGGTTGTGGGGGTGAAACCCACGCAAACACGGGGAGAATGTGCAAACTCCACACGGACAGTGACCCAGGACCGGGATCGAACCTGGGACCTCGGCGCCGTGAGGCAGCAGGGCTAACCCACTGCGCCACCACGCTGCCCTTTGTTAAACTTATTTTGATGAATGTTATGGTTTAGACATTACTTTGAAAAGTGAATAAACCGTGACATTGGAGTTCTGAACTCTTATGTTCAGCAAACGCTGCTGAGTTGATGTAAATCTAATGGGCTCCCCTTGTGATCACCTAAAAAAAATATATTTTTCCAATTAAGGGGCAATTTGGCGTTGCCAATCCACCCACCCTGCACATCAATGGGTGGGGATGGGGAGGGGGGTGAGTTGGGAGGAGACACGGGGAGAATGTGCACGCTCCACACGAACAGTGACCCGGGGCCGGGATCGAACCCGGGTCCTCGGTGCCGTGAGAAAGCATTGCTAGCCACTGCGCCACCGTGCTGCCTCCTTGTGTCAATCACATGGAATCATACAATACAGGAGAGGCCCTTCAGCCCATCAAGTTCCCTGATGAAAAACACATCTACACTAATTATTGGTAATAGTGTGATTGACTAATGGAATCTAACTACCAGCAGTATTTGTATCAGTTTGTTCCAGTATTTTGTCTATACATTACCCCTTAGCTCCTTTTAAATATTGTATCCCAGCTCCTTTAATATTCCTGTTCTCAAATGTCTCACAAACCCTTTCGTCCCCTTTACCATTTGTTTCCTCTCAGTTGAAATGTTTTAAGGATTGAAAGGTGGCACAGTGGTTAGCACTGGTGCTCACAGTGCCAGGGACCCAGATTCGATTCCCGGCTGAGGTCATTGTCTGTGCGGAGTCTGCACGTTCTCCCCGTGTCTGCGTGGGTTTCCTCCGGGCGCTCCAGTTTCAATCCACAGGCTCCGAAAGACGTGCTTGTTAGGTGAATTGGACATTCTGAATTCTCCCTCGGTGTACCCGAACAGGCGCCGGAATGTGGCGACTAGGGGATTTTCACAGTAACTTCATTGCAGTGTGAATGTAAGCCTACTTGTGACAATAATAAAGATTATCATATTTAATTATGTTTTGGGAACTACTGTCTTTGGCGTGCAACATCATCCCGTTTTCCCACTCCCCCATCCCTATCTGGGATTAGCAATCCTGGCTGGTCCAGCTGGCGGAACACCTCTACACGATACCATCAATGTTGCTATTCCTGATCATCCTTTAAGGAACAAGGGCAGCACGGTGGCCTAGTGGTTAGCACAACCGCCTCACGGCACTGAGGTCCCAGGTTCGATCCCGGCTCTGGGTCACTGTCCGTGTGGAGTTTGCACATTCTCCCTGTGTCTGCGTGGGTTTCGCCCCCACAACCCAAAAATGTGCACAGTAGGTGGATTGGCCACGCTAAATTGCCCCTTAATTGGAAAAAATAATTGGGTAATCTAAATTTATTAAAAAAAAAAAAAAAAAATCCTTTAAGGAACACGTTCCGCCAACAATGAACGATGAGACTCCCCAGTAGCTGTGGTTGGAACCTGAATAGCAAATCATTTGCTCATCATTCCAACATTCCTAAAAGCATGTTTTGTCGGTAGTAACTCAAATACCTCACCGTTGTACAAGGTATTGTTGTGAAACAATATTTTGGATAAAATCACTGTCTGGAAAAAAAAAAGCCTGATTTTAAATCTGTGTTTTTCTGCACATCATTTAGCAACAGCACCTTCTCACTGCAATAATTGCCTTTTAATGATCAGATATTAATGCAAATTGGATTCATCTGGAAATAAATCCTGCAGTGAGCTTGTGAAACTCGCCAGCTAGCATTCCCTCCAGCATTATAGAAATAATTCCAGCTGGGTTGAGGCCTGGCTATTTGTTTTTCAGACCAAGCTGCAGATAAAGGACATTAGCAGCAGCGTATGTTATCATGTGGGAGGCCTGCTGATTACCTAATGATGTATTATGTTGGTGTCTCGTCAGCATGCGCAGTCAGACCTCCCTCTGTCTGTAACCTTCAACCAAGCAGACTTTCTCCCAGTAAACAGGAAACATTAGTGTTAAAAGGGAATATTACCTTGTCTTGGGCACGTTGTTGAATTAACTGAGTTCCGTGATGTACAAATAATACAATGGCACGCTTAATGTTAAACTTGAAGGTGTCAACATAGATGTTGTTCGTAGTCCTGGCTCAATTCAGGTTGTGTTGTGTTTCCGAAAGTCTGGGATTGTTCCCATGGAATGGACGGTGGCTTGTACCCTTACAACGTAGCCGAATACCAGCCTCCCCGAACAGGCGCCGGAATGTGGTGACTAGGGGCTTTTCACAGTAACTTCATTTGAAGCCAACAGGTGACAATAAGCGATTTTCATTTCATTTCATTTACATCTGAACCAAAAATATATAGGCCTCTTCGCTTAACCTCAAATGCAGGCCAGTTGTGAGGAGGATTCATGGAATCGTGGGGGGCGATTCTCTGAGCCCCGCGATGGGCCGGGGAATCGCCGCAACCGCGCTACGACGTCCCAACGTGGCGCGGGTTTTCCGAGGTGCGGAGAATCGGCACCATTTGCGCCGGTGCTGGCCAGGGGCCGCTGCAATCGGCGGGGCCGCCGATTCTCTGGCCCGGATGGGCCGAGCGGCCGCGACACTGTCCTGCTGGCGCCGCTCACCCCTGGTCGCTGCCGGCGGGAACTCTGCGGGAACAGTTAAGGGGCAGCCTGTAAAAGGGGGGGTGGGGGGAGTGGGGAGGGAGGCTCCGATGTGGTCTGGCCCACGATCGGGACCCACCAATCGGTGGGCCAGCCTCTCCACCCCGGGCCTACTTTCTGGCGTGGCCGGCCCCTGAACACCGACTCCATCTTGAGTCAGGGTCGGCATGGTAAAGAAGTCCCCCGCGCATGTGCAGGATAGCGCGGCCCAACTGTGCATGCGCAGGATTGAGCTGTCCCAACTGTGCATGCGCAGGATTGAGCTGTCCCAACTGCGCATGCGCAGGATTGAGCTGTCCCAACTGCGCATGCGCAGGATTGAGCTGTCCCAACTGCGCATGCGCAGGATTGAGCTGTCCCAACTGCGCATGCGCGGGTTGGCGCGACGCCCATTTGGCGCCGGGAAAGGAGGCTGGAGCGCCGTAACCAGGCCCGGGTCGCGCTGTCGTGAAACGCAATGGTGTTCACGACGGGGTGAACTCTTGGGCCCAATATTGGAGAATCGCCCCCGTGGACTTTACAGTGTAGACAGAGGCCATTCGGCCCGTCAAGCCTGCACCGGCCCTTGGAAAGAATATGAGTGAAAAATGATATAATCTGCTTGCCGCAGTGTAAGTTATGGGAAAGTATCAGCATAACTACTCAAACAGGTCACTCTCACCAGCCTGGTTACACTTTTCAAAGAGGTTGTTACGCTATTTGGCATTGCAGCATGTTTAACACATCTTACTTTTCAAAAAGTCTTTTATGAGGTGCCAGACAATAAGATGGAACCTGTGGACTGAACAGGCTGATTATTATGGGCTGGATAAAGAATTGGTTACACTCTTGCAGACAGAATGTTAACCATCCCTAATTCAGTGGTAATAGAAAGGGTGGAGCTTACAACAATCGGCATCAATAGGGAAACGGTACTCAACAAACTCTTGGGATTGAGGGCGGACAAGTCCCCAGGGCCGGATGGCCTACATCCTAGGGTGTTAAAGCATGTGACAGCAGAGATAGTGGGCGCAATTCTCCCATCGGGAGACTAAGTACCGATGCATCAGAGGCCGTTCCCTGCCCCCTATTCTCCCGCCCCCTGGGGGCTAGGAGCGGCGTCGTATCATTTATGCCGCTGGGCCTTGGTGCCGCATAAAAGCGGCGCCACGTTAAATTATGCAGCCGGCGCCGAGTAAATGACGTCACCCGCGCATGCACGGTTGCCGTCCTCCCCGCGGCCGCCCTGCAAGAAATATCAGATGGATCTTGCAGGGCGATGGAGGAAAGGAGGTCCTCCTTCAGAGAGGCCGGCCCGCCGATTGGTGGGCACCAATCGCGGGCCAGACCCCTTTTGAGGCCCCTCCCTTGGTGCAAGAACCCCCCTCCCCCTCCCACAGGCCGGCCCCCCCCCCCAGCGTTCCCGCGCTATTCCCGCCGGCAGCGACCAGGTGTGGACGGCGCCGATGGGAACCTGTCGCGTTGGGCAGGCCGCTCGGCCCATCCGGGCGAGCGGCGATTCTCCCAGCGGCCAGCCGTGAATCTTGCTGCGCCGGTTGGGGGGGGGGGGGGGGTGATGGGGGGGAGAATCGCGTGCGGGTGCCGGGGCGGCATGGCGGGACTCGCTTGACACCCCGGCGATTCTGGGGGGGGATTCTGCCCTGTAGATCCATTGGTTATAATATTCCAAAATTCCCTGGATACGGGAAGGTTTCAAGTGGAAGAATTGCTAATGTAATCCCCTTATTCAAAAAGGTAGGGAGGCAGTATATAGGAAATTGTAGACCTGTTAGTTTAACCTCTGTTCATAGAATCATAGAAACTCTAAAGTGCAGGAGGAGGCTATTTGGCTCATCGAATCTGCACCAACCCTTCAAAAGATAATCCTACCTCGGCCCAATCCCAGTCCTATTCCTGCAACCCCACCTAAAGGCATAATTTAGATTGACCTAACCTGCTCATTTTTGGACTGGGATATGGGATTAGGGGTAATTTATTAATTTGCATGGACAGAAGACAGAGAGTCGGGATAAATGGGTCTTTTTCTGGATGGCAAGATGTAACTAGCGTTACATGCCACAGGGTTCGGTCCTTAGGGCCCCAGCTATTTACAATCTATATTAACGACTTAGATAGAGGGATAGAAGGTTCTATAGCCAGATTTGCAGATTATACTGAAATAGGTGGGACAGTAAGTCACAATGAGGGAATAAGAACCTTACAAATGGATATAGATAGGTTAGGAGAGTGGGCCAAAATGTGGCAGATGGAGTTGAACGTAGATAAGTGTGAGGTCATGCATTTTGCACAGAAACAATGAAAGACAACTTCTTATCTAAATGGGGAGAGGTTTCGGGAAGCTCCGATGCAGAGGGATCTGGGAGCTCCAATGCGGAGGGATCTAGGAGCTCCGTGCAGAGGGATCTGGGGGCTCCGATGCAGAGGGATCGGGGAGCTCCGATGCAGAGGGATCTGGGAGCTCCGTGCAGAGGGATCGGGGAGCTCCGATGCAGAGGGATCTGGGAGCTCCGATGCAGAGGGATCTGGGAGCTCCGATGCAGAGGGATCTGGGTGTCCTCATGCATGAGTCACAGAAAATGAGCATGCAGGTGCAGCAGATAATAAGGGAAGCAAATGGAATGTTGGCATTTATAGAAAAAGGAATGAAATATAAAGGTAAGGAAGTGTTGTTGCAACTATACAAGGTCATAGTCTCAGGATAAGAGGTAGCAAATTTCACACAGATTTGAGGAGAAACTACTTCCCCCAAAGGGTTGTGAATCTGTAGAATTCGCTATCCCAGAGTGAGGGGGATGCTGGGACAGTGAGTAAATTTATGGAGGAGTTAGACAAATTTTTAATTAGAAATGGGTTGACGGGTTATGGAGAACGGACAAGACGGTGGAGTTAAGGCCAATTTGAGATCAGCCATGAACGTATTGAACGGTGGAGCGGCCTCGAGAGGCTAAATTGCCGACTGCCGCTCCTCGTTCTTGTGTTCTAATAAATGACCATTCTGTCTAATTCCACCTTCCGGTTCTTGTTTGTAGCCCTGTTGTTACAACACCTCGAGCACAAATCTGGCATTCTTGATTAATAAGGGGATCAGGGGTTATGGGGATAAGGCAGGAGAATGGGGATGAGGGACATTTCAGCCATGACTGAATGGCGGAGCAGACTCGATGGGATGAATGGCCTAATTCTGCTCCTATATCTTATGGTTTTATTGGGAGTGATTATGTGCAGGGACCAGTTACGTATAGGGTTTGGTATTAGGGATATTGATCGTCACCATCTCAACAATCACCTGGAAGAAGATCTTGGGGAAATGGTCTGTAAGTTCATGGATGTCACAAACATTTGTGCAGGTGTTGACTCACTAGACCAATCTTCTTTGAAGGTGTTCCTTGCCTTAGCATCTTGCTCTATTTAGTCTCCTTGTCCTCTCTTGCTGTCTCTGAGCTCACCGTGTCAATGCGATTCACTTCTTGCCTCCAAATAAACTGCTGACAACCCAGCTTCCTTTCCTGGCTATGGTTCTAGCTGACACAGCTCTTTATGTAGAGTCATAGAGGTTTGCAGCGTGAAAACAGGCCCTTCGGCCTAGTTTTTTCAACTAAGTTAGTTCCAATTGCCCGCATTTGGCCCATATTCCTCTATACCCATCTTTCCCATATAAATACTTTTTAAAAGACAAAATTGTCCCCGCTTCTGGCAGCTCGTTCCAGAGCTCACCGCCCTATGTGTGAAAAAAACTGCCCCTCTGGACCCTTTTGTATCTCTCCCCTCTCACTTTAGACCTAAGCCCTCTAGTTTTAGACTCCTCTACCTTTGGGAAAAGATGTTGACTATCTACCTTATCCATGCTCCTCATTATTTTTATAAGATCACGGTAGCATGGTGGTTAGCATAAATGCTTCACAGCTCCAGGGTCCCAGGTTCGATTCCCGGCTGGGTCACTGTCTGTGCGGAGTCTGCACGTCCTCCCCGTGTGTGCGTGGGTTTCCTCCGGGTGCTCCGGTTTCCTCCCACAGTCCAAAGATGTGCGGGCTAGGTGGATTGGCCATGCTAAATTGCCCGTAGTGTCCTAAAAGGTGGGGTTAAGGGGGGGGTTGTTGGGTTACGGGTATAGGGTGGGTTTGAGTAGGGTGATCATTGCTCGGCACAACATTGAGGGCCGAAGGGCCTGTTCTGTGCTGTACTGTTCTATGTTCTAAGTCTCCTACGCTCCAGGGAAAAAAGTCACAGTTTATCCAGACGCTCCTTATAACTCAAACCATCAAGTCTCGGTAGCATCCTAGCAAATCTTTTCTGTACTTTCTAATTTAATAATATCCTTTCTGTAATAGGGTGACCAGAACTGTACACAGTAAGTGTGGCCTTACTAATGTCTTGTACAACTTCAGCAAGACGTCCCAACTCCTGTATTCGGTATTCTGACCAATGAAACCAAGCATGATGAATGCCTTCTTCACCACCCTGTCCACCTGAGACTCCACCTTCAAGGAGCTATGAACCTGTACTCCAAGATCTCTTTGTTTAGTCTCCAAAAAAGTAGTTTCATTATTAAGTAGCCAGTTAAGCTTTTTAATTACTAACTACCCTATTGTAAAGTAATTGTGAAACAGGTGCCAAAGTGTTTTGTAGCCATCTGTATGGGTACCAACTGGGCCAATCAATGAAAGGGTTGTTTCCCCCAATATACAGAACGTTTGGATTAAGTTTGGTCTCTTCCCTCCTTAAACTTCCTCCCTTTAACTATGAAGAAGAATCACACGGACTGGAAACATAGCTGCTTCTCTCTCCACACACACTGCCAGACCAGCTGAACGTTACCAGCATTTTCTGTTTTTATTTCAAATTCACGGCATCCGCAGTATTTTGCCTTGACTAAGATGTTACCTCTGGTCAGTAATGAATTCTGGATGTGAAACTTGGAGTAGAGGAAAAGAGGAAGATGAGAAAAATCAGCAGGTTTGAAATGTCCAGACCCGCAGTGAATCTTAACTTCCCTCTGACATCACTGAGCAAGTCACTCAGTTCGAGCGCAATTCAGAATGGGCAACAAATACCGGCCCAGCCGGTGATGCTCACGTCCCAAGAAAGAATTTTTTAAAAAGGTAGACCATCCTCCCTCTTCACAACCTGTCTGCATTCTGTTAGCCACACAATGGACGGGATCTACCCGATTGGGAACAGCGTCCCACGGCGCGCGCGGTTAGTCAGGTGTTTCCTGATGCTCGGGAGCTGAGAAACCCAACGCTATTGAACGGCAGTTTGGGTAGATCAGGGGCCTCAATGGGAACGCCCGGCTGAGGCTTTACTTGGTCCTGTTTTCTGCACTGATCGCCGGAACTCCTCCGCGCGCGGAGAGAAATGGCGTCCCAATCTCTCACCCCGCCCCGACCCCTAAACCTCGCCCAACTCACCAATCAAGGGGCCCTCGGCCCCTCCCTGCCCCCCACACACCCCCATGCAAGGCACCTCTGGGCTCGATCCCTGTCACTGGAAAATGCCAGCTTGGCACCTTGGCAGTGCCAGCATGGCAATCTGTCAGTGCCCCTGCGAGTGCCACTTTGGCAATGCCAGGTTGGCACCCAGGTGGCACTGCCAAAGCGCCAGGCTGGTAGTGCCAGGGTGCCCAGGTGCCACCAGCATTTCTCCTGTGGTTGCTGACTGGCTCCCACTTGGCAAGAATCCTGCCAGGAGCCCGCTATGCATGGGAAGTAAAATCCAATCCAGGGAAACAGGGATCAGGGAAGTGGGTGGGTAGGTGGGAGTAAATTCTGTCCCCCAATTACTCTATCACTCCCCCCAAACCCAAGACAAATCTGTTTAGCGGTCATCACTGCGATAATGGACAACAACCTATTGTGGTGGCACTGTCTGGAACTCTCAGCTTTTAAACATCTTTCTAAGAATGATGCATATTGTGAAGCCAACGTCTAAAATAGAAAAGCTGCACATTCCCCTCCCCTTTGTTATGTGTTGTTCTTTTCTAGTCTTCGCTTGCTTCCTGTGAGCAATCATTTCTTCCCCCCGGCTCACAAATTAAATCCAATAGTCAATATCAGAGGGAAAGGTTACATCGTCAGGTCAATGTACTGGGAATTAGAAAGCTCAAACCACGAGATCATACAGGGCTTACAGACCTTCAGCAAACCTTCAGCAGTTCAGTCAGAATTGACTTCAGATAAATGAAAACATATCTCCAGGGTGGTTGATTTTATGGCTTGGCTCTTTGTTTTCACAGAAGATTTTTTTAATGGTTCACAAGCCCAAAGGAAACCCTCAGCAGTCTCCTGCATCGTTTACCTTTTTATGTTGGATGTCATCACTGGAACAGTATTCTAAATTTCCTACATTGCCCAGCATTTCAACTCATACCATAGGATTATGTAGGATATGTGGATTACGTAGGAAACAGGCCATGTGGCCAACCAGGCCACGCTGGTGTTTCAGCTCCACTCACATTTTCTCCCATCTCTTCTCATCCAAATCTACCAATGTGGCCATCTATTCCATTGCCTGTTGAATGCTTCCTCATAAGATTAGCTTCCCCTTAAATACATCTATTCTATTTATTTCAATTACTCCCTGTCAGAGTGAGTTCCCAGAATTGTGTACCACACAGGCACATAGGTGGCCAGCCATGGGTCTTCCCCAAGATCAAGGACCCCAGGGGTAGAAATGCCACCATTGAAAGCTGCCCGCCCAACAGAGGCCAGGCAATGGCAGCCGGGGTGGTGGCCCGGAGTGCTTTCGAGCGAGGGGATACCCTGGGAGTCCGCTGACAAACTGGCCAGGGTTTGGTTTTCAGGCTTGCTGCATGGTGACTGCTCCACCCACCACCTGCCAGCAGTGGCGGCGGGATGAGGCATTAATTGTCCAATAAAGGACCCAGGTGGTGCCAGGCTGGGTGGGCCATCTGTGAGCCCAGAGACTGAAAGGCAGCACGGTATCCACCTGGCACCCTCCCCTCCCAATTATACTGTCGTCCCCCCCCCCCCCCCCCCCCCCACCCAAACTCACCTCGGGGGAGGAAATTAAATTCTGCTTGTGCAGAAAATGTTGGGGGGAGGGGGGGAAGATAGGTTTGCGGATGACACAAAGATTGATTGGGTAGTTGATAGTGAAGAAGAAGGTCTTATGTTACAGGAGGATAGAAACGTATTGGTCAGATGGGCAGATCAGTGGCAGATGCAATTTAACCCTGAAAAGTGTGAGGTGACGCACTTTGGAAGGAGTAACAACAACAGAGTGCTCAATTAATGGCTTCACTCGGAAGCTCAGAGGAACAGAGGGGTCTTGGGGAGCTTGTCCACAGATCCCAGACGACAGCAGGACAAGTTAATGTGGTAGTTAAGGCATTCGGGACAGTTGCCTTTATCAGTCGTGGCATAGATTATAGAAGCAAAGAGGTTGTGTTGAAGCTGTACAGGACTTTGGTTAGCCCACAGCTGGAGTACTGTGTGCAGTTCTGGTCACCGCACTATAGGAAGGATGTGATTACACTGGAGGGGGTGCAGAGGAGATTCACCAGGATGTTGCCAGGGGTGGAGCATTTTAGCTGTGGAGAGGCTGGATAGGCTTGGGTTGTTTTCTTTGGAGCAGGTAAGGCTGAGAAAGGGCCTCATTGAGGTGGTTAAGGTTATGAGGGGCATGGACAGGGTGGATAGGGAGCAGCTGTTCCCCTTAGTTGAAGGGTCGGTAAAAATGGACATAATTCTAAGGTGAGGGTGGCACTGTAGCACAGTGGTTAGCACTGCTGCTTCGCAGCGCCAGGGACCCGGGTACAATTCCTGCCTTGGGTGACTGCCTTTGTGGAGTTTACATGTTCTCCCCGTGTCTGCGTGGGTTTCCCTCCGGGTGCTCCGGTTTCCTGTGCAGGTTAGGTGGATTGGCCATGCTAAATTGCCCCTTAGTGTCAGAATATTTGCAGGTTAGGTGGGGTTATGGGGTCGCGGGGTAGCGTGGGGCATGGTGCTCTTTCAGAGAGTCAGTGCAGACTCAATGGGCTGAACGGCCTCTTTCTGCACGGTAGCCATTCTATTCTATGGCAGTAGATTTAGAGGGGGTTTGAGGTGAACCGTTTTCACCCAGAGGGTGGCGGGAATCTGGAATGCACGGCCTGGGAAGGGGAGTTGAGGCAGCAAACCTTGATCTTTAAAAAGTACTTGGATGAGCAGTTGAAATGTCAGAAAATTCAAGGCTATGGGCTAAGTGCTGGGAAGTGGGATTAGAATAGATTAGAGTAAGTTTTTATTGGTTTAGACTTGATGGGCCAAATGTACTGTATGATTCTATGATTCTAACTCTTGACTGGGTCTTTGCTGCTGGGAGTGAGGGAGCTCAAGGCAGTCAGGCAGCAGGTAAAATGACAGAAACACAGCAGGGGAAGAGACGGAGAGGGAGGGACAGATAGAGAAAGCTGGACTGTTTCCTCAGCATTAAAAGCGATACCAGAATATTTTCAGAGGTCACAACGGTGACCATACTGCCAAAGAAAGCGACCAGAAGTCCCAGAGAGTTATACCCCAGGAAAAGGATATACAGAGAAGCAAGGGGAGGATTACTGCACAGACGGTTAGTACCAACCCGAACACCTAATAAACAGCTGTAATATGGGCTGCTTCAAGTATCCATGCAGACAGTAGAAGCCTGAGTCCCATTTACATAATACAGGATCACGTAGTCCATTGCAGGAGTAATAAAGAACTCATTTTTTAAGTTGATGATAATTAGGGGCAGCACGGTAGCATGGTGGTTAGCATAAATGCTTCACAGCTCCAGGGTCCCAGGTTCGGTTCCCGGCTGGGTCACTGTCTGTGCAGAGTCTGCACGTCCTCCCCGTGTCTGTGTGGGTTTCCTCCGGGTGTTCCGGTTTCCTCCCACAGTCCAAAGATGTGCGGGTTAGGTGGATTGGCCACGATAAATTACCCGTAGTGTCCTAAAAAGTAAGGTTAGGGGGGGGGGTTGTTGGGTTACGGGTATGGGGTGGATACGTGTGTTTGAGTAGGGTGATCATTGCTCGGCACAACATCGAGGGCCGAAGGGCCTGTTCTGTGCTGTACTGTTCTATGAATCTATGAATGTATCTCATGTCCACTATATATTGAACTGGGTATATACATGTTATGTATAGGACAGCTGGTTATAATAGATGAATCAACACCACACCAGTTAATGTATTATAAAGAGTTGAATTGAGATAACTAAATCATCGATGTTTCAGCAATTTAAAAAACTTTCTACATTTTCAAGATCACAGATCTAGGCACTGTTGAACTGACAGTCTTTGAAAGTACTAAAATCTCAGTGTTAATTCAGAGGCTGCGCACAGCAACTCAATGTACCAAATGTCCGAATTTTAAAATTCTTTCTGGACAATTCTCACAGTTTAAATTTAATCAAATTTAAATTTTCAGTGCAATTTTCAAGTGTGAAAATAAATATAGTTCTCAGCTGCAATATATTCTTGATTTTCAAAGTGTGTCAGAGAGTTAATTTTTTTAAATAAACAATTTTATTGAGGTAGTTTTTGGCTTTATAAACAGTTACAGACATCATCAGAAAGAAAGCAAAAAAGGCAAAAATGCGCAAACATCCACGTACTTTCAATACTTCCATCGTAACATATTGCACAAGCCCGCTCCCCTCCCACCGGTACTACCCGCCATATTTTCCCTCCTACTCTACCCCCCCCCCCCCCCCCCCCACCCCCTGCTGACGCTCACTCTCCTGCAAAGAAGTCAATAAATGGTTGCCACCTCCGGGTGAACCCCTGCACAGATCCCCTCAAGGCGAACTTTTTTCCATCCCCAGGAAACTCGACATGTCCACAAGCCACCACTCAGTCTTCGGGGGCTTTGAGTCCCTCCACGCCAATAATATTCGTCGCCGGGCTGTCAGGGAAGCAAAGGCCAAAACATCGGCCTCTTTCTCCCCCTGGACCCCCGGGTCTTCCGAAACCCCAAAAATTACCACCCCTGGACTCATCACCACCCTTGTTTTTAGCACCTGGGACATGACCCCCGCAAATCCCTCCCAGTACCCCCTCAGCTTAGGGCATGCCCAAAACATGTGAACGTGGTTCGCTGTTCCTCCCGCGCACCTAGCGCATTTGTCCTCTATCCCGAAAAATTTTCTCATCCGAGCCACCGTCATATGGGCCCGGTGAACGACCTTAAATTGGATCAGCCCGAGCCTAGCACATGTCGCGGTCGAATTTACCCTACTCAGGGCCGTCAGAGAGTTAATTTAACCAACTTGAATTCAAAACATCCCGTCTGACCTTAGGGTAAGTACACAAGTCTCCTTTGTCAGATCAAACGCAGAAATAGCCCGGTTTTAGTGGCAGTGAAGGATAATTCTCAGGAGACAGTTGCAATAGACGGAAAGCATAGGGTGAGTGCTTAAAGTGTAAATCTGTAATAACCCTAACAAGACCCACCGGGACAACCCAATTGATGTCCCCGTGGAGTACGAGCTCCCCCGTTTGTGGGCGGAGGCCCACCAGCCTGGGTTGTAAAAACCACCTCATAAGAGCCGGCCCAGAATGGGACCGGTGAGAGCAATAGTCCCGATTGGGACCTTGGGACTAGAAGCCATTTGAATCCTTGTTCCCAGACCATTCACTTTGGCTCTTGGATAACTAGTCCACTGTCGTTACCACTGCACCACCTCCTCACTAATATAGCTGTATGCTGTCAGCCGAAATTCTTACCAGATTAGTAATTCCCACACACAACAAAATGACATTTTCAGTCACTTTAACTTCCAAAAGTGGCAAGAAAAGGAGTCAAGGCAGGGGCCCTGGAGTGATTAAACCAGAGTCACCACCGAGGGAGGGCAGTGGAGGGTGGACGAGGAGGAGAGGGTCGATGTGACGTGTGGGTGGGGAGGCATTAGAATGTCTGCAGGAAGTTGAGAGAGAGAAAGGAGAGTTTGGGTGCAAATTGGAGAGGAGGGAAGAGCGGAGATTTGGGGAGTATGGCTAATTGGGTAGCTCTTTTTGAAGAGCTGGGACAGAGCCGATGGCCCTCCTGTGCTTCGTGAATTGTGGTCAAGTTTCTTTCTTTGACTTTGAGCCGATTGTGTATTTCTGGAAATGTCTGTGCTCTGGAAGAAATACAGGGCAATTTAATCAACCGAGCCTGCAATTCATCTGGGTCTCGTTAATCTCCGGACGGGGTGTGGGGGGGGGAGGGTCAGTATAGCAGTGCGCTCCTCAATTTATACTGTGGTGGGAAAAATCTCCAAGGAGAGAAATCAATAATGAATTTGACCATATCTCTAATGAAGCAGGTTTTCTATTATTTAGATGGATTCTAGTTTCATTCCAGAAATTGGTTCCCCCTCCCTCCCCTATCCCTCTGGTGGAAGCATCTACTGCAATATATTTTATACATACAAGATTGAAAATCCTGATCAGGGATTTAGTCCATTGCTCATGTTCCCCTCTGCCACTGCCAGGCTTCAGTGGGAGGGTCCTCCGAGGGTCCTGGGGGTTGGGTGGGGTCAAACCGTGGGTAGGAGGTTGACCCCAGTGACCTCCCCCGGGATGGGGATCCCGTGTCTTGACTTCTCCTTCCAGCCCTGGGCAACCTGAAGCTCACTCTCTGCATGGTGATCTTAGGCAGCAATCTGTTCGAGATCTTCATCCTGGTCTGACCTGGTTAAGCTCTGCCACCTGACAGCTGATGATCAGATCAGACAGTTCAGTGAAGAATCCAGTTCGGGACACTTTCCCTCTCCTCACATCTGCTCCATCAGGCCTATGCTTTCATATCTGTTGCTTTGTGAAGTGCCAGAGCTTTCCTAGAAAGCCCAAAACACTTAAAAGGCTTTAAATCCCCTGAGATCCTTTGAAATGCTAAGTATTAATTAAATTTCACAGTGCAGTACCTTTAACTTGCCTTTAATTGACAGCTTAATGGTTTAAACACAGCTACCAGGAGACTTGCTGACTTAACTTTCTCTTCATGCTTGAATGCATCTGAAGTATCCGACTGCAATCTTTATAAACATACTTGTTATGCTTGACAGCCCCTGACCACTTCAAAGCAGCTCAGTGGTTTCACTTCCTCTTTTCTAACATGGAAAACACTGAACATTGTTGAAGTGGTCAGGAATGTCAATCGTAACAAGAATGTTTATGAACATTGAGGGGGTTTGAGGGGGGTGCTGGGTGGGGGGGGGGGGGGGGTGGAGTGACACTCATTTGTGTGTGGTGTAGGGGGCGACCCCTTATTCTCATGGTGGGTGTGTCCCTCCTTGATGAGGAGTCGGGGGTGCTTTGAAGGACCCCTCCCACAGCATCTGGCCAGCGGCTGGAACGTGCCCTTGTGCTGCCTGGGGGGAAGTGGAGAGAGGTTACTCACCTCCTCACTCTCTTATGGCATCATGCTTCATGCCCAGGTGACCTCCCGCTGGGGGTCGGTGGGGTGGGGGGGAGGGAGGTGTCGGGGTACGAATACCGAGAGGCAGCTACATTCGACTTTAATCTCATTTTTAATCTCCAGCTGGAGTGGGCCGGAAGAATAAGAAGCGGTTTTGTGCCTGCCGAGAATCCTGTTTCAGAGCTCTCCTGCAATTTTCCCAACATAGCGACATTTGCGTTGGGCACAATGCGGCCGGAGAATCACCCCCATGAAGAAAATCGACATCGAACGAAAGGAGATAAAAGGAGGGGCGATTGAAAACTTGCCACAAAGGGGCATTGAGGATCTTAAAATCGGTGGAAGAGTTAATGGTGAAGGAATTCCTCAGGGTGAAACCCAAGCAGGAGGAAGCACATTCATCAACCACAGGAAGAAGGTGAAGAGGAGTCAGAGAAAGAGAGAATTTGAAAAGGTTACCCAGAGGTTGGGAAGGGAAGTCCATACCTTTAAAACGGAGGGGATTGATCATTCCTCTATGGAGTTTCACCTTTCATTTTTTTTTAATATTTAGAATACCCAATTATTTTTTCCAATTAAGGGGCAATTTAGTGTGGCCAATCTACCTATCCTGCACATCTTTGGGTTGTGGGGGTGAAACCCACGCAGACACGGGGAGAATGTGCAAACTCCACACGGACAGTGACCCAGGGCCGGGATTCGAACCCGGGTCCTCAGCGCCGTGAGGCAGCAATGCTAACATTCACCTTTCATTTGCAGAGACCACAGTCAGAATCTACTGAATAAAACTAAAAATATTTCACACAGTCTTTTTCCTTGCTTCTGACAAAAGGGACTCTGGGTAGAAATTGAATTTGCTTCTAAACCAGGCAGCAGGCCAAGGCAGCGATTGGGCCTCTGTGGTCTATGCAAGTGGGGGCACTGTGCCAAATTGAGCCCCGTGTGTCATGTCCATTTAATCAGTGCCCGCCCTGCGGAGGCAATTCACCGGCGTTCTTGCAGCACTGGCCAAAGCTCTCAAAACAACAATTTGTGGTTAATGCTGCTTTAGCTGAACATGTCATCCTGTACTCTATTTTTAAAGCAATTTGTTAGGTTCCTCCTGAGTCCTGCGATCCACTGATTAGGCACAGGCAAATGGAATATATTCTGATCTTACCAACTGAAGTAGCCAGGAGACAATTTAAAGCAGAAGAATAATAATTTTTTTTTATTAATAATAACCTTTATTAGTATCACAAGTAGGTTTACATTAACACTGCAATGAAGTTACTGTGAAAATCCCCCAGTCGCCACATTCCGGCACCTGTTCGGGTACACAGAGGGAGAATTCAGAATGTCCAATTCACCCAACAGCACATCTTAGGACTGTGGGAGGAAACCGGAGCACCCGGAGGAAACCCACGCAGACACGGGGAGACCGTGCAGACTCCGCACAGACAGTGACCCAAGCCGGAATCGAACCCAGGTCCTTGGCGCTGTGAAGCAATAGTGCTAACTTACTGTGTTACCACTTGCATTTATGTAGAGTTCTATCGCACCTCTGAGGATATTTCAAAGTCCTTCACATGGAATGATTTACTTTGAACTGCAGGAGCTCTCATCAAGGTGACAAAACATAGATCGATTCTCCCAGATGTATTCGGAATCTTGGGCGAAATTCTCCCCTGCCCGGCGGGGCGGGGGGTCCCGGCGTAGCGGAGTGGTGCCAACCACTCCGGCGTCGGGCCTCCCCAAAGGTGCGGAATTCTCCGCAGCTTTAGGGGCCAAGCCCTCACATTGAGGGGCGAGGCCGCTGACGTCACCACCGGCGCATGCGCGCTGGGGGATTCTCTTCCGCCTCCGCCATGGTGGAGGCCGTGGCAGCGGCGGAAGCAAAAGAGTGCCCCCACGGCACTGGCCTGCCCGCCGATTGGTGGGCCCCGATCGCGGGCCTGGCCACTGTGGGGGCACCCCCGGGGTCCGATCGCCCCGCGCCCCCCCCCCCCAGGACCCCGGGGGCCCGCTCGCGCCGCCGATCCCGCCGCCACCAGAGGTGGTTCAAACCACGGTGGCGGGATTGGCCTCTCAGCGGCGGGACTTCGGCCCATCGCGGGCCGGAGAATCGCCGCAGGGGCCTCGCCGATCGGCGGGGCGTGATTCCCGCCCCCGCCACTTCCCGGGTGGTGGAGAATTCCGGCCACGGCGGGGGCGGGATTTACGCTGGCCCCGGGTGATTCCCCGACCCTGCGGGGGGGGGGGGGGGTCGGAGAATTTCGCCCATTGTCTTGGGAATGTATTGCTCAAGTGAATTTTTTGTGCTTATTTAGGGGAGCGATGCCAAGAAAAGTAGCCACTTTGTTTAATTTTTTGCCATCAGTGTAAGCATCGGCCAACCTGGACGCAGATGCAGATGCAGAGTAAAGTTTAATTGCCCTCGTCCCAACAAGTATATTAACCCATCACAGAGCTCAGCAATACAGCTGTGACATTTCCATTTTCCACACGGACTCAGTCTGCATGTTTTGTGGCAAATTCTAGGTCATATTATGGTGTGGATTCATGTTTTTATTTCAGATCCCACCATCCGCAATATTTTGTTTTTAAACTATTTTCTACCTTGCTGGGCGTCCCTCTGTGATACACAACTGACTTTTCAAATATACCCAGCAGGGTGAGGAGGAAAGAATCACTTTGACAAAAGGTGAAGGGGAAATAAATAAACCCAAGCTTAGCTGATCATTATTTCCTGATGAATTAGTCATCACTTACACTCTCTTTGAACTTGGGGGCTATTTACATTGCTTTCTCAATTGAAAAAGATCTAGTGCAGGAGTGACTAACATGCAATTTTTTCAATATGCCTCCATTAGTCCTAACTTCGCTTCAACACAAGACAAATGTTAATTGCCATTTAATTGTGTTGTCCATTGAAGTGTCCTGGAGAGAGAACCATTTTAGTTTTATGGACCTGGCTACCTTTAGGACATTGATGCACGGTAGCATTGTGGATAGCACAATTGCTTCACAGCTCTAGGGTCCCAGGTTCGATTCCGGCTTGGGTCACTGTCTGTGCGGAGTCTGCACATCCTCCCCGTGTGTGCGTGGGTTCCCTCCGGGTGCTCCGGTTTCCTCCCACAGTCCAAAGATGTGCAGGTTAGGTGGATTGGCCATGATAAATTGCCCTTAGTGTCCAAATTACCCTTAGTGTTGGGTGGGGTTACTGGGTTATGGGGATAGGGTGGAGGTGTTGACCTTGGGTAGGGTGCTCTTTCCAAGAGCTGGTGCAGACTCGATGGGCCGAATGGCCTCCTTCTGCACTGTAAATTCTATGAATTATGTGATATGTCATAGTTTCAGCTGAAGATTTTGAGGGCGAGAAGTTTGTTCGGTGGTACACACATTGCTATTTCACCAACATGAAAACTGGCAACAGGTTAAAGTAAAGAGGATTGCTTCAAATTACTTTTCCTCCCTTCCCACCTCTGCAACAATCCCACATTATGCAGCGGAGAGATTGGGGCTGATTTGACTTGAGGAGGGGATACATTCGGCACTTTCGTGCATGAGCCAGAGTTCATTTGAATGTCAAACACCAATGACCAGGAGTACGGACTTCCAGTCAGTTTTTGGGCAAGCGAGGATGGATCAGGATGATCTTAGTCAGTGGACGGATGGGGTAGAGGATGCCCAAGGTATTCAGTGAAGCTGGCAGGAGGCTGGCAGTGTAGGAGCTGAAAGCTACATTGATATGTAAGGGCGTTTTCCAAATCTCTATCCATTCCAAATCTCTTCCCGCATCCAGTGTGAACTAAAACTGACTTTCATCTATAGCTATAGCTAGTTTCTATAGCTAGTTATTCCTGGAACAGGTCGCCGGTCTGTGGCCAGTGGCTTATAGCTTGAGAGGTGCCACTCCACATCAAACATGGCTGACCAGGACTGACCAGGAGTCTCTCCCTGCTCCTACCACCAGCGTGTCGGAAAGATTTACAGGTTGACACACTCAGCCAGTTTTGCTGTGTTATTCAACTCACCTTCCTTGGCCATCAAATCCTGGGCTGGGACTCGAACCTGCAGCTTCTGGCCCAGAGGCACAAGGTGGCACAATAGCACAGTGGTTAGCACTGTCGCTTCACAGCGCCAGGGTACCCCAGGTTTAATTCCCGGCTTGGGTCACTGTCTGTGCGGAGTCTGCACGTCCTACCCGTGTCTGCGTGGGTTTCCTCCGGGTGCTCCGGTTTCCTCCCACAGTCCAAAGACGTGCAGGTTAGGTGGATTGGCCGTGCTAAATTGCCCCTTAGTGTCCAAAAAGGTTAGGTGGGGTTACTGGGTTACGGGGATAGGGTGGAGGTGTTGGCTAAAGTGGGGTGCTCTTTCCAAGGGCCGAATGGCCTCCTTCTGCACTGTAAATTCTATGATTAAGACCTCCAAATTCCTATCAATGCTGAACTATAATCATGTGGTCTTAGCCAGGCAAGAGGGTGAATTTGTCTTTGGTGTTCTGCTGTCTAAAAGGGCTTTCATTCAACTCATCTTGTCCCAGTCACAGCATGACTGTTACTGAGATCGCAGCCAACCAGTATTCATGCACACAGCACTCCAAGGAAAGGTACATTGATGCTCCAGATTGCTGTCAGATTGACTGATTTCTGGACTCTGGGGAATTAGTATTTTCTTTAAAACTAGGTTTGAGTGTATATCCACTAAAATTAACGTTGGTCAGGATTCCAACATCATCCAGCCAACCTCTGGGTTTTACAGGCGGGGGGGGGGGGGGGGGGGGGGGGGTGTGAAGACAAGCGAGGAATGCTGGTGCCTTTGGTTGGTGAGTTATTTAAATATTCTGTTGTCTCCTACGCCCAGAGCCTTTGAGACACCTCCTATTGGCGAGGCACTCATTGGAGTGTCGCTGACATCCCCTCCTGACTGTCCGGCTGTGTCCCATTGTCTGCAACATCTCTGGGAGAACCTTGTCCACAGGCTCAGCATCTGGTTGGGACCCAGCTGGGTCCTGGGATCCAGCAGCCCTCCCACTGCTGTCTCGCCCGGGGGGGGGGTTCCTGCCTCCATCTGATGTACATCAGCAGCTGTGTGGTGCTCACCACATTGTGCCCCAGAAGTCTGTCCACTGATGTCACCCAGCGAGGAGTGTGACTTTGCGCTGGCGGAAGGTGGCGCTGATAGCCGTGACACCTTGATGATGGTTTCCTCAGAGCTCTCCTCCAAGGTGGTCTCTTGGGTGGCCGGGAGGTGGGGGGGGGGGGGGGGGGGGGGTGCGGCTCTGGATGGACCGGTCCCATCAGATGGAGATCCTGTGAGACAACGGACATGTGGTCAGGGAGATGAAAGGATCATTTGGTCTAACATAAACAATTCACTTGGGACAGTGGACACTGGTCCTCCTGGTCACGCTGCCTGAACTGGCAGCCTCTGCCACTGCCTCCCAGGCGGTATCGGTGACCCTGCTGCTGGTCCTCTGACCCCCTCGGAGGAACTGAATGTCCCCCCTCTCCTCTACAGAGTCCAGAAACCTGGCCAGGCTGGCTCCCAAAGTGAGGAGCAGGTCTGCACTCTGCCGTGCTTGAGTGTTGACTGGAGTGAGTGGTGAGGGAGCGTTTAAAAGCAACTCCCCCTTGTTAGCGGCGAGATGCTGGGGCACGAGTCTGCCGAATTAGCCCGCGAGACAGCCAGTAATGGCGAGAAGCTCCAGGGGGCTCATTTTGGCACGAAGTGCCGTTAAATACGGACCTCGATCTCGTTAACATGTCCATCGAGAAACATTCCACCAGTCCCACCCAAGATTGCACGTAGAAATTATCCATTAAAATACCCAACGTTTTTAAAACAACATGCATTTATTTGTAGAACCTGCTTGGAAACTTCATTTTCACAAGAGCAAGAAAAAATCCTTACTTCGTTTAGATAAAAGTTCCCAGAAAAATACTGCATAAAACGATGAAAACATCTTCGGCAACCAGTAAATATGGTTTAATATTCATATCATCAACGTTTTCATATAATCTAAATGTTGGGAGTGATTGCCTGTACCTTTACTGAAATGACAGCTATAAAATAGGACAACAGATTATTGAAGGAAGACCTTTAGCCTGTCACAGTAAGGACTGAACAATCGGATGAGGTTTGATGTGTATGTCAAGGTTATTCCAATCCGAATAACAGCTCAGCTATCTGTTTTTGATGTCCTTGCAAATCAGCTAAATTCTGTCAAGTCAATGACTTCTTCCAGGACTGCGCATTTCTCCGACGCTGTAATCAAAGGTGTTCTATTGATCCGTGCTTCCAAACATGTGGAATTAAGTTGAACCTTGTAGCAAAAGGGACTTCTTTATTATTTTAAACACATCAGATAGTTCTAAAGCCCTATTTAAAAAGGATCTCGTTGCCACAAGGGTTTTGGTCCTGGGGTATAGCTGGCTCCTGAAAACTTTACTACATTTCTACTTATATTGGTCACTTGCAGTTTCCAAATTTTTATGACATTTACGGGAAGAAAAGCTTTATGGGATATCTGACAGGAAAGAAAATAAATCAGAGCCTCGGTTGTACAATTAGGAAAAACAAGTCATTATGATGTTGAGTCCTTGTCAAGCAGGTAGACAGGATGGTAAGCGGCATGGTTTCCACTGCTTACCTTAACATTCAGATGTGGTTTAAGAGGAACTGAACTTTGTACTATCCGAATCAAAAGTCCCTATTTTCAAAATGTCATTATTTTCCCAATTTAACAGTATTATTTTTCTTTTGTTACTATTTGCAGTTAGAAATGGAACTGTAGCAGGCCAAATTCAAGCAGTAGGCCGTTATGCTGATTTCCATGTTGTTTATTATCGGGGGCCTGAGTTCTGGCAGACAGAGTTCCCATTAGTAAGAGGTCCATACCACCTATATATCCAAATTTGGATCAAGTGATGTAGTTAAGACCCCAATGTTATTTTTGCCTCTGGCCTTTTGACTACTGCCAGGTGTTGCTCTTGACCACTAACATAGATACGTAGAAGATAGGAGCAGGAGGAGGCCTTTTGGCCCATCGAGCCTGCTCCGCCATTCATCATGATCATGGCTGATCATCCAACTCAATAGCCTGATCCTGCTTTCTCCCCATAGCCTTTGATCCCATTCTCCCCCAAGTGCTATATCCAGCCGTCTCTTGAATATATTCAATGTTTTAGCATCAACTGCTTCCTGTGGTAATGAATTGCACAGGCTCACCACTCTTTGGGTGAAGAAATGTCTCCTCAACTCTGTCCGAAATGGTTTACCCTGAATCCTCAGGCTGTGACCCCTGGTTCTGGACACACCCACCATTGGAAACATCTTCCCTGCATCTACCCTGTCCAGTCCTGTTAGAATTTTTATAAGTCTCTATGAGATCCCCCCTCATTCTTCTGAACTCCAGCGAGAATAATCCTAACCTAGTCAATCTCTCCTCATGTGACAGTCCCGCCATCCCTGGAATCAGTCTGGTAAACCTTCATAAACCTTCGTAAACCGAAGTACTTTGGAAGTGTAGTCGCTGTTGCAATTTAGGAAATGTGCCAACCAGTTTTTGCACAGCAAGCTCCCACAAACAGCAGTGAATCTATTTTATTGATGTTGGTTGAGGAATAACTATGACTCTTCCAAGATCGTAGAATTTACGTGCAGAAGGAGGCCATTTGGCCCATCGAGTCTGCACTGGCCCTTACGAAGAGCACCCTACTGAAGCCCACGTATCTACCCTATCCCCGTAACCCAGTAACCCCCACTTAACATTTTTTGGACACTAAGGGCACTTTATCATGGCCAACCCATCTAACCCATACATCTTTGGACTGTGGGAGGAAACCGGGGCACCCGGAGGAAACCCACGCAGACACGGGGAGAACGTGCAGACTCCGCACAGACAGCGACCCAAGCCAGGAATCGAACCCGGGACCCTGGAGCTGCAAAGCAATTGTGCTAACCACTGTGCTACGTGCGGCCCTAACATGACCTAACCAATACTGCTGAACTGGCAGTCTACATTGCGATAAAGAAATATAGAACTCATTATGGTACATCAATATGGGATTTACCTATTTCTGACCCTTCCTCCAATAGTGCATTGCTAAAATCCTGTGCAGCTGATAATGGAGGAATTAAACATGCAGCTTTTTATTTTTTTGCAGGCGTGTATCATGGTGCCATACCACAAAAGTGTGAAATTCTACTTTTAACCTGTCATGGAAGTAGAAATGTAAACTGATCAAATCTGATATATTTGAAATATTGATATGTTATGAGTAAGTTTGACCTGTGAAATCTCACTGGAATTTGCTTGGTTGACAGGGCCAGAGTACAAATCTCAGGGATAAGGAGTCAACAACTTTAGGGATGCGATTCAGCCGCAAATCGGGCTTTGCGCTGGGCCGATCAGGGGTGTCCTGAAAAGGAAGGGGTGTAGATATCGGGGCAACCATTCAAAATGTGCTGTAATCTGCGAGGAGCCGGTCCTGCTGCCCACCTGAGCTCCCCAATCCAGAAAAACCTCTGGAAATGGAAGGGGTGATTAATACTTTGTCAAATTGTGATTGTGGAACAAATGGGCCACAAGTTTAAACTGAGAAAAGGTCAATTAAAGATCATCAGGAAATCCTTTTTCATAGGAAAGATGATGAATGTATGGTATGGATTTCCAGATTGAAGAGGGGATTTGGAAACTTGAAGCCGTTGAAGATCGGAATGGATGCTACGGGGCTGAAACTTCCGGATTTCAATAGTTGAACTAAGATGACCGAAACGGCATTCCTGTCGTTGTTGTTACAATCTTAACAAAGTCATGTTTAATCAGCTTACATATGTCCAACAAGGAATAATAAACATTGCACTTTTAGCTGCTGCATATTGAAGGCTATAGATAGATAGGCAAGCTTTACAAATTATTTTTTTAAAAAGATCACTAGAAGTTTAGGTTCCTTTTTAATGTACCAGCAGTAGATCTATTAGTTGCATCAAAAGATAAGTTTCAAGATACTGTTTGAGTGATAGTCAAACAGATAGGACATGTGTGTAATGGGACATGACTGTGAAGATCGAGCATAGGAAAAGAATGACTACAAAAGGCAGTTTTATAGGGTACAGTGAACCATCTTGTATGATCCTTTAGAGTTGCAGAGTTTGTATGGATTATTAATCTCCAAGGAAGCACTAAATGCTAAATTGTTAAATCTGTTGATTTTTATTTAGTGCCTTTATTGATCAAGTTGCTAACCTCTTCACCTGCCAAACTGTACAAAATGCTTGGCTTCAGTAGTGCAGCTTTCTACTGAACAAACAAAACCAGATCAGCTTATTACTCACTCTGCACTCTATCAAATTAATCAGCAAATTTGCAATTTCTTAAGGACGAAATGCACATGCCATCTATTGATATTGAGAATACAAAGGTTAAGGTTTTAACTTGGGCACCAGTGTGAATGAGTGGAGGGCGCGGGGGCAACGGGCAGGAAATAGTTTACCACCCCAGTTACCCCAGCACTCAGTCCATTGCAGTGACTTACTACTGGGCACGAGGAAAAGCATCTCCCTCTTTCCTGCCAGTGAGCCCTTTCAATATGCAAGTGATGTCCATTGATGTTCGGAGAACTTCAAAGCCAATTTAAGACCAAACTGAGCAAGTCTAAGTCAAGAGGAAGAGGATCCAAGAGGCAAGGACCTGTTTCTTTTCTCGAGGTGAGGAACAGCAGGAGCTCCTTCAGCCAATAAATAACTTGGGATGCTTCAGAATCTTAGTACAAAACATGATTTATTATAAAAGACAGAAGGCAGCACGGTGACGCAGTGGGTTAGCACTGCTGCCTCACGGCGCTGAGGTCCCAGGTCCGATCCCGGCTCTGGGTCACTGTCCGTGTGGAGTTTGCACATTCTCCCATGTCTGCGTGTGTTTCACCCCCACAACCCAAAGATGTGCAGGGTAGGTGGATTGGCCACGCTAAATTGCCCCTTAATTGGAAAAAATGAATTGGGTACTCTAAATTTTTTTAAGTCAGGACACTCAGAGGTGGAATCACCACAAGGGGGCATGACATAAACACTATAAAAGGGATGAGGCACTCACACCCTGCCTCTTTCCACAGACAGACATCTAGAGAGTTAGACAGGGTTGATCAGCAGCATCACACCCCAGCATGTGGCTTAGAGCAAGCTGGTACAGTTAGACTGAGTTACTACAGTTAGATTAGCAGAGAGTTGAACTCATTTGAGAACTGTGTTAATAGTTCAATAAGCACGTTGAACTCATTTCAGAGTCTGGAGCATCCTTTAGTTAAGACTGCATCAAGTAGCAGCCTGTGTTATCCCAAGCAGCACAACACAACAAATAAAATCCTTAAATAAAGCACACATCCACATTTTAAATGTAATGCCTCTTCATTTTGCTGCTGGAAATAACTACATGTGTCCCATTCATAGATTTTGAAGAAAATAAGATTGCAAGTCATTGAAAATTTTGGGATAATTATCTTGGCAAACAAGAAGATTGTTTAATTTTGCTGCAAGCAGCAGAACAATCGGGACAGTGATTCCTTCCAAGTTAATTGCCATTGGCAGGCTGCATTTAATTCAGCTTTGTTTAGCGGATTTGTTAGAGAATGCTCCGACACGATGTCCCAGAAGATAGTTTATAATCACTGCAAAATAAAATTAAGTCTTGGGTTAAACATCTTGGGATCACAAGTGAATAGGAAACTCTGTTGAATGTTAATGCGTTGCCTTCCACAGTCTGGCCAAGGACACCGATATGGAAAACTAAAACAGGGATTAGGGAAAGTTCACTGCACTGCATCCAATTATAAACCATCAGTAATCAGGCAAGATAAATGATTGAATTTCTGTTCAATTCACTGTATACATCTACACAGTGTCTAAAATCTAAGGTAGGGAAAGTTACACCTGTAGCAGAGACAGGGGAGATCAAACATTGAAACGAAAATTATTGTCACGAGTAGGCTTCAATGAAGTTACTGTGAAAAGCCCCTAGTCGCCACATTCCGACGCTATCGTTCAGTCCAAATTCATTTAAATATCCTTGCAAAGGCGGCACGGTAGCACAGTGGTTAGCACTGCTGCTTCACAGCTCCGGGCTCCCAGGTTTGACTTACGGCTTGGGTCGCTGTGCGGAGTCTGCATGTTCTCCCCGTGCCTGAGTGGGTTCCCTCCGGGTGCTCCGGTTTCCTCCCATAAGTCCCGGAAGACGTGCTGCAAGGTGAATTGACATTCTGAATTCTCCCTCCGTGTACCCGAACAGGTGCTGGAATGTGGTGACTAGGGGATTTTCACAGGAGCTTCATTGCAGTATTAATGTAAGCCCACTTAAAAAAAAAATTTAGAGCACCCAATTATCTTTTTTCCAATTAAGGGGCAATTTAGCGTGGCCAATCCACCTACCCTGCACGTCTTTGGGTTGTGGGGGTGAAACCCACGCAGACATGGGAAGAATGTGCAAAATCCACACGGACAGTGACCCAGGGCCGGGATTCAAATCCGAGTCCTCAGCTAACCACTGCGCCATGTGCCGCGCTGATGTAAGCCTACTTGTGACAATAAAGATTATTATTAAAAAAGCTCATAAAGCAGAGGTCTCCGTCCCATAAACACGCAATGCCAGGAATATTTCACATCAACAGGAAAATGAGAAAATACAATTTTTTCAAAAATGTTTGAAAATGTGCAAGATCAGATCATTTATAGCCAGAACTGAAAAGAATTGCTTGGAAAATGAATCATTTAGAAAATGTTAGAGGCACAGGTCATGCTGTAACTGATTATCAATGTATGGATTTATGTTCATTTTCTTGATTTTATCTTGAATAGCGGCAACAGTCTTCATTATTTGGAGTCATATTGTATGAAAGTCCAGTTCTTGCTACATTTAATGATAGATTTGTACTATACAGTCAGCCTAATCTCTGTTGTTGATGATAGTTCAAGTATTGTGGTTATCATTGAAAGGGAGGTTTGTGCGGGAGAAGTAAATGTTGGCAGTAAACACTCCTACTCGGGAGGATACAGTGCAAGTCACATGCAAACTAGTTACTTCTGCTCTGGTCAAAAGTAAACCTAACCCCAATCTCTGAACTGCACTCACTATCACGCATCTATAAAACAAATATTATTTCCTACACCTACATCTGTGACTGAGATGGGCAATTAGTGCCTAATGAAGGGTGGTTCAAGACCAAAAGACCATAAGACATAGCAGCAGAATTTGGCCACTCGGCCCATCGAATATGCTCCGCCATTCACTCATGGCTGATATTTTCTCATCCCCATTCTCCTGCCTTCTCCCTATAACCCCTGAATCCCTTATTAATCAGGAACCTATCTATCTCTGTCTTAAAGACACTCAGTGATTTGGCCTCCACAGCCTTCTGCGGCAAAGAGTTCCACAGATTCACCACCCACTGGCTGAAGAAAATCCTCCTCATCTCTGTTTTAAAGGATCATCTCTTTAGTCTGAGATGGTGTCTCTGGTTCTAGTTTTTCCTACAAGTGGAAACATCCTCTCCACGTCCACTCTATCCAGGCCTCGCAGTATCCTGTAAGTTTCAATACGATCCCCCCTCATCCTTCTAAACTCCAACGAGTACAGACCCAGAGTCCTCAACCATTCCTCATAATACGACAAGTTCTTCATTCCAGGGATCATTCTTGTGAACCTCCTCTGGACCCTTTCCAAGGCCAGCACATCCTTCCTTAGATACGGGGCCCACAACTGCTCACAATATTCCAAATGGGGTCTGACCACAGCCTTATACATTGCATTTGCCTTCCTAACTGCCGAGTGAACCTGCACGTCCACCTTAAGAGAATCGCGAACAAGGACTCTCACGTTCCTTTGTGCTTCTGATTTTTGAAGCATTTCCCCATTTAGAAAATAGTCTCTGCCTCCATTTCTCCTTCCAAAGTGCATAACCTCACACTTTTCCACATTGTATGTCATCTGCCACTTCTTTGCCCACTCTCCTAGTCTGTCCAAGTCCTTCTACTTGCTCAACACTACCTGTCCCTCTACATATCTTCAAGGTCCTGGTTCTCTACTGCTATAGACTAGACTGCCAAGATGATTTCTGGGGAAACTGAAAGGTCTGAAGGTGGATAAGTCACCTGGACCGGATGGACTACACCCCAGGGTCCTAAAAGAGACAGCCGAGGAGTTTGTGGAGGCATTGATCTTTTAGGAATCACTGGAGGCAGGAAGTGTCCCAGAGGACTGAAAAGTGGCAAATGTAACACCGCTGTTTAAGAAGGAAGGGAAGCAGAAGACAGGAAATTATAGGCCGGTTAGCCTGACTTCGGTCATTGGTAAGATTTTAGGGTCCATTATTAAAGATGAGATCGCGGAGCACTTGGAAGTGCATGGTAAAATAGGACTGAGTCAGCACAGCTTTGTCAAGGGGAGGTCGTGTCTGACAAATCGGTTAAGAGTTCTTTGAGGAGGTAACAAGCAAGTTAGACAAAGAAGAACCAGTGGACATGATTTATTTAGATTTCCTGAAGGCCTTTGATAAGGTGCCGCAGAGGAGACTGTTAAATAAGTTAAGAGCCCATGGTGTTAAGGGTAAGACCCTGGCATGGATAGAGGATTGGCTGACTGGCAGAAGGCAAAGAGTGGGGATAAAGGGGTCTTTTTCAGAATGGCAGACCTCACAGGTCTGTGCTGAGACCACAACTTTTTACAATGTACATTAATGATCTGGAAGAAGGAACTGAAGGCACTGTTGCTAGGTTGGCAGATGATACAAAGATCTATAGAGGGACAGGTAGTATTGAGGAAGCAAGGGGGCTGCAGAAGGATTTGGACAAGCTAGGAGAGTGGGCAAAGGAGTGGCAAATGAAATACAATGTGGAAAAGTGTGAGGTTACGCACTTTGGAAGGAGGAATGGAGGCATAGACTATTTTCTAAATGGGGAAATGCTTCTGAAAGCAGAAGCACAAAGGGACTTGGGAGTCCTTGTTCACGATTCTCTTAAGGTTAATGTCCAGGTTCAGTCGGCAGTTAAGAAGCCAAATGCAATGTTAGCATTCATGTCAAGAGGGCTACAGTACAAGACCAGGGATGTACCTCTGAGGCTGCATAAGACTCTGGTCAGATCCCATTTGGAGTATTGTGAGCAATTTTGGGCCCCGTATCTAAGCAAAGATGTGCTGGGCCTTGGAAAGGGTCCAGAGGAGGTTCACAAGAATGATCCCTGGAATGAAGAACTTGTCGTATGAGGAACATTTGAGGACTCTGGGTCTGTACTCGTTGGAGTTTAGAAGGGTGAGTGTGGATCTTCTGGAAACGTACAAGATACTGCAAGGCCTGGATAGAGTGGACGTGGAGAGGATGTTTCCACTTGTAGGAAAAACTAGAACCAGAGACACCATCTCAGATTAAAGGGACGATCCTTTAAAACAGAGATGAGGAGTAATTTATTCAGCCAGAGGGTGGTGAATGTGTGGAACTCTTTGCCGCAGAAGGCTGTGGAGGCCAATTCACCGAGTGTCTTTAAGACAGAGATAGATAGGTTCTTGATCAATAAGGGGATCAGGGGTTATGGGGAGAAGGCAGGAGAATGGGGATCAGAAAATATCAGCCATGATTGAATGGCGGAGCAGACGCGATGGGCCAAGTGGCCTAATTCTGCTCCTATGTGTTATGGTCTTAGATAGGGACCCGTTATAAATTACAGGTATTTTCTCAGGTCACCAATCACTCCTTTAATTATGCACAGTTCTGGTCTCCATATTATAAAACAATGGAGAGGCACAGGGTAAAAGGTGCAGGTAAATCTATTTGGTCGATACCAGAATCGAGATGTCATAACTACCAGGACTGACTGAGGCTGGGCTCTTCTGTCTCTCACAGAGTGAGGGCTGAGGGATGACCTAATAAAAGTCTTTACAATTTTGAAGGATTTCTCAGGGTAGATGTAGCGAATGTGTTTCCACTCATCAGGGGTCATAAAGGTTACACAGCAACTCATAAATCCAAAGGAAAATTCAGAAGAATTGTCTTTGCCCAGAGAGAGGTGAGAATGTGTAACCATGGAGTGGTTGAGGCCAATAGTACAGATCCCTTTAAGGAGAAGCTGGATAAGTAGGTCTGGGAAAAGGATACAGTTAAATTACAAAATTAATCAGCTGCGGCCGACAGTGACAAGACAAGGCCACCATTTAATCATGGCCGCAATTCTCTGCTCGTTTGCTGCTGGCAGGTACCTCTGTCCCACCGGCAGGACCCCCCCCCCCCCACCCGTGGGTTTCCCGGCGATATCGGCCGCTATCCTCTGACCACGCTGCGCTGGAAAAGCAGCTCGCCGTGGCGCAGTGTGGTCATTGAAAGCCGGGAGATCCCAGACCCCGAATCTACCCGGCTCGCAATGCCGCTCGAGATTCAACGCAATCTCGAGACGTTGCAAGGCAAATGCTACCCACAATGCCATTGGTCACACCTCTATTGTGGGTAATATTCCATTCCTAAACTAACACGTTTGCTAAATGCTGAACTTCTAGAACCGCTCTCTCTACCCTGCAGCTTTTTGTGCGAAGCAGAGCTTCATTTTCACTTTGGTTTCCTGGTTTGCACTTTCTCTCCAATGGGAGTGATGCTTTGTTCAACGATCCCAGCAGCTCCATTGATCTCAGGAACCGACATGTTTATAGATATGCTAATCATTGCAGTTGCAACTATTATCCTAAGCTATATTTAAGACTAAATTAATTTGACTTGATGTTCACAGAAGTGTTGGGTCTTGAATCATTGAACCATCTGTCTGATTGATCAGTGATCCACTTACAACCATTATATACGGCCACTGCTGGCCCTCGGTGCCCTCACAAGTAACAAACTGTTGATTATTAGGCCATTTGCAACATTCCCATTGGGTCAAAATCTGACGCCATTAATCAGTCACTTGAAGCAGTTTTCAAGACAGAATGTTGCATCAACTCTGAAGTAAATAATTAGCCCACTAATACATTTAGTGCTCGCTAGAATGCCAGGTGAAATAGCTTGTGAGGTAGCACAGCCATTTCTCCATTCCCATTCATTTGTGCACACAACGATATCGGAGTTTAATCTGCAATAAAGGAACCTGCCATTTTCCAGTGGGTATTTTTCAGACCGGCTCTAAAGGGGCAGGTTAAAACTGAAGGGAGCTATTTGGGCATCACCCAGTACCCTGACCGATTTTAACCACCCACCTGTCTGGGGGATCCATGTGATCCATGTGGACAGGGTTAAAATCGCCCCTTCAATTTGTGGTCAATCTGTTTTGTGCACAAACAATCTCACAGCTCTTTACTGAATATTATTCGCACGCACACTCCAGCAGGTCACACATTCAGCTGCAATTTATAATTCATAACCTTGGCATAGACACGTCTTCTAAAGGTCTGCAAAAATAACATGACTCTGGTACAATTTTGCCTTCACTGCCTGGATGGTAATTTTTGAAATCAATGAAGTGAAAGTTGGGAAGATTCTATGAGGGGCCAGCGATTGGCTCCGTCAGATCAGTGCTCGCGTAGCAAAGACAAACGAAAGGACTCCGTTGTAGCGACAGGACCTGTGGTCACTTCCTGACACTGAGAATGGGTTTGCAGGTTGGGTACATCCCATACCAGCCTCCCCGGACAGGCACCGGAATGTGGCGACTAGGGGCTTTTCACAGTAACTTCATTAAAGCCTACTCATGACAATAAGCGATTTTCATTTTCATCTCTGAAACTGCGAATTTACAACATGTCGTGACTAATTCTCTCTTTGCACAATGCAAAGAAATTCAGAAATTAGAACATCATGATTCCCTTAGTGAAAGTCTTCATGGATATCTAAGAGCAATATGGGAGTAGCAAGGCTATCAGGGTTGGTCAAAGGCTAGGAATCCTGCGGTGAGTAACTCACCCCCTGACCCCCCAAAGCCTGTCCACTATCATCTACAAGGTACAAGTCAGGAGTGTGTCGGAATACTCTCCACTTGCCTGGATGAGCGCAGCTCCAACAACACTCAAGAAGCTCAACACCATCCAGGACAAAGCAGCCCCGCTAGATTGGCACCCCATCCACAAACATTCACTCCCTCCATCACCGGCGAACAGTGGCAGCCGTGTGTACCATCTACAAGATGCCCTGCAGGAACTCACCAAGACTCCTGAGGCAGCACCTTCCATACCCACAACCATTACCATCTAGAAGGTCAAGAGCAGCAGATACCTGGGAACCCCACCACCTGGAGGTTCCCCTCCAAGTCACTCACCAACCTGACTGGGAAATATATCGGCCGTTCCTTCACTGTCGCTGGGGCAACAGCCTGGAACTCCCTCCCTAACTGCACTGTGGATGTGCCTACACCTCAAGGACAGCAGCAGTTCAAGAAGGCAGCTCACCACCACCTTCTGAAGGGCAACTTGGGATGGACAATAAATTCTGGTCTAAGCAGCGACGCCCACATTCCGTGCTGCCCTTACCATCGGCTCTTACCCCCACCTAATAGAGACAGACACAAATAAATATTGCAATGGGCCAGGAAATTCCTCAGAGGTGCTGTCGATCCCCCAGCGTTATTTGCCGGAAGATGACCACAATCCCTGCGCTTACACGGTGGAGCGGAAGCAACTCCACGGAATTTCTTGCCTTTGGATCTTGTAATTTGAGCTATTTGAAGAGGCGTTCCGGAGTTTTACTTCCAACACTCGACCATTTTCTGACATTGGAAGAGCAACCAGCCAGCATGTCCCATGGTTCTAGAACGTTCCGCCTCACCAACTTTTATAAACACCAGTGAGTTCCGAAGGATGCATTTAGTAAGCAATGGAAAGTAGAACTCAGTAAACCCTTGTGTGCAGATGAAAAGTAGAAATTGGTTTTAGGGAATGGAAGGAAAAGGGATTTATAGATCAGCTGGTGACTTGCCAGCCTGCAGCTCAGGAAATGTAGCAATGCCACAGAATTGGGCAGAAAATCACACTTTTATTGCTAGTTACTGGGAAGGGTGATAGAAATATGCAGAGAATATTTGGCTACTTTTAGCCGGCTGCCCAAAAGCCTTGATAAGTACGTCGCTGCAACCCATGCAACTTCATTAGCAGGAGCGCCGCACCATGTGTCGGTTCTGGCTCAGGCCAGCATTCCCACGCATTGAGGCATTGACCATCCTTGACCAGCCCCACTGGGTGGGTCACATGCCTGACATGAGACTCCTGAAATGAGTGCTGTACTCGGAGTTTCGAAACGTCAAGTGAGGCCCAGGAGGTCGGAGGAAACGTTTCGAGGGCACCCTCAAAGCTGCTTTGAAAAACCATCCCCATTGACACCCGGGAATCCCTGGGCCAGGACTGACCAAAGTGGAGATAAAACATCCGAGAATTAGCTGAACGCCTCGGGTTTCATCAACAAGGACAAACTCCACGCTCCACACTACATGGACGTGCGGCTGGAGACGGGAAGGGCCCAGCGCCCCACATGGAGGTTGGACGGTGCCTTACTAGCTGACAAGGCCTTCAGCGAAAGGATAGCCCGGGCCATAGCAGAGTACACGGAGAACAACCAAAACGAGGAGGTCTCATCCTCCACGTTCTGGAAATCGCTTAAGGCCATACTAAGAGGGAAAATCATTGCCTACAAAGCGCAAAGAGATAGGGAGGAAAGGGTGGCTAGGCAGAAGCTGGTCGACTCCATACTGGAGGTAGACCGTAAATACTCCGAGGCCCCGACCGTAGAGCTCCTGGCGGAGAGAAAAGAATTACAAAGGAACTTTGACCTGCTCTCCACCAGGAAAGCAGTGCACCAACTCCGCCAGGCACGCGGGACCCTGTACGAACACGGAGACAAAGCCAGCCGCCTGTTGGCACACCAGCTGAGAAAGCAGGCAGCCACCAGAGAAATTGGGCAAATCAGGGGTACCGGAGGCACGTTGGAAACGGAACCAGAGAGGATTAACAAAACCTTCAAGGCCTTCTACCAAGGGCTGTACACCTCAGAGCCCCCAACGGGGAAGGCTGGGATGAACCGGTTCCTTGATGGACTGGACATACCAGTCGTGGGAGAGGGCAGGAAACGGGACCTGGAATCACCACTAGCACTGGGAGAGATCATGGAGAGCATTAGCTCCATGCAGACGGGGAAGGCGTCGGGACCAGACGGATTCCCGGCGGACTTCTACAAACAATTTGCGACAGCGCTGGCCCCGCACCTGCGGGAGATGTTCACAGACTCGCTAGCTCGGGGCACACTGCCACCCACGTTAGCACAGGCCTCAATCTCGCTGATACCTAAGAAAGACAAAGACCCAACGGAATGTGGGTCATACAGACCCATATCTCTGCTGAACGCAGACGCCAAAATACTGGCCAAAATCCTAGCCAAAAGGCTAGAAGACTGTGTACCTGAGGTGGTCACAGAGGACCAGACGGGCTTCGTCAAAGGTAGACAGCTCACCTCGAACATCAGGCGCCTGCTGAACGTGATAATGACCCCCTCCGGGGAGAGAACATAAGAGGTGATCGTCTCCCTGGACGCAGAAAAGGCCTTCGACAGAGTCGAATGGAAATACCTCAGAGGTACTGGAGCGGTTCGGGCTTGGAACAGGGTTCACCGCTTGGGTAAAGCTCCTATACAACGCCCCCATGGCGAGTGTACGGACCAACAATACCAACTCCCAATACTTCCAGCTGCACAGGGGCACCAGACAAGGATGGCCACTGTCCCCGCTGCTGTTCGCACTAGCAATCGAACCGCTAGCAATCGCGCTCAGGTCCTACAAAAAACAAAATCCAGGGGGGGGCTAGCCCTCCCGAATCTACAATTCTACCACTGGATCGCAACACTGGACGAACTGACAGAGAAATTTCGGCTAGCCGGGGGGAACGAGCTACGGTACCTGCAGCTCAAAAACTTCTTACGAAAGGAGACAAGGACGTACCCACAACCGCCACGACAGACACTACTGGAAGACCTACTGGACGCAAGTATCCTAGAGAAGGGGAACTGTAGCGACATGTATGACAGACTGGTAGAAAGGGACGACACAGTACTGGACGCAACAAGAATGAAATGGGAGGACGACCTGGGGATTGAGATAGGGTGGGGACTCTGGAGCGAAGCACTGCATAGGGTCAACTCCACCTCCACGTGCGCAAGGCTCAGCCTGACGCAACTAAAAGTGGTACATAGAGCCCACTTAACAAGAACCCGTATGAGTAGGTTCTTCCCGGAGGTGGAGGACAGATGTGAACGGTGCCAAAGAGGCCCGGCCAACCACGCCCACATGTTCTGGTCTTGCCCCAGACTTGTGGAATACTGGACAGCCTTCTTCGAGGCTATGTCCAAAGTGGTGGGGGTGAGGGTGGAGCCATGCCCGATAGTGGCGGTCTTCGGGGTTTCAGACCAGCCAGATCTATTCCTGGGGAGGAGGGCGGACGCCCTTGCCTTTGCCTCCCTGATCGCCCGCCGTAGAATCCTGTTTGGCTGGCGGTCAGCAGCACCGCCCAGAGCTGCAGACTGGCTGTCCGACCTCTCGGAATCTCTCCAAATGGAGAAAATCAAATTCGCCATCTGAGGGTCAGACGACGGCTTCCACAGAACGTGGGAGCCATTCATGCAATTGTTCCGGGACATGTGCCTCGGCCATATTGGGGAATGTAAAATATGTATGCCGGCTAAAGGGGGCGGCCACAGTTGTTATTATGAAGATGCTTACCTGTAAATATACATGTTAATTTTTGCGTATTTTTTCTTTTTTTTCTTTTTCTCTCTCTAATAATTTGTAATTTGTTGGATATAAAATATGAAAACTCAATAAAAAACATTTATAAAAAAAACAAGGACAAACTGAAGCCAAGAGGCGATAGTCAAGGGAACGTGTGGCATCCAGAGGCACCCCACCCCTGGGCACCCCACCCCCGAGCACCCCACCCCTGGGCACCCCACCCCCGGGCACCCCAGCCCTGGGCACCCCACCCCCGGGCACCCCACCCCTGGGCACCCCACCCCTGGGCACCCCACCCCCGGACACCCCACCCCTGGGCACCCCACCCCTGGGCACCCCACCCCCGAGCACCCCACCCCTGGGCACCCCACCCCCGAGCACCATACCCCCGGGCACCCCACCCCTGGGCACCCCACCCCCGGACACCCCAGCTCCGGCCACCCCACCTCTGGGCACCCCACCCCCGGACACCCCAGCTCCGGCCACCCCACCCCTGGGCACCCCACCCCCGGACACCCCAGCTCCGGCCACCCCACCTCTGGGCACCCCACCCCCGGACACCCCAGCTCCGGCCACCCCACCTCTGGGCACCCCACCCCCGGACACCCCAGCTCCGGCCACCCCACCCCTGGGCACCCCACCCCCGGACACCCCAGCTCCGGCCACCCCACCCCTGGGCACCCCACCCCCGGACACCCCAGCTCCGGCGCCCCACCTCTGGGCACCCTACCCACTCCTCCACCTACTGCCTGCCCTTTTCTTTTCTACTTCGTTCCCATTGATGTAGACAGGGGCATGTTCTCCACTGCGCTTCCTGAAGTCGATGACAATCTCCTTCGTTTTGTTGACATTGAGGGAGAGATTATTGTCGTCGCACCAGTTCACCAGATTCTCTATCTCATTCCTGTACTCTGTCCCGTCATTGTTTGAAATCCGACCCACTACGGTGGTGTCATCAGCAAATTTGAAAATAGAGTTGGAGGGGAATTTGGCCACCCAGTCATAGGTGTATAAGGAGTATAGTAGGGAGCTGAGGACACAGCCTTGTGGGGCACCGATGCTGAGGATGATTGTGGAGGAGGTGTTGTTGCCTATCTTTACTGATTGTGGCCTGTGGGTTAGAAAGTTCTGGGTCCAGTTAGACCTCAGCTGGAATATTGTGCACAGTCCTGGGTGCCACACTATAGGAAGGATGTGGGGTGGTTAGCACTGCTGCCTCACGGCGCCGAGGACCCAGGTTCGATCCCGGCTCTGGGTCACTGTCCGTGTGGAGTTTGCACATTCTCCCCGTGTCTGCGTGGGTCTCACCCCCACAACCCAAAGATGTGCAGGTTCGGTGGATTGGCCACGCTAAATTGCCCCTTAACTGGAAAAAATGAATTGGGTACTCATTTAAAGATAAAGCTAGTAGTATAATAATCGCTTATTGTCACAAATAGGCTTCAATGAAGTTACTGTGAAAAGCCCCTAGTCGCTACATTCCGGCGCCTGTTCGGGGAGGCTGGTACGGGAATTGAACCCACGCTGCTGGCCTTGCTCTGCATTACAAGCCAGCTCTTTAGCCCACTGTGCTAAACCAGCCCCTGACTCCTGGCCTTTATTAATCGAGTCAGAGAGTACACGAGAGAGGAGGTTATACTGAACTTATACAGACACTAGTTAGCCCTCAGCTGGACTATTGTGCACAGTTCTGGGTGTCACACTATAGGAAGGATGTGAACACATTGGAGAGAGAGCAGGAGAGGTTTACAGGAATGGTTCCAGGGATGAGAAACTTCAGTGATGAGGACAGATTGGAGAGGTTGAGACTGTTCTCCTGGGAGAGAAGAAGACTGAGAGGAGATTTGATAGAGATGCTCAAAATCATGAGGGGGCTGGACAGAGCAGATCGGGGGAAACTCTTCCCGCTCATCAAAGGATCAAGATCGGGGGCACAGATTTAAAGGGATTTGCAAAAGAAGTAAGTGCGATTTGTTAAAAACGTTTTTCACACAATGAGTGGTTGGTGTCTGGAATTCACTGCCTGGAAGTGTGGTGGAAGCAGGTTCAACTGAGGCATTTAAGAGGGTGTTAGATGGTTACTTGAATAGGAATAATCCGCAGGGGTACAGGGAAAAGTCAGGAGAATGGCACTTTGACTAAGCCATGATGCCCATTTAGAGACCAGTACAGACGCAATGGGCTGAACGGGTTCCTTCTGCCCTGTAACAGTTCATGATTCTTTGAAGCCGTACACCATCCGACTTGGATGTATATCCTAATTCCTTCACAGTCACTGGGTCAAAATCCTGGAACTCCCTTCCTAACAGCACAGGGGGTGTACCTACACCAGATAGACTGAGCACTTCAAGGCGGCAGCTCACCAATACCTTCTCAAGAGCCAGTACTTATGGGCAATAAACACCGGCCGAGCCAGTGAAACTCACATCACTCTTTGACTGTCTTATATATTTATGGCCCCTAGTTTTGGTCCTCGAGCCTTCTTGTACTTTCTGCAATGCCTGTATAACCTTTTTAGAATAAGGCGACCAGAAATGCGCAGAATACTCCAAATATTCTCTCTAAGCCAGGTTCAATTTCAACAGAATTTCTCTGCTTTTCAATTCTCTCTCTGAAAAAGTGAAGCTCAATCCTTGCTGTTTTTGTGACCTTATTACCTGAGGCACCGCTTTGTCATTTGTACAGCTATAGTCTGAGAGCCCTTTATTCCTTTACCCCAGTGTGATAAAAAAACAATAACTGTTTGCCCCATTGTGAAAGTACGTCAAAGCTTGTAATCAAGATGTTCTGCTGATTGATTACTCCACTGCGCGTCATTTAGCAGCTTCTTTATGTGGTGAATTAGAAAGTTAACATCCTGATTAATTCACCATAATTGAGCAAAAGCAAATCATTCCGATACTACTTCCTAGAGCTACACGTGGAGGAAGAATTGTGTTGGAGCTTTACTCCAGCAAAGAAAGACAAACAGCAATGACCTTTCACAATAAAACATCTCGGAATTTAGCCTCTCGGCAATAGGATGATTAATGGATTGCTGGAAGGACATATCAAAGATCTGTGTAAAAGACACACATTGGGTCTTTTATATCTAAAGAATATGCCGAATAATAAGAGTTTATGTGATCATGTGCACATAAAAGCAAGTGCCTTCACGTTTGTATGTGTGAGGAGGTTAATAATGACCTTATTGCTATGGTGATATATGTTTCTTGTTGCTAAGTGTGCTTTACACTTAATTGCTCTGTTTTATAACCTTGCTCTAGAGTCGCCAGGTATCTTTATGATACCACCACGAGGTTCAAGTTCAAGTGCTGATCAATAACTCAATACACCAGTTAGTAAGGTTCAAATCAAAACACATTTATTATATACACAGTCAATCGCTACTCATGCATAAAATACTACTCACTAGGCTATTTCTAACACTAACAGGCCAATACTTAGCTTTGGAAAAGGAACCCACTAGGTCAGGGGAACAATTGGCCTCTCGTTCGATCCTGAGTCTGCAGGCTTCCAGCTGGTATGGACTAATGGTTAGGAGCGCCTATCTCTTGACTGGACACTTACTTGTTGGTGTAGCTGCTAGGCAGGTCTCTGTCAAGAGTTGTTTCGAATTGCTGAGAGACCCTGCCAAGAAGGACGAATTGAACTTGGGGACTCTACTTTATAGTCCCCAGGGGCTTCGCGCCCTTTTGGGCAGAACCCCGTACCTGGTTCCAAGTGATTGGACTGAGTTCTGATCACTTGGATCGATTTCTCCAATACTAGAGCTGTTCCCTGATCGCTGGGCGGTTCCTAAGTGTCCGTTGGCCTCCCTTTGTTTTGGCTCCCGCTGGCGCCAAGGAGTCTGGCTTGGCCTCGATTATCTTAACTGTTTCAATTGTTCCCGGGGATCGCTCATCAATATGTAGATGGTCGCCAGTTTCAGTGCTGTCTGGGTTTCTGCAAGTTCTAATATACAGGAAATTTTGCACCTGCTTGTTTTCCTGCGTTTGGCCATTTCTCCCAGCATTCTTAGCGGATCTCCATTTTAAAGTCGGGAAGTGGCCAACCCAGGTGGCTGCAATCTGTACCCCAAAACTCCTTTGCTCGATATATAAAAGCGGCAGCAACATAGAAGCACACCAAATCCCTCCTAGTGTGAAGTAATATGAAGATGGAGCATAAAGGTAGAAATGGAATCAATGATTAGATCCTTCGGAGGGTCAGAGAGCCTTGCTGTAGAGATTGAACAATATCTTCAATATCAGGGCTTGAAAGGTTAAATTATAGATCACATTGCACAAACTGGAGTTGTATTATCTCGAGTTTAGAAGATCAAGGGGTTAATTAACAAATAGTTGAAATGATAAAGGGAAGCATTCTGTTAAAATGTGAAACTATATCCTCTGGTCGAGGAATCCAGCACAGAAGAGCATTGCCATCAAATGAGAACAAAGTCAGTTAGTAATGAGATCATGAAGCCGTTTTCCACACAGAGGGTAATTGAAATCTGGAACTCCTCCCCCAGAAAGTTCTGGATGCTGAAGGGCGAGTTTATAAGATTGGGATCAATAGATATTTTTGTTTGGTAAATGTCATAATATCCACTCATGTATATCATGAGATGCAGACAGGCAGTGATTGACACACAGGATAACCAATGAACACACACGACACAGAACAACCAATCACCAGACAGGACACCACTGCTATAAAGCCCACAGGGCATTAAGGCTCTCCCTCTCTCACAGGACATGGCCAGGGAGATAGTCACAGTGCACAGGCCAATGAACATCATCACCATGTGGTAGAGAGCTAGTCTGGTCAAGCCAGTAGGAGGTTATCAGTTAAGTTAACAGAGTGGCAACCCACAGCAGATTATGTACAGCAATCAGCAGGTTCAATAAAACAGTGTTGGACCATCTCCTGTGTCGGAAGCCTGTTTCTCGTTTTACTGCATCCAGTTGCAGTCAATGTTAGACCATCACAGATAACACATCAGTAAAAGCATCAAGGATACAGAGCAGAAGTGTGTAAACGATCAGCCATCACCTAACCGGCCAGGTACGAGATCTGAATGGCCTCCTTCAGCCCTTACTATTCCGATGCCTTCTCTGATCCAAGAACAGTGGGCGCGATCTTTCAGCCGCATTGCGCCAGAAAGGCAGTGTGGTGCGGCCAGTAGATGCCGTGAGATCCCTCTTCCGGGATCTACCCGGCTCGCCACACCTGCCGAGATCTAACCCGATTTTGCGAGACTTTGTGATCTGAATCCCACCCATTGTCGGCGGGATTATTATTTTGCAAGTAGCAGGCTGGCATTTTTCCCACAACGGGGATCGGGCATGGGGGTGCCTTGCACGGGTACAGTACTGCTCCACTCTGGAGCGCCAGGTAGTACAATGGGCAGACGACATTTTTGCAGGGTTCCCCAGTATTAATCAAGACATCTAAACCTCATCTTCAAAAGGCCAATGCCCAGCTCGGTGCTGACCCTTGTGCCATTTGGCAGCAGTTTTATGTGTCCTCTGTTTGTCTGTTGTGTTGTGTACAGAGGCAGAGGATAACCTTTGACCTCTGGCTATTCAGCCATGAAGAAGCTCAGGTAGCCTCAAGAGCTTTGGCATTTGGGACTGTCGAAGAATGCAGGAGGCATGGCAATTCCTGCAAACCTCGTGCACATCCTCATTGTGGTCTCAGATAACCTGAACATTCAGGGAGTGGGATTTCCTCCTTTACCACAGGGGCCTGGATGTACTGAAGAGGTTTTGATGCCACATGTTCACGTGGTTTTCCTGTGCCTGAGGGAATCCAGCCATGGCCCCGAAGCGGACTGCTCGCAGCCCGACTGGTTGACAACTTCATATACTGGTAGATATTTGTGTGTGTATACCCATCAATATATGACAACTGTGGCGTCCTTTATGCAGAGATGGGCAGCACGGTAGCACTAGTGGATAGCACTGCGGCTTCACAGCGCCAGGGTCCCAGGTTCGATTCCCCACTGGGTCACTGTCTGTGCGGAGTCTGCACGTTCTCCCCATGTGTGCGTGGGTTTCCTCCGGGTGCTCCGGTTTCCTCCCACAGTCCAAAGACGTGCAGGTTAGGTAGTTTGGCCATGATAAATTGCCCTCAGTGACCAGAAGAAAACTTAGGAGGGGTTATTGGTTTATGGGGATAGGGTGGAAGGGAGGGCTCAAATGGGTCGGTGAAGACTCGATGGGCCGAATGGCCTCCTTCTGCACTGTATGTTCTATACCATCTATACCAGGGGTGGGCAAACTTTTCCGTGCAAGGGCCACATTCAGAAATTCACAATTCACAAAGGGCCGCATAAGTAAAATAATTACTTCACCCGGTTATGATTCTGGGCGCCTCATATAGAACATAGAACAGTACAGCACAGAACAGGCCCTTCGGCCCTCGACGTTGTGCCGAGCAATGATCACCCTACTCAAGTCAACGTATCCACCCTATACCAGTAAGTAACCCAACAGCCCCCCCCCCCCCCATTAACTTTAAAAAAAAAATTTTTTTTTTTAAATTTTTTTTTTTTTTTTAATGACTTGGTGGGCCGCAGAAATACCTTTGGCGGGCCGCATGCGGCCCGCGGGCCGTAGTTTGCCCACCCCTGATCTATACCAACAGATTACACCAGATCTCCAGGCGATTCCTGGAATCAACAACAGGTGAAAAAGTGGAGTGTGAACATTAACCCTAAGGCAAAAGGTATTGGACACCCACAACGTTCCAGTGGCATCAGCTCCTGTTCCAATATATCGCAGAGCTCCATCACCACCTACCTCAAGAGAAGCAGGCTTCAGAGATCTTGGTTTTCAGACAGCTTGATGAAGTTGAGAATCTGACGGTACACACATTGAGCTGTGTAATGCCTTCTGCAGCCGTCAGAGTGCCCTCTTTTCCCCATGCGCACTCCCTTGTCTATGTCCAATCATTACCTCAACCCCCCCCGGGAGCCCCTCCGGCTGCTGCATAGGGACTCGACGTGGCTGTGCCTGCAACTCTGTGCCACACTCCTCCTCACTGGGGGAGTCAAAGTCAGAAAGCATTGACCCCGTAGCCAAAAGAAGCCTCCGCTGCGGTGAACGTACAATTTAGGAGCAGGAATAGGCCACTCGGCCCCTCGAGCCTACTCCGCCATTCAATAAGGCCATGGCCAATCTGGCTGTAACCTCAACCCCACATTCCCTCTCCCTGATGCATCCCAGTATCTGCAGCCTCTCCCTGATGCATCCCAGTATCTGCAGCCTCTCCCTGATGCATCCCAGTATCTGCAGCCTCTCCCTGATGCATCCCAGTGTCTGCAGTTCGGCCTCCAGATCAATGATTCTGAGCCAAAGTTCCTCAAACTTGAAACACCTACTGCAGCTGTATTTTCCCTGAATCACAATGACATCCAGGAGCTCCCACATGCTGTAACCATGATGCATCACCTGCCCTGCCATCCTACTTAATTATTTTATTCAATTAATTATATTAATTTTTAAATATATTTTATTAACCTTACCACCAGTTTGTATACTATTTTAAACCTCAGGAACATAAGACATTAACCACTTACCAATACTCCCCAAAGTGCTCCCTTCTCCACCCAACTCTAGCACTTTGTTCAAAGTCACACTCGTGCAAAGTCACACTGAGAGACCTATATTCATATATCTGAAACTAAAGAGCGAGCTGAGCCCCCAGGTACAGAAAGAAACAGTTAAAGTTAGTTTCCTTCAATGACTAACTTCAACTGCTCTCCAGGGGAGAGCTTGTATATTCCAGCATGCCAGCTTCTTTGAACTACATCCATTAGCTACTGTGGACTGGGATTTCCCATTCCACCAGCAACACTTCACGTTAGTCACACTCACTTCAACAAGAAACAGCCTGTAGACACTTTCAATGTTTAGCCACCAGTTCCCCCCACAACTCAGCCGAGCATTCATACTGAAAGTGCATTGTCCAGAGGAGTATATCGGATTTCCTCTCTGCATTCTCTTTCTTCCCTCTCAGTACACTTGGACATTGTACTTCAAATCCTTTTCCCCCCCCGAGTTAAATGAGTCTTACTTCAATCCCGTGTCTCCCTAGAATAATCTGTTCCATTACGTCCTCTCTAACCTCAACTCTCATACCCCATTAAGCTCCTCAGCCTCGGGTGGCACAGTGGTTAGCACGGTTGCTTCACACGGCAGGTTCGATTGCCGGCTTGGGTCACTGTCTGTGCGGAGTCTGCACGTTCTCCCCGTGTCTGCGTGGGTTTCCTCCGGGCGCTCCAGTTTCCTCCCACAAGTCCCAAAAGACGTGCTGTTAGGTAAATTGGACATTTCTGAATTCTCCCTCTGTGACCCGAACAGGGGCCGGAATGTGGCGACTAGTAACTTCATTGTAGTGTTAATGTAAGCCTACTTGTGACAATAAAGATTATTATTATATATTATTATTCTTCACTCCTCCACTTATTTTGTCTGAAACATTTTTATTTCTGTTACAACCTCCACGGAGGTCACAGGGTGCAGACCATCCTGCTCCCTGTGACCTCTACAGAGTACGAACGTTCCTGATAACAGTGTGGAGCTTTCCCTTTAACAAGGCAAAGCCACGGCCTGAGTGTAGGTCGGGAAGGAGACCCTTCGGGGGATGGGGTAGTTAATGCACCCATCAATAATCAATATCTTCATCCTACCCTTCGTTCCATGTGAGCGGATTCTCCAATCCCTCACGGTGGTATCTAACTGAATTTCACCGGCATCTTTGACCTTTCCTGCCTGCACATCTTTTAAACTGCGGAAAGAAGTAAAAAGTCAATGGAACAACTAAATCACCTGCAAGTTCGAAACTGCACAGAAATGAGACATTTTTACAACGTTCAAACTATAATCTTGTGATGTGGCACAGGCAACTCAACCTTGAGATTAGATCAGAGCTTTGTGTCTTTCCTCACTGTGTACAATGGTATAAAGTATCTGAATTGGATTAGAGCCTCCATCCTCTCTCTGCTCCCCATTAATCTAGATTTGCAGTTATTTCTGAAGGATAGCCCATTCTTCAAAGTGTTAGAATTTACTGTAAAATCTGTTATGAAGTTATGGTTTCTTGTGGGGCCTGTGGATAATGTCTTACCCTTGAGCCATGTTCCTAAAAGTCACAATATGTTTTTAGATATTGCGCAAGCTGTAGATAGATTTTTTAAAAATATAACTACCAGCACTTACTGCCCATCCCTTCAGAAAGGTAGGGGATAGTGGCACAGTGGTTAGCACTGCTGCCCCATAGCTCCAGGGACCCAAGTTCAATTCCGGCCTCGGGTGACTGTGCAGAGTCTGCACATTCTCCCCGTGTCTGCGTGGGTTTCCTCTGGGTGCTCCGGTTTCCTCCCACAGTCCTATGCAGTGCAGATGAGATGGATTGGCCATGATAAATTGCCCCTTATTGTCCAAAAGGTTAGGAAGGGTTGCTGGGTTATGGGGATAGGGTGAAGGTGTGGGCTTGGGTAGGATGCTCTTTCCAAGAGCCGGTGCGGAAACGCTGGGGCGAATGGCCTCCTTCTGCACTGTTAATTCTATGATTCTTGAAGGTGGTGATGAGCTGCCTTCTTGAACTGCTGCAGCAGCCCATATGGTGTAGGTACACCCACAGTGCTGTTAGGGAGTTGCAGCATTTTGACCCAGCGACAGTGAAGGGACAGGGATATATTTCCAAGTCAGGCTGCTGAGTGAAGGATGCCTGGTGCGGCAGCATGTCACAGCCAGTCACACTTTGGGTCGTCCCCTGTCTAGTCCCAGTGCTTCAGGCTTTTTTCCCATTTTTATTGCGGAGTCTTCGGGTCTGAACCCGACAGCCCGGTAGAGCAAGGGAATGTTAATCGGGGATGTTGAGGAAGAGGAGGGAGTTCACAGACACCGAGCCCAACAAAAGATTCAGCAAATGCTGGCGGGGGAGGCGGCAACGCCCATCACCCGGGATACGATGGCAAGGTTGATGGCGAAAGAACTGGATAAGTTTGGTGGGGAGATGGACGAGAGATTTAAGAGGCAGGGCCAGGAAATGAGTGTTTAATTTAAAGCTATGGTGGAGGAGGCCCAATTAGAGAGCAGCTGGGCAGGGCGGCTAAAGCGGTCGGCGAGCAAGCTGAGAAATTGAGGCCTTGTCTCAGCACAAGAACCGACTCGCAAAATGGTCCTTGTCGGCGACGGAAATAAGGGCCTCAAGGCGAAACTAGATGACATGGAAAACAGGTCCAGGCCCATGAACCGGAGGCTGGTGGGTCTGCCGGAGGGAGTCGAGGGTTCAAACCCTTAATTCCTTTACTGTTCAAAAATCTATCTACCTATTAAACCTAACCCCGATGAGACCAGGTGATAAAAAGCAGACATTTTTGAACAGGCGGTAAGTACATTTCTTGTTATTCATGGTACAACTTGGCTCTGCACACATTGATGGCAGCATAGTGTTGTCAATGCTTTAAGCAACAGAATACTGAATCATCCATCAAGCCCAAGCAGCTCCTCGCTCGATGCTGAACTCACAACCCTAGGCTTGTGGCTCTGGAAATAACACTTCCAGTTTAACCCTATTTTCTCAGGGTAGGTGGAGCACTGTACTGAAGGGAGATTCTTCCATGTAATGGACTGCCAGCAGTCAGGTCAGAGCAACACACGCAGATGGCAGCCCTGTGAAAGTCTGGGAACGGGAAAAGTGCAGGAATCCTAACTGAAAAAGGTGAAAAAGCAAATCAGTTCACTGCTATGCCAGGAGTCATCAACAGAGTCCAGTTAATTCTTGTTTTAGATTAAGGGTAAATCAATAGACAGATTTACCTTTCGTTTTAACTGCATTGCAGTGGCACATCGCTTTAATATTGCAATAAAAAAAATCTCATCACGTCTGGAAAATACTTACTAAATGAAAATTTCAAAGGTTAATGTGGAGCCAAGGAATGGCACAAACAAACGCTTAAAACATACAGTAGCTGGTCGTGAAACTTTTGTAACCACATTTGCACACTAAGGATTTAAACTTTGAAAATAAGTCTAGATGGGTCATTTATAAAAATTAACAAGGCAGGTTTAATTAAAAAATTGGCTCCTGCCCCGTTTTAGAAAATGAAAGCTTCCAACTGGAAAAATCTTTGTTGGAGTGCAGCCCAGGAAAAGAATAAAGAAGTTATGAAAAATGTGTACAATTAAATCATCGCAAACCTTTTTATCCCCCAAAGTAAAATACAATGCTCTCCATAACGAACTCGAAACTTTTAATTTAGTTACACGTAGTTTGCTTACACAGTATTGGAGCAACGTTCATGAAACTTGCATGGTCATTGGCAGATAGACTTTAAATGGACACTCCTGAGCTCTGATTAATGACATTACACGGGTAGTTTCCCCTCAAGCAACATTTCTGTAATTGATCTCAAGTAACAATAATGAAAAGCAAATCCCCTGCACTTGTAAAGTCATTCAATTAATTTTGTTTCAATAACCTTTTCAGATGAGGTTTATTTCTTTTCATTAAAAGTGCAAACCTATGTTAAATATAATTTATTCCATAATAAGTATCGACGGCACGTATTAAAGGATGGAATCCCTACAAATCAGGTTATGAAATTTAATTTTTGAGCCACGTATTTTAAAAACTATTTTCCCCTTCATTATTTTTGCCATTTCATGATCTCCCCTTCCAGCCGGACGTCATTCCCTCAAACAAGAGAGCTGACAGTTAGCCCCACTCTACAGATGATTCTCATGCCTCCAGTAAACCTACAGCAACTAATCTGCACTACAAACCTCCTTCTTCTCCAGAAAGGCACTACCCCCTGTGCCTGGCAGCTTCTGCAAGCTGATTAGGGTGAGGCAGATGTAAGGTAAACTCTGGTCTGTTTCCCTCTCTAGACTTAATTTCACCACAAGTTGTCAGGAACAAACAGGCTGGCACTTGAGAAATTATTCTGACTCTAAAAGAAAGACTTAAGCAGGGCAGCACAGTGGCGTAGTGGTTAGCACTGCTGCATCACGGCGCCAAGGTCCCAGGTTCGATCCCGGCCCCGGGTCACTGTCCGTGTGGAGTTTGCACATTCTCCCTGTGTCTGCGTGGGTCTCACCCCCACAACCCAATGATGTGCAGGCTAGGTGGATTGGCCATGCTAAATTGTCCCTTAATTGGGAAAAAATAATTGCGTATTCTAAAGAAAGACTGAAACTAATAGCCAACGCCTAAATTGCTAAACACAGAACATCCTTATGTGTTTCAGTCAAACCTGATAATGATAAACTAATGTTTCTGTGAAATCCTCAGAGCAAACTTCCTGAAGGATAGAATGCACAGTGTCAATTTGTGATTAAGAGGCTGCCTCACAGCAGGTGATACAAAGAGTATCATTTTTATCATGCTGGAGTAATGTGTAAATAGTCCTTCCAAATAGTTGCCAACTCTAATGCAGCTATAACTGAAACCTGCAATAAAATGGGTAAGCTGGAAAAGTATTAATGTCTTCTCTGAATCAGCAGGTCAGAAAGTCGGACAATAATATTCTAAACACTAAAGTGTTGGACGAATGAATATGGGTGGGATTCTAAAAAATCCAACCTTTGTTCAGGAAATCCTGACAATTCAGGCTCTTCAATGTTAGAGTATTTAAAGGAGAACTTTGTCCTCAGAATTCGGAATAAAGGAATTTGAGCAGAAACTAATGGTGTTCCGCAGGGATCAGTTCTGGGATCTGTGCTCTTTGTGATATATAAATGACTTGGAAGAAAACGTAGCGGGTCTGATTAGCAAGTTTGCGGATGATACTAAGATTGCGGGAGTTGCGGATAGTGATGAAGATTGTCAGAGAATACAACAGGATATAGATAGGCTGCAAAATTGGGCAGAGAAATGGCAGATGGAATTTAACCCGGATAAATGCGAGGTGATGCATTTTGGTAGATCCAATTCAGGTGGGAGATATAAAATAAATGGCAGAACCATCAGGAGCATAGAGACACAGAGAGATCTGGGCGTGCAGGCCCACAGATCCTTAAAAGTGGCAGCACAGGTGGAAATGGTGGTAAAGAAAGCTTATGGCACACTTGCATTCAAAGGACAAGCTACCGAGTATAAAAGGTTGAAAATTATGTTAAAATTATATAGCATGTTGGTTAGGCCACATTTGGAATACTGTATCCAATTCTGGTCACTGCACTACCAGAAGGACGTGGAGGCTTTGGAGAGAATACAGAAAAGGTTTACCAGGATGCTGCCTGGTATGGAGGGTATAAGCTATGATGAGAGATTGAATAAACTGGGATTGTTCTCCCGAGAGAGACGGAGGCTGAGGGGCGACCTGATAGAAGTTTATAAAATTATTTGGGGTATAGACAGGGTGAACAGTTGGAGGCTTTTCCCCAGGGTGCAAATGACAATTACAAAGGGGCACAAGTTCAAGGTGAGGGGGGAAAGGTTCAGTGGAGATGTGTGGGGGAAGTTTTTATACACAGAGGGTGGTGGTGGCCTGGAATGCACTGCCAAGTGAGGTGGGTGAGGCAGATACGTTAGCGACCTTTAAGACTTATCTAGATAGGCACACGAACAGAGGGGGTATAGAGGATACAGGCGGTTGGTTTAGATAGGACACATGATCGCCACAGGCTTGGAGGGCCGAAAGGCCTTTTCCTGTGCTGCATTGTTCTTTGTATTTATTTTCTCTTCTCTTATCTTCTCCAAATCGTCTGTTCCTTGAACATATTTCTTTTCGAATTCTGAAGAACATCGCCACCTTAAGTATAAATTGGCAGATCTGTCCACAAACTAAGTTTGGATAGTTGGAAAGGGTCAGGGGACACAGGAGGAGGTGGGACTCTTGACAATTTTCTAAACCCATCCCAGTTTTTAAACAATCAGCGAGAGTGAGCAGAAAACGTGCCTCTTGCATGCTTCAGAATTAACAATGGCACATTTACACTTTCAAAGATCTTCACGCTTGGAATCATTATTACAGCACAAAAACATGGCTTCATGATATTTGGTCACACCCCGAGACATTATTGAGAGTACTTCACAAATTGCATTAGCAACAAAAAGTTCGAATCAGGTTTGCCTCGGGCACACAATCACAGCGACATATTCATTACATCACGTCAGGTTAATGGGATCTGTCAACATCAATAAATGATGAGGGAATGTCACCAAACACCACATAGAAACAAAGGGTATCAGGCGGATCTGTTTGTGGGAAAGAAGGGTTGTGGAGGAGGAAGAGGGGTGAGGTGGGGTGAGATGAAGAGTAACTCCCTTAGATCACTAAATCTGGCACACTGATCCTCTGTCATATATGTGGTTAAGAAGCTCTTTAAAAATAAGTTTTTCTGGGGCCGTTATCAGGTTTCAATTATTAAGAATTTTTCAATGTAGATAAAGAATATAGAAGTTCAAGATACCTGTAGTTGTTTTCATTTCATAGAAAAGGCTTACGGTTGCAATTCACGGAATCACAGAATTGTTACAGCGCAGAAGGCACGGTGGCACAGTGGTTAGCACTGTTGCTTTACAACGCCAGGGACCCGGGTTCGATTCCCGGCTTGGGTCACTCTCTGTGTGGAGTCTGCACGTTCTTCCGATGTCTCCGTGGGTTTCCTCCGGGTGCTCCGGTTTCCTCCCACAGTCCGAAAGACGTGCTGTTAGGTGAATTGGACATACTGAATTCTCCCTCCGTGTACCTGAACAGGCGCCGGAATGTGGCGACTAGGGGCTTTTCGCAGTAACTTCATTGCAGTGTTAATGTAAGCCTACTTGTGACAATAATAAAGATTATTATTATTATTAGGAGACCACTCGGCCCATTGTGTTCGCACTGACCTTCCAAACGAGCATTGGGGCTCAATGCCAGTCCGCTGCCTTTCCCCCCGCACCCCTGTACCCCTAAACCAGTAAGTCACATTTCTGCAGGCAGTAACCTATTTCAGATTTTAAAACTTAACAAAAACTTTTCCTTCTTGTTCCCTCCAAGTTCTCTTTGTGTCTGATCCACCCTCGTTCCTGGTTGTTCCTCGCGGGTTCAAGGAAATGGACAAAAGCAAAATGCTGCAGATACTTGAAATCTGAAATTATAAAAATGCGGGGAAAACCCAGCAAGCCAGGCAGCATTGGTGGAAAGAAACAAGGGTTAACATTTTAGGCTGAAGTTTTCACGTTATTCCGCAAATTATATTTGCGCTGAAGTAGACAAAGAGACGTCGGTAACTAATGGGAGAAGCCGTGAGATATTTCATTCTAGCAAGATTCAACCCATGGCCCGTTTAAATTCTAAGAGGAGTAAATGGAAAATAATGAATTCTATATAAGAGAAAGGAACGGGAACAAAGCTCATGTAATAAACTTTTGTAACAGGACTTTTCTTTTGGCACAGTTTGATTTGTAGAGAATTAGTTACAACTGTTACAGAAAATCCATCAGAAATCAATGGCCCTATTCTGATTTTGGAGGTGGGTAGGAGGGAGTAATTCTGCAGTTGGGAATCCTGGAATAACGTGACCCGGGAAACCTGGCCAGATAGGGTAAAGTTTATAATGGTGGATAATTCTGAAAATCTCGCCCTTATTTTAATATCTAAATGACTACCCTGCCCCTGAGGAACAGGAATGTGGGAAGGTAGAGTTTTACTGTAGGAAGCATTCTAGGAAGGGAAAATGGAATTGGCTACATAAGGTCAAGCCATGAGGAAGAGAGGTGTAACAGGCAAATTGATGTTGTTTGCAGACTTGCAGAGCAGATAACGTGAATTAATAAATGCACTCTCTTTCACATAAAATCATCTGAAGAAGTTGAAGATACTGCCATCCTGTACTGTGTTAGAAAATAAAAACTGACTTTCATGTACTATAACAGGAACTAATGAGACTTGTTAATGATTCTTTTCTCTAATTACTTGTTCTAATAAACAAGCATGTTTTTATTGCTGTTTGAAGCAGTATAGTGGCAAGTGAAAAACAAGACTCTTACATCGGATTGTCAAAGTGGTGCTGATGACAGGCACGTTGTCACTTTATTGCTATTGTGCTGTAAGGTTCCGGAAGTCTCATCGTTGAATAGAATACTTGTGGGGTGGGGGGGGGGGGGGGGGGGGGTTAGATGGTTGAACTGGCCTTGGTCTTGGACATCAGCACAAAACTGTTGATTGCAAATCTCCAGCCTGTTTCAATCACTGCCCAATTCTTTTCCCCACTGATTGCAGAATATTCCACTTGAGAAGGGACTGAGCGTATAGATTGTGCTGCAGCTTGAGAATGTATTTGGAACTATTTCCAGGCTACACCTCCTTGGGAACCTAACTAGCTTCCCGCTGTGCTGGGTGTGAGGCCCACGCTAAAGAGCCCAACTGGAAGGGATTATAGGCCAGCCCTTCTATTGTGGTTCATTGAAGTTAAAGGTTTTGTCTCAGCTGATTTTTCAGCCCAGTTTCGCCTCTGTCGCCGCTCGGGAGTGGAAGCCTCTGGGCTCAGGCACCTCTACCCGATTATGGAAATATCCCCAGGGTTTGCCATGGGGGTTACTAACAGATCAAAGCGGCAGGTGCAATTTCTGCCTCACTGCACTTCTGATGGTGCAGCACAATTCCTTACAAAATTAAAATGGTAAAAAAGCACACGGTGACAGCCTGAATAACAGTACAGTTTATTGGGGGGGGGGGGGGGGCTGAATAACAGTACAGTTTATTGGGGGGGGCTCACGTTTTCCAGTGTCTGCTTACATAAATGTATTGCCTTTAGCATAGAAAACGTCCCAATGTGTTTCACGGGGGCATTATCAGGCAAGATATTTATAGAACTTATAGAACAGTACAGCACAGAACAGGCCCTTCGGCCCTCAATGTTGTGCCGAGCAATGATCACCCTACTCAAACCCACGTAATCCGTATACCCGTAACCCAACAACTCCCCCCATTAACCTTACACTACGGGCAATTTAGCATGGCCAATCCACCTAACCCGCACATCTTTGGACTGTGGGAGGAAACCGGAGCACCCAGAGGAAACCCACGCACACACGGGGAGGACGTGCAGACTCCGCACAGACAGTGACCCAAGCCGGGAACCGAACCTGGGACCCTGGAGCTGTGAAGCATTGATGCTAACCACCATGCTACCGTGAGGCCCCTTGATCTGTTACATAAAGGATATATTAGGGCAATTGGTCAACAACTTGGTGAATGAAATAGGTTCTAAGAAATGTCTTAAAGGAAGAGTCAGGTAGAGAGGAGGAGGGGTTTACAGACCAAAGGCGCGATCGAATGGCCACGCGCGCCCGAAAAGCAGCTTGCCCTGGCGCAAGGTGCCCGTTCCTGGGACCTACCCGGCTTCCAACCCCTCACAAGTTCCAATGCGATCTCGTGAGACGCTGCGATGTCAATCCTGCCCATCGTGGGTGGGATCACATTTTGGCCAATCTGCATCTTAGAGCGAGACAGCAAGTCTCACTTAAATATACAGATTCCCGAGGTACCTGAGTCTTTGGGATTCATCTCCTTCACCACAGAGATCTCGGGCGAGTGCCGTTCAGTACTGGCCTCCACAAACGGCGACCAGACGGAGCAGCACTCATGGGGGTCACCCAGGGGATTGGAGGCCCCCAGCTGCATGCCCTCTGGAAGGGTGGTACCGTGGGTGTCAGCCTGACACTGCCATTGTGGCACTGCCAGGGGCACTGCCAGGGGCACTGCCAGGGGCACTGCCAGGGGCACTGCCAGGGTGGACTTTTTTCTCCCAATTAGTTGAATCACGCCCAGAATTCCAGAGCTCAGGTCATGGATAACTGAAAGTTTGGCCATCAATGGTGGAGCAATTAACATCGGGATGAGCGATGGGCCAGAATGGGAGGCGTGCAGATATTTAAGAGGGTTGTAGGGCTGGAGGAAGTTACAAACACACACACAGATCTTCCCTAATACACACATATATTCCCCAATGGACATACACATTTAAAATCTTAATGGAAAGAATTTTTAAAAAAATAATTGATATTTAGGGGCAGCACGGTAGCATTGTGGATAGCACAATGGCTTTACAGCTCCAGGGTCCCAGGTTCGATTCCCGGCTTGGGTCACTGTCTGTGCGGAGTCTGCACGTTCTTCCCGTGTGTGCGTGGGTTTCCTCCGGGTGCTCCGGTTTCCTCCCACAGTCCAAAGATGTGCAGGTTAGGTGGATTGGCCATGATAAATTGCCCTTAGTGTCCAAAATTGCCCTTAGTGTTGGGTGGGGTTACTGGGTTGTGGGGATAGGGTGGAGGTGTTGACCTTAGGTAAGGTGCTCTTTCCAAGAGCCGGTGCAGACTCGATGGGCTGAATGGCCTCCTTCTGCACTGTAAAAAATTCTATGATACATATACATTCACCACAAGACAAAATAAATCTAATTGAAATAAAAATGATCATGTGAAAGTTGTGTGAAATGTTTAATCTCACAAATTAAAGTAAGAAGTCTTACAACACCAGGTTAAAGTCCAACAGGTTTGTTTCAAACACGAGCTTTCAGAGCGCTGCTCCTTCCTCAGGTGAATGGAGAGGTAGGTTCCAGAAACATATATATAGACAGAGTCAAAGATGCAAGACGATACTTTGAATGTGAGCAGTAATTAAGTATAAAGACTTAATTACCTGCAAATTCTCACATTCAAAGTATCATCTTGCATCTTTGACTTTGTCTATATATATGTTTCTGGAACCCACCTCTTCATTCACCTGAGGAAGGAGCAGTACTCTGAAAGCTAGTGTTTGAAACAAACCTGTTGGACTTTAACCTGGTGTTGTAAGACTTCTTACTGTGCTCACCCCAGTCCAACGCCGGCATCGCCACATCGTTACAAATGAAAGTAAATCCTACCTGGGCCATTAATTCTAAACGAGAAGGCCCAACGGAGCACAAGGTTCAACAAATGTCAGAGTTGGTCCTGCCTTTCATTGGATACATGATATGGCATATGACAACACATCACCATTTCATCCACGAACGTGGATGTAGTCGACATTAAAACCCTCTGGGGGAGGTAGTGGGCTGCACAGTTTGGATGGGTCAAATGGCCTTCGAAATAGAGATCATGCCTGGGAATTTGATTGTCCCACATCATTCATTTTGGATTTCAGCCTGATACTCACTAGAAACTGCTCCAGCACCAAGGGAATGTACATCGGCTCATAGCTGATCACAAAATAGTACTGGCAGATGGTTGAAGGAGGCCCAATATTTTGGTGGGGAAGGCCACAAAGGAGATCCCAGAGGGAAGGGGGATTAAAAATTCCATTACTTACCTCAATGCCACGATATGGAAGATTTGGTTCAGATGCCTGTCCCATCTGGCAGTGAACGACCTGATGTAATTTCAATAGAATTGATAAGCTGCCTGTCCTGATCCAACGGGAACCTGATAGACACAGACCAATACGAAATTGTGGGCTGAGATGTTGCCTACTCAGCAGCTAAGTAATTCTGAGCGTGAAGTGTCACAATCATCGAGGTGGAGGAGTCCAGCGAGGGATCAATCCAAGTTGTTATGTGCAGCACATGGGTTGACGTCTGCTCCTCCGAGCCCCACACAGATAATCTTCAGCTCCATCATTGTGGTCGAGGTCAGAGGGCAGGCCGCACAGTCCAACCAGGTCCGCCCAAAAGACCATGAATTGGGTACTAAACAGGACCCACTGCCTGAAACAGGCAGATACTTTGGCCACCTTGCACGTATCCCTGTAAACATGGAACAAGAGGACTACCACACTAATGGAGCAATATCCTACCTCTTTACAGGCCATTACTGCCCCATCAGCAACTATTACTTCACATTAAAATCATTCCCAACAAATTGTTAGCTAATTATTGAGACGGGTTAATCAATTAACTTATCACATAGCCTGTTATGTACTGACAGCATTTCCAACTTAGTTTTTTCCTTTCATGCATAAATTCTTTGCACTGATTTACTACATCCTTCTCCCAAGGTAATTAGATACCATTGCAATTTCAATTTGACCTTTCATCATTCATTTAATGTGGAAGCCTGTCCTTTCCATCCATTTTGCGTGTCCTAAAACAGTGCTCGTCAAACTTTCTTCCGGGGTCCCATTCTTACCAACCGGCCAACCTTCGCAACCCACGCCGGCCGACCTTCGTGACCCACCATTTCCGCTTACCTTTAATGCTTGGTCCTCACAATCTCACTTGCTTTGTCATTCAATGTTACATTCTGTATGGGCACTGATGAGGGGGCACGCATGCGCAGCGCTCCCGCATTCTGAAAGCTGGTCGCAGTCGGCATGTTTAAAAGCCGGCTACAGCGGCCATTGCGCATTAATTCCCGTGCTCGGGAACACTCCGCGATTCTGCCGCCACCCGCCCGTGACCCGCCCGCTGGTCGCAACCCCGACTTTGAAAATGACCGATCTAAAATAATTTTACCTTCCATAACGATGGCAGTTTATACAGATTGTTAAACTATAGAATACAGTAGGCTCTTAATTTGCAGGATAAATATCAAATCTCTGGACACCTTTCATTATGTGCAATATTCATTATAAGTGCGATAACTCAGTCACACACTGTTGACTTAATTTGTACTTGAACAATGGCACATTTAGCAAATGGCTGGCATTATGCTGCTTTTGGATATGAATTTACATGACAACCTATGGCCATACTAGTCTGAAAATCCCTCATCACGTCTGGTCTCGGAAGCTAAGCAGATTCAGGCCCGGTTAGTACTTGGGGAGACCACCTGGGGATACCATGTGCAGTAGGCTAGGGGTGGCACAGTGGTTACCACTGCTGCCTCACAGTGCTAGGATTTGATTCCCAGCTTGGATCACTGTCTATGTGGAGTTTGCACATTCTCCCCGTGTCTGCGTGGGTTTCGCCCCCACAACCCAAAAGATGTGTAGGTTAGGTGAATTGGCCACGCTAAATTGCCCCTTAATTGGAAAAAATGAATAGGGTACTCTAAATTTATATTTTAAAAAGTAAGAAGACCAAAACTGTTTGCAGTGCTCGCAGTGATCCCTCACCAAAGCCTTGTACAGTGGTCGCAGGATTCCTTACTTTTATCTTCCAGACCACTTGCAATTAAGTAAGAAGTCTTCCAGCACCAGGTTAAAGTTTGTTTCAAACACTAGCTTTCGGAGCACTGCTCCTTCCATCACCTGAGGAAGGAGCTGCGCTCCGAAAGCTTGTGATTTGAAACAAACCTGTTGGCCTTTAACCTGGTGTTGGAAGACTTCTTACTGTGCTCACCCCAGTCCAACGCCGGCAACTCCACATCACTTGCAATAAAAGCTAACATTCAATTTTACTTCCTAATTACTTTTTAAACATTCACTTACAGGATGTGGGCGTTGCTGTCTAAACCAGCATTCATTGCCCATGCCAAGTAGCCCTTCAGAAGGTGGTGATGAGCTGCCTTCTTGAACTGCTGTAGTCCGTGAGGTAGTTGCTGTACCTGCATGCTAACGTTTTATTATTCATGCACGATGACATATCGATCCCTATGTGCCGCAGTATTCTGCAGCCTCTCTGCACTTAAATAAAATCCTGCTCTCCATTCTTCCCTATGATTCATAGTTTCCCATGTTGAACTCTACCTGCCAATTTTCTCCTACTCACTTAACCTATCTATCTCTTTGCAGACTCTTTGTGTGTCCTTGCTCCTTGTTTTCCCACCCATCTTTGTATCATCAGCAAATTTGGCCACAATATACTTGGTCCCTCCATTCACGTCATTAATATAGATGGCAAACAGCTGAGATGCAGCACTGATTCCTGTGCCACTCCACAAGCAACCATATAATCCAGATGCTTCCTGCTCATTAGCCAACCGAGGCGTCACGGTAGCACAGTGGTTAGCACTGTTGCTTCACAACGCCAGGGTCCCAGGTTCAATTCGCAGCTTGGGTCACTGTCTGTGCGGAGTCTGCACGTTCTCCCCGTGTCTGCGTGGGTTTCCTCCGGGTGCTCCGGTTTTCTCCCACAGGTCCTGAAAGACGGGCTTGTTAGGTGAATTGGACATTCTGAATTCTCCCTCTGTGTACCCGAACAGGCGCCGGAATGTGGCGACTAGGGGATTTTCACAGTAACTTCATTGCAGTGTTAATGTAAGCCTACTTGTGACACTAATAACTACTATCCATGCTAATATATTGCACCCAATATTATAAGCTCTTACCCTGTGTGTAACCTTTTAAGTGGCACTTTATCTAATACCTTTGGCTGCCCAAACTCTTTACTCCTACCGGCTCCCTTTGATCTACCCTGCTTGTTACATCCTCAAAAGAACTCTAATGAATTTGTTAAATATGATTTCTCTTTCATAAAACCATGCTGACACTGAGTGAATTTAGAGATATTCTAAATGTCCTATTATTGCTTCCTTAATAAAGGGTTCCAGCATTTCACAATGACTGATGTTAAGCTAACTGGTCGTTAGTTTTCTGCTTTCTGTCTCCCTGCTTTCTTGAACAGGAGGTGCTACATTCACGGTTTTCCAATCCGCTGGAACCCTGCCAGAATCAGTGTCATTTTGGAAGATCCCAGCCATTGCATCCACTGCTTTTAAGGCCTAGAATGTAGGGTATCAGTATCCTGAGGGCATGGCAACATTCAGTCTCATTATTTTAGTGAAAAAGTGAAAGCAAGTAAAGATACAGAAAGCTTTGAAAAATAATGATGCTTTGTTTGATGGAGTAAGTCCTGTGCAGTCACAGTGATTATATCCAACAATACTGCTACATTTGAACAACATGTATGTAGAAGTTAATCATTGTCCTGACTCACCACTGGAGCAATCTGTTCCTCCCCAACCAGGTTCACACAGACAGGTATCCGGAGAGACACACCTCCCGTGCATACATTCTTCTGTGCACTGTGCTGTAGGTAGATAAATAATGTGTTAATATTGACATGCAACCAACTTAATATCTTAGCCATATCAAATAGTCAGGGTCTCTTACCATATGCGCCCTTTTTAAAAATTAAAAGTTACACAAAAAGCTGCAATTGAACCTTTTCAAGCGAATTTCTGTTTTTGGGTTAGAAGTGTGATTCTAATGGGATGTGGGAATGACATCATTGGGTCAAGTGGTTGGGAGGAGAGTGTGAACCCAGAGAGCTGAATTGACCTCAGCTGAGATGCCATTAGTCCACGTTGTCATAATATGCACCCATTCACATCATGAGGTAAAAGCAGGCAGTGACAGACACCCAGGTGAGCCAATCAACATACAGAACAGAACACAACCAATCACCAGACAGAACACCAGAGGGGGGGCTGTCAACTATAAAACACACGAGGCATCAGCACTCTGCCTCTTTCCACTGGTGACAACTGTAGTGACAGTCAGGGTGTACAAATCATTCAACACCTTCTACACGTGGATGAGAGCTAGTCTGATCTAGATAGTTAGTTTACTTAGAGTAGTAGAGAGTCAACCCACAGGCAGCTGTGTGCTTCGTTACTGAAGTTCAATAAATCTTATTGAACCAACGCCTATGTTTGGTGAATGCTTTATCGTTTAACTGCATCGTGTTGCAGTCAGTGTTGCAGTGACTACAGCTCCACCTTCAACACCATAATCCCAGCCAAGCTCATATCAAAGTTCCAAAACCTAGGACTTGGCTCTCCACTCTGCAACTGGATCCTCGATTTTCTGACCAACAGACCACAATCAGTAAGAATGAGCACCAATACCTCCTCCACAATAGTCCTCAATACCGGTGCCCCGTAAGGCTGCGTACTTAGCCCCCTACTCTACTCCCTGTACACACACAACTGCGTGGCAAAACTTGGTTCCAACTCCATCTACAAGTTTGCTGACGATACGACCATAGTGGGCCGGATCTCGAATAACGACGAGTCAGAATACAGGAGGGAGATAGAGAACCTGGTGGAGTGGTGTAACGACAACAATCTCTCCCTCGATGCTAGCAAAACTAAACAGCTGGTCATTGACTTCAGGAAGCAAAGTACTGTACACACCCCTGTCAGCATCAACGGGGCCGAGGTGGAGATGGTTAGCAGTTTCAAATTCCTAGATGTGCATATCACCAAAAATCTGACCTGGTCCACTCACGTCGACGCTATCACCAAGAAAGCACAACAGCGCCTATACTTCCTCAGGAAACTAAGGAAATTCGGCATGTCCACATTGACCCTTACCAACTTTTACAGATGCACCATAGAAAGCATCCTATCGGGCTGCATCACAGCCTGGTATGGCAACTGCTCGGCCCAGGACCGCAAGAAACTTCAGAGAGTCGTGAACACCGCCCAGTCCATCACACGCACCTGCCTCCCATCCATTGACTCCATCTACTCCTCCCGCTGCCTGGGGAAAGCAGGCAGCATAATCAAGGATCCCTCCCACCCGGCTTACTCACTTTTCCAACTTCTTCCATCGGGCAGGAGATACAGAAGTCTGAGAACACGCACGAACAGACTCAAAAACAGCTTCTTCCCCACTGTCACCAGACTCCTAAATGACCCTCTTATTGACTGACCTCATTAACACTACACCCTGTATGCTTCATCCAATGCCAATGCTCATGTAGTTACATTGTGTACCTTGTGTTGCCCTATTATGTATTCTCATGTATTTTCTTGTATTTTCTTGTTTAATTCCCTTTTCTTCCATTTACTGAATGATCTGTTGAGCTGCTTGCAGAAAAATACTTTTCACTGTACCTCGGTACACGTGACAATAAATAAATCCAATCCAATCCAATCCAATCCGTGTTACCCCAGGGTGAATAACAGGACACACGTTACTTTCTGCTATTTTTCGACAGCTTGTTTTAATGCAGAATCTAGGACCCTGACTGTACATTGACTCCTGGGGGAGGGATTTTAGTTCTCCATGGGCAGGGAGGAAGAAGGTAGGCATGAAAATATAACTAGCGGCTGCCTGCCATTTCCCCAGCTCCACCCGACTCACACGTCATTTTCTAAAGGCGGAAAGGGCAGTACCCCCCCCCCCCCCCCCCAATATCCTACAGATCGCCCATCGTCCTCAATTGGCAAACAAGTCCATCCCCTGGGCATTAATTGGTCCTTTTGGGGAAGACACTAATTTGTTCCCAACACAGTGCCCCCATTTGAGCCTGACAACGGGGTCCTAAAGCCTGTGGGGTAATTGATAAATTGCAATGCTTGGGTTGAAGCTGACAGTGAGAAAGCTGTATTTGTTTCTATGCTGGCATCAAGAAGCACAGATCTCCCCAAACACACCCTTTGTGATGTTCAGTGGCTGTGAAAGTTTTTACTTTCGATCTAACACAGTCCAGGCAGTTTGGATGTTGTCAGACGTCACCGAGATGAATTCAAGCAATTAATGAACACTGTCTCATTTCACTTTCGAACACATTACGAGCTGCCTCGTATCACTTAGCTATATACATGTTTCCTTAAACCTCTGATTCATCCACCCTCACCTCTGTAACACAACAAATGCGAGGAGCTGATGGATTAGTTTGACACTTAGGCCAAGATCGAACCCTGCGCCTCTCGCGAGATTTACCCAGCTCGTTACACCTCGCAACATCTAACTGGACCTCGTGAGACGTCGCTATCTGGATCCCGTCCGCAATGGGCAGGACCCACATTTGCATATTCAAGTGTGCAGTCAGGCTCACTTGAATATGCTCTTGCCAGAGTTACCCAAGGCATGGGATCTAACCCCTCACCTGGGAGACACCAAGCAAGCGCTGTTTAGCACGGCTCTCCACCAACCTGATCCAGGTGTGGTCCAGGTGTACCAGCACTTGGGGGAGTCTCTACTCCCTGTACACACACGACTGCGTGGCAAAATTTGGTTCCAACTCCATCTACAAGTTTGCTGACGATACGACCATAGTGGGCCAGATCTCGAATAACGACGAGTCCGAATACAGGAGGGAGATAGAGAACCTAGTGGAGCGGTGTAACGACAACAATCTCTCCCTCAAAGCCAGCAAAACTAAACAGCTGGTCATCGGCTTCAGGAAGCCAATTCAGAAGTCTGAGAACATGCATGAACAGACTCAAAAACAGCTTCTTCCCCACTGCCACCAGACTCCTAAATGACCCTCTTATTGACTGACCTCATTAACACTACACCCTGTATGCTTCATCCGATGCCAATGCTTATGTAGTTACATTGTATATCTTGTGTTGCCCTATTATGTATTCTCCTGTATTTTCTTGAATTTTGTTTAATTCCTTTTTCTTCCCATGTACTGAATGATCTGTTGAGCTGCTCGCAGAAAAATACTTTTCACTGTACCTCGGGACACGTGACAATAAACAAATCCAATCCAATCCAATGTGGGTGGTGCGGCTGGGCCAACATTTGGTGCCCATCCCTAATTGCCCTTGATCTGGGTGGTTTCTTGGGTCAGTTCAGAGGGGAGTTAAAAGTCAACCACATTGCTGTGGGTCTGGAGTCACATGTAGGCCAGGCCGGGTAAGAACGGCAGATTTCCTTCCCTAAAGGACATTAATGAACTAGATGCGTTTTTACATCAATCAACAATGGTTTCATGGTCATCTTTAGACTTTTAATTCTAGATTTTTTAATTGAAGTCAAGTTCCACCATGTGCTGTGGTAGGATTTGAAACAGGAACATTACCCTGGTTCTCTGGATTACTAGCTGAGTGACAACACCACTATGCCACTGTCTCCTCAGGATGTGACTGTCTCTAGAGAGACTGCCATTTATTGCCTCCCCTAGTGGAAGAGTCCTCTTGGAGCTCCACAGTCCATGTGACACTCTTTGATACAAATGAGTGGTTTACCAGGCCACTCAGTTCACTAAAATGGTGGAACTGGAGTCACATATCGACCAGATGGGTAGAAACTGCAGGTCACCTTCCATGAAGGACAACAATATCACAGTTACCTTTACTAATACCAATCTTTCACTTTCAGATTTTCGTTTAAACGGAATTCAATTTCTCAAACTGCCTTGGTAGGATTTGAACTCACATTCCCAGGATTTCTGTCCAGGCTTCATGATTACGATCCCAGTCACAAAACCATTACGCCACCATAACCTGTTCCTCAAAACAGCAGCCTCGAACCACTCCACCTTCGTAAATTACCATCTCATCACCCTTCCTCTCCAAAGTTCTTGACCATGTTGTTGCTTTGCAAATTGGTGTCCACCCTTCCCATCACTCCATTTGCATCTCTTTGATCATATTTCCTCCTCTGCCACTGCACCAAAATGGCCCTAGCCAAATTCAAAAGTAAATTCCTTTGTGTCTGTGACCATGGTGCATTATTCCTCCTTGTCCCTTCAGCTTTTAACATGTCTTTCAACCTTTCATTACTGTCTAATTCTATGGGACTCACTTGGCTTTGTCTATCTGATTATAGTCACTGAACCGGCAGCACCGAGTCCTCTTTTTGACTGTGCATCATCACTTACCAAATCCCCCAAAGATTTATCCTTGACCCTCTACTCAGCATCGTATACACGGTGTCATTACCCAATGGGATCAGCTTCCACTTGTATCATAGAGTTATCATAGAATTTACAGTGCAGAAGGAGGCCATTCAGCCCATCGAGTCTGCACCGGCTCTTGGAAAGAGCACCCTACCCAAGGTCAACACCTCCACCCTATCCCCATAACCCAGTAACCCCACCCAACACTAAGGGCAATTTTGGACACTAAGGGGCAATTTATCATGGCCAATCCACCTAACCTGCACATCTTTGGACTGTGGGAGGAAACCGGAGCACCCGGAGGGAACCCACGCACACACGGGGAGGATGTGCAGACTCCGCACAGACAGTGACCCAAGCCGGGAATCGAACCTGGGACCCTGGAGCTGTGAAGCAATTGTGCTACCCACAATGCTACCGTGCTGCACAATATAATTCTACACAGCATAACCCACCAAAGATCCATAGCCAGTACCTTCCAAACCGATGACCTCTACCACCTTGAAGGTCAAGAGCAGCTGATAGCTGGAAACAGCACCACCTGGAGGTTCCCGTCCAAGTCACTCGCCATCCTGACTTGAAAATATGTCACCCTTCGTTCAACTGTCGCTGGGTCAAAATCCTGGCATCGCTCCCTAACAGCACTGTGGGTGTACCTACGCTGAAGTAGCTGAAGAAGACAACTCATCACCACATTCTCAAGGGCAATTAGGGATGGTCAATAAATGCTGACCGAGCTAGAGAAGCTGTCCCATGTAGGAACAAAAATGATTCGCCATCAGTTATGAGGAGAAATCACGTATTTATAGATCACCCGTGTTGCCAGAGACAACACATCACTTTGGTCTAAAAGTAACCTTTTGCTGGTAGAGTTTGATAAAACAAGTGTTTGTCATGCTTCTGCTTTGAATTAATGGCATTGTAGTACAATGGCCTTTGTGTCCCACTCTTTCTAATAGACTGCTTTTGTTTGACTAGTTCAGTTGAGCAACTGTGCTCAGATATCATTGATCTGAAAATATTAGCATTCTTGGCATCATGCTGAAATCAGTTTGTCGTTTCATTCAAGCCAGCAATAAAAGTGTGCCCTGTAACCATGCCAGCTCAGTGGTAACACATTTAGCATGAATTATTCGAGCCTTCCCAAGGTCACCCAGCCAGTTAAATTAAGCTGTTTCTTATCTAGAGAAACGTCAAGATGAAGAGCTTAAAAGCATTTCACTTAGAGCTTCCCACCTTCTCAGGTTCTATTGATACTAAGCTATATTGTACTATGATGGTTATGTGGTGATTATAAATTGAACGGTTACAATTCCAATATTTAGGGAAGGAGTCAATTCTGTATTTCTCAAAGTAGGAGATATTTATATTAAGAAATAGGGTAACATTTTCTCCCACTGTCGGCATTAAGTATTTCTGGGACAGGTTTTATTTTATTCTCTTGCCTAATAAATATTAGTTATCAGAAGATGTGAAGCTAAAGTGCGTAAATGGTTCTGCAGTTCAGTCCCAATTTTTAGAAATAAATTTAGAGTACCCAATTCTTTTTTTTTCCCAATTAAGGAGCAATTTAGCGTGGCCAATCCACCTACCCTGCACATCTTTTTGGGTTGTGGGGGTGAGACCCACGCAGACACGGGGGGAATGTGCAAACTCCACACGGACAGTGACCCGGGGCCAGGATCGAACCAGGGACCTCGGTGCCATGAGGCAGCAGTGCTAACCACTGCGCCATCGTGCCGCCCTTGTTCAGTCACGATTTCAATGAACAATGGGCATGCTTGGGGGACTGAATGGTCTACTCCTGCCCTTGGAACAGGTTTGGTACAAAGCAGGATGTCTACTACTGAATCAACAATGAGTCTTTACCTTAATTCAGAAGAGTAAATCTATGCCTCATTTCCCACATCACAATGGTTGTGACCTGACTATCTGGGAAAGTTACTTTAATTCAAACTTTCTGATGCTTCATGTTTCCAGCAGCCAACATTAACTAGTGTAGATTGTTTAGAGAGGTGAAGACTATACTCATATTCCAGGTTGCCTAAGGAAAAAAGACTGCGTGGCCAAGCCTAATATGGTCCGACCATTGAGCTTTTTGTTGTGTTCGTATATGGTTCTGGTAGGGGAAATATGTGGCACAAATTTTACTTTCAATCACCATCTCCAACAAGAGAGAATCAAACATCTCCCCTTGACATTCAATGGCATCACTATCACTGAATTCCCCCACTTATCAACACTCTCGAGATACCATTGACCAGAAACTAAACATTACCAGCCACATAAATACTGTGGCTACCAGAGCAGGCCACAGGCTGGGAATTCTGCGGCAAGTAAGTCACCTCCTGATGCCCCAACATTTTTTGACCATCTGCAAGGTACAAGTCAAGAAAGTGACGGAATACGCTCCTCTTGCCTGGGTCAGTGCAGCTCCAACAACACTCAAGAAGCTCGACACTATCCAGGACAAAGCAGCCCCGCTTGATTGGCACCCCACACGCCACCTTAAACATTCACTCCCTCTACCGATGAACAAATGCAAGCTGCATTGCAGGAATACACCAAAGCTCCTTCAACACCACCTTCCAAACCTGTAGCCTCTGCCACCTAAAGAGACGGCAGATATCTGGGAACCCCACCACCTGGAGGTTCCCCTTCAAGTCACTCACCCCCTTGACTTGGAAATATTTCGCCGTTCCTTCACTGTCACTGGGGTAAAAATCCTGGAACTCCCTCCCTAACAGCACTGTGGATGTACCTACACCACATGGACTGCAGCGGTTCAAGAAGGCGGCTCACCATTATTTTCTCATGGGCAACTAGTTTTCTCTCCTGTATGAATATTCTCAATTGTGTTCCGAATGAAGCAGAAATGTGGACATGAGCTGGTTGGCCGAATGTGGTGGCATAGTCAATGTAATTCAGTGTAACACAGGATTTGGCTACTTAGGTGCTGGTAGCTCAGTCGGTTTTGGGATCAGAAATAGAAAATAAATTCAGAACAGAATTTATGAAACTGCACCTTCACATTTTGGGGGAAATCTTGCTGTTAAATGCTGGCTGATCAGTTTTCCTTTTTGGGGCTCCCGGAACCACGCGGTTCTGCTCATGAACATCACTGAGCCGGCACGCAAGTGCAGTGTGCCCGCTTGTTTTAAATGTTCGCGGCTGTCACTTTGAAGGCCGCTCGCAGTCGGCATTGTTAAAAGCCAGATGCTGCGGCTGGTGAATGCGAATTTGCGCAATCTGGAGCGCCGTGATGGATGGTTCCTCAACCCTCCCGACATCCGTGCTCGACCCACCAGTGCGTCGCGACCCCAACTTTGAAAATGCCTGACGTGGGCAATGGTCTCCAGGCCAGAGAGCCGGTGAGATTGGTGTGCTTCTTTGAGCAGTCCCCAGGTTAGAGCACATGCCAGTGGGCCTGGACGTCTCAAATGCGGGCCCCAAGGGAAAGCTGTTGCTGCATTCTTTTGCTGTCGAGACTCACCTTTAGCTTCAGGGTTGCGGCACGGTCTGGCGAAGGCAGGTGGGCTACAGAGAGTGAGTGTGCTGGGCCGCTGTTTAAATATGGCGCCGGTTCCTGCAAACGCCCACCAGCGGCTGGGCGAATTAGCTGCCCACCCACCAGCTGATTCGGAGGGGAATGCCTGCGCATAATCAAAGAGATTCCAAGCACAGAATGTGGTGCACGATGCCTTCCATTCTAGCCAGCGGTAAAGGTGCTAAATAGCTTCCCGTCACCAGACCTGGTCTTGAAAACGGAGAATTCCGCCCTTGAATTGCGGCATCTTTCTCTTGGCCTCTGTGCTGGGCCCGGGTCCCCCTTCAGATTGTTTTTTTTTTTTTTTAAATCATTTTTATTGAGAAATTTTGATTTTATACAACATTGACGCACCTTAGTAAAATACCGAAAATAACAATAATATTAACAATCATATACATTCGCCCCATCCCCATGAACAACCCAGCATTTTAACAACAACGCAAATTAACACACTATAAAGTTACAGAATAAACACTACAATAATGCACCCCCCCCCCCCTTTTCCAATTTTATAAATCCCGCCATGTCACTGATCCAGGTCTCCACACTTGGGGGCCTTGCATCCTTCCATTGTAACAGAATCCTTCGACGGGCTACTAGGGACGCAAAGACCAGGACACCGGCCTCTTTCGCCTCCTGCACTCCCGGCTCTACCGCAACTCTAAAAATCGCGAGTCCCCACCCTGGTTTGACCCTGGATCCAACCACCCTCGACACCGTCCCCGCCACCCCCTTCCAGAATTCTTCCAGTGCTGGGCATGCCCAGAACATATGGGCGTGGTTCGCAGGACTCCCTGAACATCTGGTGCACCTGTCCTCACCCCCGAAGAACCTACTCATCCTAGTCCCGGACATGTGGGCCCGGTGCAGCACCTTAAATTGGATGAGACTAAGCCTCGCACATGAGGAGGAAGAGTTGACTCTGTCCAAGGCATCCGCCCAAGTCCCGTCCTCTATCTGCTTCCTGAGTTCCTCCTCCCATTTAGCCTTCAGCTCCTCCACTGACGCTTCTCCACCTCCTGCATTACCTTATAAATGTCAGACACCTTCCCCTCTCCTACCCACACCCCCGAAAGCACTCTGTCCATCGCCCCCCCCCTTCAGATTGTTGATCCACATTGGGGAGAGGCAGGACAATCAGCTCAGTCTGGTTGGAGGTGCAGTGTGAGAGGTTTTACTCCATTTCAATGTTAATGCGATCCTGCATTCGTTCCTCTTCGTTATTTAATGCACTCTGGCAGGGAACAAAGATGTTGACAGTTTACCAGAACTACACAAAGGAGTGGAAACTTTCAACAGGCAACAATCACAATACATCAGATATGTAGAACTGCAATACGATGTGTCCCAAGCTAGCTTCAGTATGTGGTCTTCAATTCCCAATACATCCATGAAACTTTAAAGATTCATTCATGATTTATATCCTATTTGAACTGGATCATGATGTGGAGATGCCGGCGTTGGACTGGGGTGAGCACAGTAAGAAGTCTTACAACACCAGGTTAAAGTCCAACAGGTTTGATTCAAACACGAGCTTTCGGAGCGCAGCTCCTTCCTCAGGTGAATGGCGAGGATACCTCGCCATTCACCTGAGGAAGGAGCTGCGCTCCGAAAGCTCGTGTTTGAATCAAACCTGTTGGACTTTAACCTGGTGTTGTAAGACTTCTTACTGAACTGGAACAAGGTGACTAAGTCAAGTTTTTGACCATTTCTCATTTCCTCAAGACACGCGGTTCATTTTAGTGCACAACAGTGACCTGGCAGTTCTGGTTTTTGAATTTCTCCCTCTGCAGTCCCTGCTAGCTGCCTACGACAGCAGTGAGAATGAGAGTTCTCAGGCCGATTGGTGCACAATGACCGGCCAAGGACTCTAATGGGCTGCTCTACCCTGCCATCCACTATATATAGGTATGTTTCAGTATTGTTCTGTGACTTTATTCATTTTATTCCACAGCCCATCTTGATATAAACCCACACCAGATTAGTGGGAGGATTGTCTCCTGCTGACTTCCATGGACCTTAAGTGAAAGGATTATGGTCTGGAATCTCCTGAGCCTCTGACTGCTAATCACAGCATGAGCCTCATTCAGATAATACCGGTGAGAGTGCCGCATACTTTGGAAGAGGGGATTTAGTGGCCTAAGGCAGTAAAACGGTAAGCAGAACGCAGAGACGATAGTAGAAATGAAAAAAACAAGGTTTATTACAATTCAAATCCCAAACTCTTCCTAAGGGTCTCTTCCCCTGACCTGCACGTAGGTCGAGGTTTTTATACAAACTGGGGCTCTCGCTGTTAAGGGAAAGCCCCGCCCCCTGAAAGGGGAAGTCATATCCCGGGGAGGTCATGGGAAGGTGCTGTCCCTGGGACTTCCATTGGAATTATAACATTACTACCCCAAGTCCAGAGAAAAGTTCACATCCGTGGATAAATGCACTGGGCTTTTTGACCATTTCGCTTGTGGACTGCGTTCAGGCGCAGACCTTGGGCGAAATTCTCCCAAAGGGAGACAAAGTGCCGACGCCGGAGTGAAAACTGGAGTTTCACTCCGGCGTCGGAGGCCGCTCCTCGCCCGCTATCCTCCCCCCCCCCCCGGGGGGCTAGGAGCGGCGGCGCGTCAATCTCGCGCGCCGGGCCTTGACGCTTGTGTCAAAGCGGCGCCGCCTGAATGACGCGGCCGGCGCCAACCCGCGCATGCGCGGTTGCCGTCTTCCCCTCCGCTGCCCCGCAAGACATGGAGGATTGATCTTGCGGGGCGGCGGAGGGAAAAGAGTGCGTCTTTCAGAGACGCCGGCCCGACGATCGGTGGGCACCGATCGCGGGCCAGAGCCCTCCTGAGCACCCCGCTGGTGCTCGATCCTCCCTCCGCACCCCCCCCCCCCCCCCCCCCCCCCCCCACAGGCCCCACACACAACGGTTGCGCGCTGTTCACGCCGGCAGCAACCAGGTGTGGTTGGCGCCGACGTGAACCGGTCGGGTTCGGCAGGCCGCTCGGCCCATCCAGGCCGGAGAATCGCCGCTCAACCAGAGCGCCGATTCTCCGAGCGGCCAGTCGCAAAACGCAACACGCCGTTTTTGGGGGGAGTGGGAGAATCGTGTGCGGGTGCCAGGGCAGCGTGGCGTGATTCGCGCGGCACTCCCGCGATTCTCCCACCCGGCGTAGGGTCGGAGAATCGCGCCCCTTGTGTTTTCAGCAGGCGTATATCGGACTGGGGAGCAGTGTTTGCGTGACAAGCGTCTGGGCGGCAGCGGCATTGCTGGTGCGGACACGAGAACTGGCAAGGGCACCTCCAGCAGTGGCAGAACGTCTATCTCCGTTTATGAGTTGAAGATAGACGGTTCTTCGTCCGGCATCTCGCTGTCCTCAAAAATATTCCCTGCATCCTCGACATTCGGTGGTGGCAACAGTGGTGGCAGGGGCAGCGGTGAAGATGGGCAGAGCTGGGGCGTCCGAATCAATGGCTGATGCGGCTGGAGTATCAGGCACGCGGCTACATAGGTGATCCACGTGGCGATTAGACTCACGCCCCTGTTTCTGTATTCGGTAGGAAATTGGAACCGTTTTCGGCAAGACGAAGCCCGGGATCCAGGTGGCCTTATCGCCAGAATTCCTGACGTGTACTGCGTCTCCTGGGGCGAACTCGCGCCGTGGCCTGTGTCTGCCTCGGTTCTGTCCTGACCACAGTGGTCTTTCCTACCAATATCCAGAAAAATGAGATGTTCCCCTTGTGAACTCACCAAGCCCATTGTTTAGAACATCAACGCATCTTCAGATGAAGTATAATTAGCATAAGAGTGGACTCAGCCCTGGAACTAAAGGGGTGATTTTTTTCCCCCACACACTTTAGTCGCTAAAGAGCCTCCAAAGTGACCCAGACAGGGTCTGGAGCTACAATCTGATTGAGCATGTCTTCAGCATGGGAAGTCATCTTGGGTAAAGGAGTTGAAGAGTGTGCGAGGAAAGGCCGGCTTGTTAAGGGTTGGATTAATGAGCGCTGGTAGCCAGTTCAAAGAGGTTCATGGCAAATTGGTGGCAAGCGCTTGAATTAATAAGTTCTCCGGACAGCGACCAGCTAAACAGGAGTAAAGATATCATTGCTGAGGACTTTGAGCACTACTTAAATCTATGCTCAGCTTCCACTAGTTAATCAATGCTGGGGGGTTTGAAGAGGATTTGTGAGGCCCATGGGGAGGCTTTCTGGGACATTTTGTCAAGAATTCACTGACATTCTATCCATATTTACTACTGAAAGTCTCTGAGAAATTCACCTAAATTTACTGCGCTACTCTGCCTTACTGGACACCAGCGGGACAGGTAGTATTGAGGCAGCAAGGGGGCTGCAGAAGGATTTGGACAAGCTAGGAGAGTGGGCAATGAAGTGGCAGATGAAATACAATGTGGGAAAGTGTGAGGTTATGCACTTTGGAAGGAGGAAATTAGGCATGGACTATTTTAGAAATGGGGAAATGCTTCGGAAAGCAGAAGCTCAAAGGGACCTGGGAGTCCTTGTTCACGATTCTCTTAAGGTTAACGTGCAGGTTCAGTCAGCAGTTAGGAAGGCAAATGCAATGTATAAGGTGCGGAGTGAATCAATGGCACACATGTCACCCTGCACACACCGGGGTATCAGGGAGTGCCCTTCATTAACAGGAAGGAGTCCCACTCCCTAGATGTTCAGCTCAGGTGTGACCACCACCTCTGGATCATGCATGTGGGTACACACTTCCCAGGGAGTGTGCACGACAGCTACTTCCAGGGACGCTCGGAGATCGCCCACGTCTTCGAGACCCACCTCAGGCTGACGGGTTGGCTCTTTCGGGATAAGGGGTACCCGCTGAGGTCCTGGCTGATGACGCCAGTGCGGAGCTGGAGACCGGGGCAGAGCCCTGAGATAACAAGGTTCCTGCTGCCACCTGTGCTGTTACTGAGCGGTGGGTCAAACAGCTCAAAATGGGGTTCCGCTGCCTGGACCGGTCTGGTGCTGCCCTGGGGTACACCCCCCCAGAGGGTCTCCCACTTTGTGGTGGTCTGCTGTGCCCTCTACAACCTGGCACAGCAGTTGGATGAGGATAAGGAGGGTCATGCGGCCTCGGCTGAGGAGCAGGAGCTGGACCAGGAGGAGATTCTGGACGAGCCCGAGGATGACCCACAAGAGGAGCCGGAGTGGGGAGGACAGGCGACGGCAAGGGTCCGGCGGGCCTGGAGGAGCAGGTAGGCCCTCATCCTTACCCACTTCTTATTGGACCAGACTCTGTCCACCAGCCCACCCCACCCCCACTCCCCTCCTTCCCTCCACTCCCCTCCTTCCCCCAGTCCCCTCCTTCCCCCCATTCCCCTCCTTCCCCCCACTCCCCTCCTTCCCCCCTTTCCCCTCCTTCCCCTCAATCCCCTCCTTCCCCTCATTCCCCTCCTTCCCCCATTCCCCTCCTTCCCGCCACTCCCCTCCTTCCCCCCACTCCCCTCCTTCCCTCCACTCCCCTCCTTCCCCTCATTCCCCTCCTTCCCCCCACTCCCCTCCTTCCCCCACTCCCCTCCTTCCCCTCATTCCTCTCCTTCCTCCCACTCCCCTCCTTCCCTCCACTCCCCTCCTTCCCCTCATCCCTCTCCTTCCCCCCACTCCCCTCCTTCCCCCCACTCCCCTCCTTCCCTCCACTCCCCTCCTTCCCCCATTCCCCTCCTTCCCGCCACTCCCCTCCTTCCCCTCATTCTCCTCCTTCCCCTCATTCCCCTCCTTCCCCCATTCCCCTCCTTCCCGCCACTCCCCTCCTTCCCCCCACTCCCCTCCTTCCCTCCACTCCCCTCCTTCCCCTCATTCCCCTCCTTCCCCCCACTCCCCTCCTTCCCCCCACTCCCCTCCTTCCCTCCACTCCCCTCCTTCCCCCATTCCCCTCCTTCCCCCCACTCCCCTCCTTCCCCTCATTCTCCTCCTTCCCCTCATTCCCCTCCTTCCCCCCATTCCCCTCCTTCCCCCCACTCCCCTCCTTCCCCCCACTCCCCTCCTTCCCCCCAATCCCCTCCTTCCCCCCAATCCCCTCCTTCCCCCCATTCCCCTCCTTCCCTCCATTCCCCTCCTTCCCCCCACTCCCCTCCTTCCCTCCACTCCCCTCCTTCCCCCATTCCCCTCCTTCACTCCACTCCCCTCCTTCCCTCCACTCCCCTCCTTCCCTCCACTCCCCTCCTTCCTTCCTTCCCTCCACTCCCCTCCTTCCCCCCATTCCCCTCCTTCCCCCCACTCCCCTCCTTCCCCCCACTCCCCTCCTTCCCCCCACTCCCCTCCTTCCCCCCACTCCCCTCCTTCCCTCCACTCCCCTCCTTCCCTCCACTCCCCTCCTTCCCTCCACTCCCCTCCTTCTCCCATTCCCCTCCTTTCCCCCATTCCTCTCCTTCCCCCCACTCCCCCCCTTCCCCTCCTTCCCCCCACTCCCCTCCTTCCCCCCACTCCCCTCCTCCCCCCCACTCCCCTCCTCCCCCCCACTCCCCTCCTTCCCCCCATTCCCCTCCCCCCCCTCCCAATTACCCTGTTCCACCCTCCCAGAGTGTGTGGGCACTGTCAGCGGCTCAATATTCAAAGCAGAGGGAGTGATGATCACTCGCTGTGCGATTAGCTCTGGTGCTCCTCACTTTATGACAAAGTCTGACTCCTGTCTTTCCGCTGACGGCAGGTCACACCCATCCTCCAAACGGGGTCGGCATTGGGGGCATTTGATCTGGGATCGGGGCGGGGGGTTGGGGGTGGGGTGTGCGGAGGGCAACATGGGGTGAGGGTGCAGGCAGACCCGCTGTGACAGAGGAGACACGGGCGAAATTCTCCCCTACCCAGCGGGGCGGGGGGTCCTGGAGTAGCGGAGTGGCGCCAACCACTCCGGCATCGGACCTCCCCAGCTAGTCCCGTGCCGGAGTGGCTCCCACTCCGCCAACTGGTGGCAACGGCCTTTGGCGCTACGCTGCCCGGCGTCGGGGCTGGCCGAAAGGCCTTCACTGGTCGGCATGAGTCCGCGCATGCGCCGGAGCGTCAGCGACCGCTTACATCACCACCGGCACATGTGCGGTAGGGGGGGGTCTCTTCCGCCTCCGTCATGGTGGAGGCCGTGGCGGCGGCGGAAGAGAAAGACAGCCCCCACGGCACAGGCCCGCCCGCCGATCGGTGGGCCCCGATCGCGGGCCAGACCACTGTGGGGGCACCCCCCGGGGTCCGATCGCCCCACGCCCCCCCCCCCCAGGACCCTGGGGCCCGCTCGCGCCGCCTGCTCCCGCCGGCACGAGAGGTGGTTTAAACCACGTCGGCGGGATTGGCCTGTCAGCGGCAGGACTTCGGCCCATCGCGGGCCGGAGAATCGCCGCGGGGGGCACGCCGATCGGCGCGGGGGTCCCACCGACTGGCCGGGCACGATTCCCACTCCTGCTGATTCCCGGGTGGTGGAGAATTCCGGCCACGGCAGGGGCAGGATTTACGCCGGCCCCGGGTGATTCCCCGACCCTGCGGGGGGTCGGAGAATTCCTCCCCACATCTTTCAAGTGTAACATGGGTTAATAGTGAACGATGAACTTTTCCATTCCTCCTAGCTACAGATTGTGACCCTCCCACCCCCCCGTGATCCTTTCTCTTCTTGATCTTTCGCTGTCTACTGCTACGTCTAGCTGTGCCTCCAGGATGTACCTCAGAGGGGAAGGTAGCCTGCTGCTCTCCATACTAACCCTGTGACCTCCGGTGCCCTTAGTGGACGAACTTTGCAGGTCCTGGAGCCATGGCTGACCATCCAGTGTCACTGGCTTCGCCGTGCCACCCTGTTGTGCCCGCTGCCCTTGAGATGCACCGGTATCAGAAGGGCGGGCGTTTTGGAAGACCTGGAAACCGTCATTGTTCCCTTGGTGGCCGGCCCTGGGTTGGCCTCCAGTGCTTCCTCCGCCCTGACGGTGCCCTGGGGATCTCCATGGGATGGAGGGGCAGCTGGAATGACCTCAGAGGCCTCGGAGTTATCTGGTTCTACCAGTCCTGGCGGGTCCTCATAGTCTGCACCATGGTCTCGAACTCTTGCTGATGGCCCTCAGTGACTGGGCCATGCTCTGCAGTGCCTCGGTAATGTCCACCTACCGATGAGGCATATGTCGAGGCCCTCAGCCATGGTTGTCACAGACTGAGCCATGCCTTGGACACCATCACTGAAGATGCTGACCTCGTGCTGCAGGCTTTCCACTCCAGTCAATACCCTAGCAGTGTTGGTCTGGGTGCCATGCATTGTCAGCATTATCTCCTGTGCCTGTAGCCTTTGTAATAGCTCCAATCAGATATGCACTTGTTAGAATGCCAGTGACATCCCCTCCCGAGTCCCACGGCTCGGAGAGAACCTTGTCCAGAGGCTCGGCATCTGACTGGAACTCAGCTGAGCCCTGGGATCCAACTGACGGCTGACTCTCTTGGATGTTCCTGCTCCACCTGATGTGCATCAGCAACTGTGTGGTGCTCACAAGACTGTGTCCCAGATGCCTGTCCACTAATGTCGCCCATTGAGCTGTGTGTCTCTGTCTTGGTGGAAGGTGGGGGGTGACAGCTGTGATGCCTCCATGGTGGTCTCCTCGGAGCTCTCCTCTGAGGTGGTCTCTTGGGTGGCAGGGGGAGAATGACTCTGGCCCCATCAGATGGAGATCCTGTCAGACAATTGACATGTGGTCACTGAGAGGGAAGGACCATTTTGTCCGACATGAATAACTCACTGGAGACAGTTCATCTGGGTGAAGGGGCAGTGGATCTGCGGTGCAGACCAACCTCGCAGGTGGTGACTGCTCTCTCCTTGGGCAACACCCCGATTCCCAGAGCCCGTTCCTTATGGGTGTGAGGACTCGGGTCTCTGGTACTCTGCCCTCTATCTTGGCCCTTTCTCACTTATAATGGGCTATCTTCTCCTGTGAGGACACAGAGAGGGCATTGTGAGCCATGCGCTTGATTGGCCAGGGGGGACTATGGCGGGTGGCACGTGTGGGCGTCACAATTGGTGGGTGCCAGGGGGTTCTGAGGAATAAGCATGAAGACCGGATGTGGGGGGGGTGCGAGGTGACGATTTGTGGAGGGCGGGGGGTCGAAATTTGATTGTTGACAGGCAGAACTGATGCCAGGAGAGAGGTGGTAACTTACCCTTGCAACTCGGAGGGTCGTTGGGTCTTCTTCTGACACTGGACACTGGTCCTCCTGGTCATGCTGGCCGCACTGACAGTCGCTGCCACTGCCTCCCAGGCGCCAGTGTTGACCCTGCAGCTGGTCCTCTGACCCCCCCCCCCTCTGGGGAACAGGATGTCTTGTCTTGCACGACAGTGTTGAGAAGCCTGTCCAGACCATCATCCCCAAAGCGAGGAGCAGGTCTGTGCGCTGCTGTGATGTGTGCTGACTGGGAGTGAGTGACGAGGGAGCGTTTAAAAAGCAGCTCCCCCTCGTTAGCGGTGTGTTGCTGTGGTACGAGTCGGGCGAATCAGACGGCAAGACAGCCGGTGATGGCGAGAATCTCACAGGGGCTCATTTCCTGCACCAAGTACCGTTAAATACGGACCACAATCTCGCCAACGCAGCCATTGAGAAACACCCGCTAATAATGCCCAAAATGACACAGCGCCCACAGTGTCTGTTTTAACCTTTTAACCAAATAACCCCTTGAGATTCATCAATGGGCTTTTAAACAATGTTAATCTTTAAAGACACATTTGTTTATTGTAATGTAATAATAAACTGTGATGGCTCACAAAACACTCTGTAGTCTTCCAGCAGTAAGAAAGGGGAGTATTAATGAAAGGCAGAGGCTGGTATATATAGATGCACAATGGGATGGCTCCTGTCTCTTCATCTCCAGGGTCCACACTGCCAGCTCCTTCTCCAAGGGTCCCATGCAAACGCGTTATTGGCCATGATTCCCGCGCTCCCACACGATTGGCTCCGAGCCGGTCATGTGGTCTGCCAGGTCCACCCCCTTAAAGGGGCCACTCTACTACATAAACATTAGTTTCAGTCCATCAATGCTGATGACTGCACAGGACAGGTATCTCAAAGCAGCTGATCTCAAACATCAGGCAATTAGTTTTGGAATATCTATTTAAATAATGTCTGTAGAATTTCTGCCATATTGATTCGCGAGTAATCAGTAATATAAAAGCAGATCCTTGTGAAAAGACAAGAGGGCAATTGGAGCAACGTCACCAATTCCCATAGTTATTTTGGAACAAAAGTAGTCAAACTAATTCCAAATAAATACAGTGAAAGCAGGTTTAGGTTCAGTGGCACGTTCTGGTAATTATTTGGTTGATTAAGCTATAATTCTTTTTTTTAAAACTTTTGTTATAGAACAGAGAATGGTGAAAATCCTCCCTTCCCCGATCCCTCCATCTCCACTTGAGTGATATACTCACCGCTAATATTCATTACAAACTCATCAAGCTACCTCGACGACAGCTTCTCAGACACTGCTTCCTGTAAGGACTCCATCCCATTCTCCCACTTTCTCTGCCTTGGTCACATCTCTCCTGGAATGATGCCACTTTTGAGAATGGCGTTTCTGACATGTTTGCCTTTTCATTAATTGAGGTTCCCCCACCATGGTTAACAGGCTTCTCAACCCGGCTCAACCCATTGCCCGCACCTCTGCCCTCACCCCTCCCAGAACTATGATCGAGTTTCCCTGGGCCTCACGTTCCAGCCCACCAGCCTCCACATTCAGAGGATTATCCTCTGCCACTTCCACCAACTCCAGCATATGGTGCCACCAGCAAACGCATCCTCCCCTCATCCCCCCGTCAACATTCTACAGAGGCCCCTCCCTCCGTGACATCCTGGTTCACTCCTCCATCAACCCCAACTCCTCATCCCCTTCCCACAACACCTTCCCTTGCAACTGCAGAAGGTGCAACACCTGCCCCTTTACCTCCTCCCTCCTCACTGCCCACGACCCCAAACACTCCTTTCTGGTGAAGGAGCATTCCCCTTGCACCTCCTTCAATTTGATCTACTGTAGTTGCTGCTCCCAATGCGTCTCCTCTACATTGGGGAGACTAAATGCAGATTGGGTGGAAACTTTGAGGAACACCGTCATTCAGTCTGCAAGCTGCACCCAACCTTCTGGTCATTTGCCGTTTCAATGCAGCACCTTGCCGTCACGCCCACATATCCATCCTTGGAGGATCAGCATCTCATCTCCCGATTAGGGCGTTACAGTCCTCAGGACTCAACAACTTTAGACTGTGAACCTTCTCTTCCATCTTAACTTTCTCAATATCCCACTCAAAACCCTCCCCTCCCCCTCCGCAGCCGGGCCATCTGTCAATTGCTCTTAAGTTTTGCTCAATCTTTGTTGCAGTCTCTCCCAGCTCCCACCAATCACTGTTCCAGCTGCTCCACCCCCTCTTGTACAGGATATAATCCATGATATTTTTCCCTCACTTTAGTTCTGATGAACAGTCGTGTGGACTTGAAACGTTAACTGTGTTGTCTCTCCCTCCAGATGCTGCCAAACCAGCTGAGATTTTCCCTGTTCTTGCTCCAGATTTCAACATCCACAGTGTCCTGCTTTTAACTTTTGACATGGCCATTTAGTGGGACAGAACATGAGTATTTCTGAAAAAGTGAGACATTCTGTCAATGTTGTTCAGCTTTTACTCAGGACAAGGATACTAAGTTTCAAAGGGGCAACAATCTCCGCAACACGTGAAAAGGATGCTGATTGGTTGGCAAGTGGACTCTGATTGGTCAAAGTGTTATCGATGGAGAAGGTACCACTCAGCAGTTATCCGTCAAGCTTTTGTTGAATTGAAAAAGGGGCAATGCTTGTTCCTGTTCTTTCTGCTAGCAGAAGACAGAACCCTGTACATGAATATGTAGCTTCTACCAAGTCCGGGTGAGTCACATCGGCAAGCCCAAATGATAATCTGAAATTGTTGTTAGTTCTGTTCGGAACAGAGTACAGACCGTACTCAACCAGCGTGCTTACAACCTCAGAACATAGGCCGGGATTCTCTGATCCTGAGGCTAAGTGTTAACGCCGTCGGAAACGCCGTCGCGTTTCTCGACAGCGTCAACACGGCCTCAGGATCAGCAATAAGGCCCCTACAGGGGGCCAGCACGGCACTGGAGGGACCTTCGCCGCTCTAGCTGATGCTCCCAGCATCAACCGGGCGCCGTGGGGTCCGCGCATGTGCAGTGGCACCGACGCCAACGCGTGCATGAGCAGTGGCTCCCTTCTCCGCGCCGGCCCCGACGCAACATGGCGTAGGGCTACAGGGGCCGGCGCGGAAGAAAGGAGGCCCCCAGCCAGAGAGGCCGGCCCGCCGATTGGTGGGCCCCGATCGCAGGACAGGCCACAACGTAGGCACCCCCCAGGGTCAGACCGCCCCCTCCCCCCCCACAGGCCGCCTCCGGACCCTTCCACGCCGAGGTCCCGCCGGTTCAAAGCACATTAGAACGGCGCCGGCGGGACTCAGGTTTTTTGTTCCGGCCGCTCGGCCCATCTCGGGCCGAGAATCGGCAGGGGGGCCCCGTAGAGCGGCCCCTGACTGGTGCCGAACACGCCGGCGCCAATGGCACTGATTCTTCGCAGTGTGGAGAATCGCGTCCCGGCGTCGGGGCGGTGTGGCACGATTTGCGCCGATCGCCCGGCGGCCCGGCCTCTGCGATTGAGCAGCACTTACCGAACAAGCCTGAGTATGCTAAGAGTTATACTAACGACCATTTTAAGATTATCAGTTGGGCTCACAATATGGCTCATGTCCGCCTGTATATTCACACACAGGGCTCTGCCCTCTGCCGACAGGAAGGACAAGTCTCGGCATTGCAGCTTTTTCAATGAAAAGCAGAGTTAGCTGTTTCCTGGTGCAATCCCCGTGACAATGCCTTGGCCGGCCAGACTCCACTTAACAACCAATCAGCAGCCTTTTCTCATGCAGTATAAATTGTAGTACCCTTTGAAATTTGGTACTCTTTTGCCTGGTCTGATGAGTGCACGATGAAAAGCTTCAACTGCACGACTCCAACTTTTTTCGCTGTGTTTTTGACATTTTAGTGTGTATTATTATTCAGTTGCTGAGACTTACAAAAGAAGAAAATAGAATTAGTCTGTTTGAAATATTGTCAATATAGATTAAGATGCTTCAGAGGGCTATTGGTTTATATATATGAATATAATTATCTTCCATTGTGCATTAATACCACTACAGGGACTTGTGACCACAATACACTTATTTGAACTGTTTAAATGAGTCACCAGATTCATGTTGATTGAATAATAGTTTAGACCCTTTTCACAGTAAAGACTAATTCAATTGCTGAGACTAAAACAAGATCTCACTGGTGTCTTTTCCTTTATCCTCGTAAGAATCATGGGCTGGTTTCTCCATTCTTGCGTCTAAGTGCCGACGCCAACGGAGGATCCGTGATGTTTCACGACAGAAACATTGGCGGCACACCCGCCCCGATTCCGCTACTGGTGAGGGGCTACCACCGGCGCCCTGTGGAGCGCGTGAAAAATGGTGGGAGAATCGGCGGGTCCGTGCTGCACAGGTGCAGGGCTGACAAGCTGCTGCTGCCATGCCCCCCCCGCCCGCATATACACATCAATCATGCTGAAAAAGATGGCGCGGTTGCGTTGGACCACATCCCTGTCCACCCCGAAGCCACAGCCCACCTCCTGGCCACCCCCCACCACTACCCCCGGCACTGGCAGAAGCCCCCTGGCCAGCAGCATCTCTCTCGGCAGAGTGTGGTGGTGCTGGACATTGTACGCACAACCTCTCTCTCTCGCTCTCTCAGCAACCATCACGCCACGCTCACGACTGCTGAAACCACACGTGGCCCGCGCCGTCGGGAATTCGGCCCATCGGAGGTGGAGCATCATGGGTGGGCCCGCTAATGATATTCAAACGGGGTTGCGAGTGCATGCGCCGCACATCTCAATGACGCCGATTTGGAGGGGGCGGAGCATCACAACCTGGCATCAAGCCCGACGCCTGCCGCGATTTCGGCGTCGGGAGCCCTATTACCATTCCCAATTTCGGCGTCGGGCCACGGAGAATCCCGCCCTATGATGGGCGCGATTCTCCGCTGCCCACGACGGGTCAGAGAATAGCGGGAGGGCCTTCCCAACATTTTACCTGACCTCCCACTATTCTCCCCCCCCCCCCCCCCATGGCCGCCCCACGGCACGAATCGCTGCTCGCCGTTTTTTACACCGAGCAGCGATTCTCCCCTGGCCGATGGGCCGAGTTCCCAGGCCTTTACGGCCGTTTTCACGAACGCAAACACACCTGCTCTCACCGTTCGTGAAAACGGCCTCAAAGTGCCGTCCCGGACAACCATGGCACCGATTGGCACGGCCGTGGTGCGGCCGTGCCAAGGGTGGCATGGGCCCGTGATCGGTGCCCACCAATCGCGGGCAGTGGGTCCGATACGGCCGCACTATTTGTTCCTCCGCCGCCCCGCTGGATCAGTCCGGTGGCTGAGGGGCATGACGGCCCGCGCATGCGCGGGTTTGACGCATATGCGTGATGATGTCATCCGCGCATGCGCGGGTTGGAGCCGTCCAACCCGCGCATGCGAGGGTGACAGCATCGTGCGCGTCAGCCGCCGTGACGCTTGGCGCGCGGACTTAGCGACGGCCGCTAAGCCCGCAATGCCGTGCTTCACGGGGCCGCGCTGCTAGCCCCGCCCGGGGGGGGAATCGGGTCCTGAGAGGGGGCGCGGAGGCTGCCGTGAAACACGGCCAGTTTCACGGCAGCCTTTACGACTCGCTGCATTTGCGGAGAATCGCGCCTATATATTTTTTGGGAGTTTACTTCGAAGCAGCTTCATTATTTTCTGTCCTCTTTTATTCCTATCCTTAAGTCCTCAATATCACATATCCTTGTCAGAAGCACCAACACTAAAACTACCCCGAGTGCCTTCAGCCACACTGCTTTTCCTACAGCAACAGTTCCAATGTAAAATATATCCTGTGGGAGTTTGCAGGGGTTAGCAGCCACTGCAGGTCAGAGAGCATAGTGGCACCTGCTGCAAAACAAGATTCCAGCTGCAGAAATTTTGCACCAGTTGTAATTCACAGAAGGATGTGAGATCTAAACGGGGACATTTGAGAAATTGAGGCTAAATTCAACTTTGTTGATGTAGTGAGCTGGTGATAATAATCTATAATCTTTTATTGTTGTCACAAGTAGGCTGACATTAACACTGCAATGAAGTTACTGTGAAAAGCCCCTAGTCGCCACACTCCGGCGCCTGTTCGGGTACACCGAGGGAGAATTCAGAATGTCCAATTCACCTAACAGCACATCTTTCGGGACTTGTGAGCACCCGGAGGAAACACACGCAGACACGGGGAGAAGGTGCTGACTCCGCACAGTTACCCAAGTCGGGAATCGAACCTGGGACCCTGGCACTGTGAAGCAACAGTGCTAACCACTGTACTACCGTACCGCCCAATTATGCACTCTGCCCAGTTTCGCTGTTGCATTTTGCACCCCCAGTTGAATTTTGCCCCAACTGCATCCAGAGTTAAGAGCAGCGTGAGTAAAGATTGTGGTGGTGGGGGTTCTGAGGTGAAGGTGGAGGTAGGTTAACCTGCTGAAGCAGAAGCAGAAGTAAGTGTTCATGGGAAAGGAAAAGATCTGGGAGAAGCAGAAGATCAAACAGAACATTGAGATTTTCAGTCTGGTTCAGGCAGACTAACTGGACAGAGGGCAGGAACCACGTTGGCAACTAAGATCGCCGATTGTGTACTTCATGATGTTGTGCTCGAGAAAGTTCACTAACTGATTATAGATATTTAGAAACAACATGATCTCACAGAAGTTAAAAAAGCTGCAGAATAAAAGTAATAAAATATAGCTTTAGAAGGAAGCAGTTATTGGGAACTCATACACAGAATATCTTGCAGGACTGCTGACTCCCAGACAGAGCATAAATTCATCAACGCCTCCCATACAACATAATTTAAAAGTGAGCTGGATATATACTTGGGGGAAAAAAAGGATCTGAGTAATGGGTAAGGAAGTAAATTAGAGTGACTGGCTTCAGATGGTGAACCAATATCAGTGCATGTCATGTGAGAGTACCTTTAAGAAATGGATGTTTATAAATGGGTGTGTATATAACTATCTGTCCTGAGAGTACCTTTAAGAAATGGGTGTTTATTACTGCAGTGATGTCAGAGTGTGGGTGGAGTTGGGCTGTCTGTTCGGCTTTTTACTTTTGTTTTAGGCTGTTTGCTGCAGGGTGTGTTTTAGTTTCGTTTTCAGTGTTGGAGCTGAAGCCAGACAAAGCAGGTGTACTGTTGATCTCTCTGCCATGAAAAGACTATCTCTGGATCATCTGGTGAACTCGGAATTATAAATGTTTTCAGTAGTGAATGTAAACCTGATGTGCTTCTGTTCAAAGGTGTTTTTTTTTGTCTTCTGGATGTTGTTTGGGAAGTTATTAAGGATTACTTAGTGTTGTATTCTTTGGGGGTTGTATTTGAATTGATCGTTGCTAAGATGTTCACTGAATGTATTAAAAAGGCTAACTTGAGTTCATAGACTAAATATTGTTTTGCTTCAAAAAATACTTTCCCATTTCTGCTCTACCACACCTGTAGAGTGGGCCGCGTGCTCCCCATACCACAATCTATTCAAAGTTGTGAGTCAGGGGAACTCCATGATACACTTTGGGGTTCTCTAAACCCTGACCCATAACAGTGCAGGTGCGATTGATCATATGACCTCCCTCTACACTGTAAATAAACTATAAAAATTTAGTTATAAAGTTGTTTTTTGTATTTTTTGTTCTTTTAAAAAATAAGCAAGACATCACCAGTGAACCGATTGAGTTGATGTACATAGCACGAGGAAGGTGAACCTCTTAAAACCCAACAGGAGGCCCAGGGATCTGCAACATCAAAGTCCCTCCAGCCTCACCTGAATACCATCTATCCAGGTGAGGGGGTGTTCCCAGGACCACCAGGATATAAATACCCCGGCCCGGGTGTGGGATGGGTGCGGGAGACCCTTCACAGGGAGTAGGAGAGGTGGATAGTAACCTTAATGAAACCAAATTGTTCTACAGACATCACTTCTGAGTGGTAGTTAGCCTGAGACTTTACAGATCCAATACATCCAAAATGAAAATAACAGTCCTTGATCATCTCTACTCATCTTTTTAAAAATAAATTTAGAGTATCCAATTCTTTTTTTCCAATTAAAGGGCAATTTAGCGTAGCCAATCCACCTAGCCTGCACATCAGAGCAGATCAGCCATGATCTCATTGAATGGTAATGGGACTGGTTTAGCACCGTGGGCTAAACCGCTGGCTTGTAAAGCAGAACAAGGCCAGCAGCTCGGGTTCAGTTCCCGCACCAGCCTCCCCGAACAGGCGCCGGAATGTGGCGACTAGGGGCTTTTCACAGTAACTTCATTGAAGCCTACTTGTGACAATAAGCGATTATTATTATTATTATCTTCGGGGATGAGACCCACGCAGACACGGGGAGAATGTGCAAACGCCACGTGGACAGTGACCCAGAGCTGGGATCGAACCCGGGTCCTCGGTGCCGTGAGGCAGCTGTCTCGACTCATCTTAATCAACTTCTGTCACACTGTTACAGAATTTCATAGCATCCCTACAGTGCAGAAAGACACCATTCTGCCCACCGAGTCCACACCGATACTTCAAAAAAACCATTGTACCTTGGCCCAATTCCCCATCCTGTATCCCCACCGTTAAGGACAATTTGTCACGGCCAAGCCACCTAACCTGCACATCTTTGGAAATCTAACCTGTACATCTTTGGAAATCTAACCTGTACATCTTTGGACACTGATCGTAAGATGTTGGAGCAGAAGTAGGCCATTGGGCCCATCGAGTGTGCTCCGCCATTCAATGAGATCATGGCGATCTGATCTGATCATCATCAACTCCACTTTCCCGCCTTATCCACATAGCCCTCGATTCCATCACTGATTAAAAATCTGTCTATCTCAGGGACTGCTACCAGCAACCCTGGAGAAAAATGGTTACGCCATCAGAAGAAGTGTTTATTCCTTTATTTCACTGCAACATTTGTGCTCAATAGTTATAACCATATTGCAGATGAGAAATAAGCAAGGAGCTGATTGGTTAGAGGTGGGACACCATCTGGCGACACCTTCAGAAAAATGTCCAACTAGAATGACCAGTGTCAGGCTTGATGAGTGGGTCTACATTCCACACTGGAAAAGACCGTTTGGAAAGTCACTGTTGGATTCATTAAATAGATTAATCCAATCAGAAAACAACACGAGTAAAGAAGAGAAGGACTTTCCAACCAAAAGGATACCCCAAGAATCAAACAAAACACAAAACATCGTAAAGAGGGTTATTGATCAAACTGTTTATGCACATCCCATATCAGCAGCCATATTTTAAGCAGTTGCACGAAGGATTGACTTACAACGGGTCACAAATCAATTCCTAACTCATTTACAATTTAGTAATTCAGCTGGAGCTTTAGTGTTTTATTTATAACCATTTTTTAAATGTGATTTTCACATCCTGCATGTCTCAAGGCAGCTAAGAGTGGCGGAATGATTCTGTAACCATACACTGAATGTACAGGATACTAGCCATGAATGAGTTGCCCTCCAGCTTTCTCTGCTCCTTTGTGTAAAAGGCCCCCGTCTCTCCTCATGTCCTCCGTTACAACAAAACCCATGGGGTGGGATCAGATTACAGTAAGAAGTCTGACAACAGCAGGTTAAAGTCCAACAGGTTTGTTTCAAACACGAGCTTTCGGAGCACAGCTCCTTCTTCAAGTGATCAGATGGGATCATATGGAAGAGAGGGAAATCTCCCAAGTTCCTCTGAGGATGGCACCACGTAATCATGTGACACACTACACAGAGGGCATTGGTTACAACCCTTTTGTCAACTTTCTAAAAAATTGAAATGAAATATAGGAAAAACATCTAGGCCACCAATGTGTGGGGGAGGCAGGGGGGGGGGGGAAGGGAGCTGGGAGGGGGGGGGGGGCGTGTGGAATCCCTGTACAGGTGGCCTTTGGCTGCACCTCAGGGCTGGGCCGCTGATCTGATTCCTGTTAAATCAGGAAACTGGAAAACCCGGTCCACCTCCTGTCAGAGTTCCTAACGAGGCTGTGAATCAGCCACATTGGCTGACTGCCTCACAAGGCAAAGCATCCTTTCCAGGCCCTGAACCCATCTCCCCTAAACAAGCATTGGGAACATAGTCAGGAGAGCAACATGTCGGCTGTGCCAATATTCCCAAGCCCCATCTGATGTGTTGGGTACTCTGGATCTGTGGAGACTGTGTTTCCCTCAGCAGTAACACATACAGGCTACCAACACTTGTAATAGTACAACACTATGTTATTAAGCTAGGAACTGTTGAACATACTTGCACTGTGGGTCGACACTATGTTAGATTAAACTGAAGACCTATGCCTATCCTGACCAGTCTAAACTGTTAGCGCATGGTAAGGGTCTGTGCTACAAACTGCGAGCTCTGTCCTTCCCAGAGGCTGCATCCCGAATGAGCGGGAAAACTAGTGAGCGTGCTCTAACTGGTGATTGGCTGCTGTGTTGTGTGTGTTGATTGGTCTTGCAGTGTGTCAGTCAGTGTGTGTCTGCACCATTATATACTGGTGTGTATATTATGACATCATCCATCTCCTTTCCCAACTATGGTGCAGCTCAAAAGTCCGAACCCTCCACTTTCCAGATGAAGGTTCCAATCCAGTCATACCGATCTGCTTGCAATTTTCAGGACCAATCATCAAACAGGCAGCCAACCAGTGGCTTTGAGCAAGATTAGACCATAAGACGTTAGAGCAGGAGTAGGCCACTCGGCCCATCGAGTCTGCTCCACCATTTAATGAGATCGTGACTGATCTGATAATCCTCAATTCCACTTTCCCGTCTTATCCCCATAACCCTCGACTTCCTTACTGATTACAAATCTATTTCAGTCTTGATCATACTTAACAATCCAGCCCTCTGTGGTAAAGAATTTCACAGATTCACTCCGCTCTGAGAGAATTATCTCTGTGTCCAATGGGTGCTTCCTTACTCTAAGATTCTGCCCTCTGGTCCTAGACTCTCCCACAAGGGGAAACAACCTCTCAGCATCGACCCTGTCAAACCCCCTGAGAATCCGACATGTCTCAATAACGTCGCCTTTCATTCTTCTAAACTCCAATGAGCACAGGCTCAACCTACTCAACCTCTCCTGATAAGAAAATCCCTCCCTATCCGGGATCAACCCAGTGAACCTCCTCTGGACTGCTCTGGGGGTTGTTCTTAAATTGACACTTAGTATTCGTGCTGTTCCTGATCGCTCAGTAAAAACTGTGACTTGTCCAGCCACTCACTGCGTCCTCCAGTACCGCTTCGTATCATTCCCTTTAAAGTTTATTTCTGACTCAGGCCTGCTATGGGGTCATTGGGTCTGCTATCTCCCAGATCAATATACTATTCATCAACACAAACAAAGCCAAAATGTGAATATCGAGTGGGTGTCAGGCCCACAGCTTTGCTTTAGTGAGTGTTCAGATTCAATAAACGCAAATGTCACCACAGTCCCAGACCATAAGCTGCTCTCCCCTTTGAGAGCTGACTGGTGGTGGTCTAACCTGAGGGTCAGCACACCTCAGGCAAGGGGCAGGGTTGAGAAGACGGGGCCTTCATGAAAAATCTCAGCCGGTACGGGAATTGAACCCACGCTGTTGGTGTTACTCTGCATCACGAGCCAGCCATCCAGCCAAATGAGCTAACCTCCCAAACAACACTATGGACATGATTCTCCGGAAACATTTCAATGTGTGACAGCAAGGGAGAACTATAAGACCATAAGACATAGGAGCAGAATTAGGCCACTCGGCCCATCGAGTCTGCTCCGCCATTTAATCACGGCTGATATTGCCAGAACTGCCGCGAGCTTCCCGCCGCTCAGCCCATCGTGGCCGGCAACGCTATTCAACATTAATTGGTCCACTTTACGAGGCCTCATGGGCTTCTCGCTGTAAATGAAGAATTGCCAATTGATTTGCCGGGACCACACCAGCCAGCCCCCCCGCTAACAAGGTCGACCAGCACTGAAACAGCAGTTCCACAGCCAACCCCACTCAGCTCACAGCCATGGCACCAAGCCAACCGGCCCCAAGATTCAGGGATGCAGAACTGGGGAGGCTGCTTGATGCGGTGGAGGCCAGGAGGGATGTCCTGTTCCCCCAAGGGTCCCGGAGGGTGAGCCACAGGGCAGCCAGTGCTGCCTGGGACGAGGTGGTGGGGGCTGTGAGCTCGGGGAGTGTGATCAGGAGGAATGGCCTCCAATGTCATAAGCAGGTCAACAACCCACACCGGGCAGCACAAGTGAGTTAACAGCAAAGCCCCCCCCCCCTCAGACGTTTCCACCCCTACGCGAGCATCCACTCCGCAACCCGCCATGCAGCCCCCAACCCTTCCCTCACACACACCCCCTTCCCCACCACTGTGAACCACGCGTGCGGCTAACGATGCCTCTCTGTGTCTCTGCAGGAAAAGCTCTCCCACAATCACTGGGATAGGGCCCAGACTGACAGGAGGAGTGCCGGACAGGAGAATCCTCACCACTTTCGAGGAACGGACCCTGGAGGTGACAGGGGTGGCATACCCAGCACCCCGGGCTCTTTGCCTGTCAGCAAAGATGGTGACTGACATTCTCGGCTCCCCACAGAAGCCCTTCCGCCAGGTTCACGTTTTTCAAAAGGAGCACTAATCGGTGCCAACGTGACCACTTACTGGGGAGGCCACTGAATCACGGGAGACGGTTGGATCTGGGGTGGCTCCCGTTAATTGTATGGAAATAGGGCTTAAGTGGTGATAATTGGTTTCTCGCCTCGCTACGGCAAGATCTTGATTTCGCTTACGGGAGCGGGACGGTTACATCACAAACTGTTTGACGCCCGTCGCGATTCTCTTTTACAGCCTCTCCCACTAATCACCGGCCGTGTTTTGCTCGAGAAAGAACATAATGAGGCTGGAGAATCGCTCCCTATGGGTTTTTAATGCATTCATGGGCTGTGGGCATCGCTGGCTCGGTCAAATGCTGCCTTGATGTCAAGGGCAGTCACTCTCACCTCGCCTCGAGCATTGAGCTCTTTTGTCCATGTTTGAACCAAGGCTGTAATGAGGTCAGGAGCTGAGTGACCCTGGCGGAACCCAAACTGAGCGTCAGTGAGCAAGAAGTTATTGTTGAGTAACTGCCGCTTGATAACACAGTTGATGACCCTCTTCCGTCACTTTACTGATGGTTGAGAGTAGACTGATGGGCCTGTAATTGGATTTGTTCTGCTTCTACAGGACATACCTGGGCAATTTTCCACATTACCTGGTTGATGCCAGTGACAGAGCTGTACTGGAACAGGTTGTCCAGTGGCGTGGCAACTTCTGGAGCACAAGTCTTCAGACTATTGCCAGAATATTGTCCAGGCCCCATAGCCTTTGCAGATCCAGTGCCTTCAGCCGTTTCCTGATATCACGTGGAGTGAATCGAATTGGCTGACGATTGACATCTATGATGCTGGGGACCTCCGGAGGAGACTGAGATGGACCATCGACACTTCTGGGTGAAGATCGTTGCGAATGCTTCAGCCTTGTCTGCCAGGATATTTCACATTTGAAATAACCTGATTGAAATCTAAGTATGTTTGTTTGTACATCGGTCCCCAAGAATAGAACTGCTTTAATAGATTATCATCTTTTTGGGTTTAGCTATTTTCTTTGCCTGCAGACACATTGTGACATCTCTGGAGAATGGAATTGTTCTCTAATGGTCACCCTACTGGCTATTTGTAGGTTCCATTCAAGGATAACAATTGAAGCAAAGTCCTTTAATTTGCTGAATGGCAAGTTCCTTGCTGGACGAAGCCTTTTATTCAAACTGTCTCATTTCATCTACTTTTTAACAATAGGTTCAGACTAAGTACAATATAACTTCTTTTGTGGTAAAAGTCATTCAAGATGATTGACACACAAAACACATTTTGGCGTCTCTTTTAAGATTTAACCTGACAAATGAAATAAAGTAGCAGACAGTGTCCATTAATGCTCACTTTGCTGTTCACCCACATTTTTATTTGGCTAACATTCACCTCCTTAACTTCCACTTTGAATTGTACTTGTGAATAGTTCAGATATTTTTATTAGGATTGGGATGGTATTTGTATTGATGGCTGCTGCAGGAAGGCAGGAAGATTGAGCTTCAGAAATTCCAATCTTTGGGCTCTTTCAGCTATTGTACTTACATAAACACTCAGAAATGTCAGCATACTTGTGTTGCTGAGCGATAAATTGAAGGATTAAATTGGTCATCTTAAAGGCCAAGTGGATTATTGAAGATTATTCTCCGTATAAAATCCACCTACTCTTTTCCATTCCCATTTTACATCTTTCACGGAATGTAACAAAAAGCAGTTTTTCCCTGTGACATTTCCCAGACCCATTAGACACTAAAAAAATTCTGCTTTGCTCTTTCTGCTATCGCAGTGAGTAACTTCATACACAACACACGGCAAATAAATACATTTCTAGAACAAAGGGAACTAAAATCTGGAATTTCTCTGAACTGATCATTCATTTACTGGATTCAAAATTGTATTTGTCCCTATAAATATGATTATCAAATAAGTCAACACTTTGGTTACAGGTAATTGATGTGTCCATAAAGCTGTCAGAGATGCCGCTGATCAGAATGACATTACTTGCTCTACAACTATCATAAGATAAGGTGCGGCACGGTAGCACAATGGTTAACACTGTTGCTTCACAACGCCAAGGACCCAAGTGGTGGGCTCATTCAGAAAGTTAGGGGGCATGGATACAGGGAAATTTGGCTGTCTGGATACAGAATTGGCTGGCCGAAAGAAGACAGCGAGTGGTAGTGGATGGAAAGTATTCCGCCTGGAGGTCGGTGACCAGTGGTGTCCCACAGGGATCTGTTCTGGGACCTCTGCTCTTTGTGTTTTTTACAAATGACTTGATGAGGAAGTGGAGTTCAACCTGGATAAATGTGAAGTGATTCATTTTGGAAGGTCGTATTTGAAAGCTGAATACAGTGTTAAAGGCAGGATTCTTGGAAGTGTGGAGGCACAGAGGGATCTTGGGGTCCACGAACATAGATCCCTCAAAGTTGCCACCCAAGTTGATAGGGTGGTTAAGAAGGCACATGATGTGTTGGCTTTCATTCACAGGGGGATTGACTTTAAGAGTCACATCATGGGCTGAAGGGCCTGTATTGTGCTGTATTGTTCTATGTTCTAGTTGGTCCAATTGGATTGGTCCTGCTCTTTTGGGCATGGCGTACTGGGCAATTTTTCACATTGAAGGTAGATGCCAGTGTTGTAGCTGTACTGGGACAGCTTGTCTCATGACCTGGCTAGTTCTAGAGAACAAGTCCTCATTACTATAACCGAGATGTTATCAAGGACCACAACCTTTGTTTGACCCACGCTTTCACCTGTTTCTTCATATCATGTGGAGTGAATCCTTGAATCAGGTGTAATAAGCAACTAGAAAGTCAAATGGTGCGTTATATTCCAATATCGTGTAATAAAGGCTAGCAGTAAAAAAGCCCAGTCATAATTCTATATGGTAGTGATGAGACCAAACCTGGAGGACTGGAGTACTGAGCTTTGACAAAGAGTCATCGGACTCGAAACGTCAGCTCTTTTCTCTCCCTACAGATGCTGCCGGACCTGCTGAGATTTTCCAGCATTTTCCCTTTCGTTTCAGATTCCAGCATCCGCAGTAATTTGCTTTTATCTGGAATACTGTTCACAGATTCCGTCTCCTCAATAGGAACGCGGGATGCAGTGATAAGGAAGGTAAATTTACCAAGATATTCAGTCGCGTTTAAATCAACCCTTCAGAGCAATCCTAACTTTGCCCCATTGCCTTTCCAATTGTTTCTTAAAAGATTCCTCCTAATATCTACCTCACTGGTTTTGCACCCCGTTTTTCCTGATGATCCATCTGAGGGACATTTGTCTAGTTAAAGCCATTATATAAACGGGGGTTGGGGGGGGGGGGGGGGGGTGTTCTGAGGTTTTATTTCTATCGCTCCACCTGTAATATAATTCCACATGTTGATCATTCTTTCTGTGAAGAAGAATTTCCTGAGATTATTCCTAAAGTTAACACTTGCTGGTTTGACCCATTGGGTCCCACCATGGGGCCACTCACACACCCTCCATGGGGCCACTCACACACCCTCCATGGGGCCACTCACACACCCTCCATGGGGCCACTCACACACCCTCCATGGGGCCACTCACACACCCACCATGGGGCCACTCACACACCCACCATGGGGCCACCATGGGGCCACTCACACACCCACCATGGGGCCACCATGGGCCACTCACACACCCACCATGGGGCCACTCACACACCCACCATGGGGCCACTCACACACCCACCATGGGGCCACTCACACACCCTCCATGGGGCCACTCACACACCCACCATGGGGCCACTCACACACCCACCATGGGGCCACCATGGGGCCACTCACACACCCACCATGGGGCCACCATGGGGCCACTCACACACCCACCATGGGGCCACTCACACACCCACCATGGGGCCACTCACACACCCACCATGGGGCCACTCACACACCCACCATGGGGCCACCATGGGGCCACTCACACACCCACCATGGGGCCACTCACACACCCACCATGGGGCCACTCACACACCCACCATGGGGCCACTCACACACCCACCATGGGGCCACTCACACACCCTCCATGGGGCCACTCACACACCCACCATGGGGCCACTCACACACCCTCCATGGGGCCACTCACACACCCACCATGGGGCCACCATGGGGCCACTCACACACTCACACACCCACCATGAGGCCACTCACACACCCTCCATTCTTCAACCTCCACAGTAGGGTTTCCAGGTTTAACTCTTAATAGAATTCCATTTGATGCAGCTTGGCGAACAAATTAAGATGTCAAGCTGGCAAATTAAAGCATTAACGTGCTTTGCAATTTATGGGGTTATCGGATAAAATTATAGATTTGTAGGGGGCGATTCTCCAAAATGGAGACTAAGTGTTCGCGCCATCGTGAACACTGTTGCGTTTCACGACGGCACGAAACAGGCACAGGGACGACCGATTCTGACCCCCACAGGGGGCCAGCACGGTGCTGGACGGTTCACGCCGCTCTAGCCTCCCTTCCCGGCGCCGCGCCAACCTGCGCATGCGCGGGGGAATTCCTCAGCACGCCGGCCCCTACGCAACATGGCGTGGGGGTTCAGGGGCTGGCTGTGCAACAAGGTAGGTCTGGGGGGGGGGCGGGGGGAAGGGGTCAGCCCGCCGATTGGTGGGCCCCGATCGTGGGCCAGACCACATTGGAGCCTCCCCCGCCGGGTGAATGAGCGCTTTTCCCTGCCCCACAGGCCATCCCCCGACCCTTCGCAGAGAGTTCCCACCGGCAGCAACCAGGGGTGAACGGCGCCGGCGGGACTCTGCTTTTTCCGCGCGGCCGCTCGGCCCATCCAGGCTGGAGAATCAGCGGCCCCGCCGATTCCAGTGGCCTGCGGCTGCCGCCATGTCAAACGCGCCAGCGTAAATGGCACCGATTCTCCGCACCTCGGAGAATCGCGCGCTAGATTCGGGGCGTTGTGGCATGGTTGCGGCGATTCTCCAGCCCGGCGCGGGGCTCGGAGAATCACACCGGTAGCCCCCCCGTAATTAGTTCCCAGACTTATATGGAGGAAGAAGATGCTTGGTTGGGACAGGCATTTGTGGAAAATATTGGGTCCCACCATGGGGCCACTCACACACCACCTAAGTAATAACACTGCAACCTGGCCCAAGTTGCAAGTTTCCTGCGCGCCTCCTTCATTGTGGGCACCACGTGGCACAGGAAGAGCAAGAAAGACAATTAAATACTTACACTGGAAAAAGAATAGAAGCCCTGTTCTTTATCAAGCACTGTACTACTGAGAGTATTAGGGCAGCACGGTAGCACAGTGGTTAGCACTGTGGCTTCACAGCTCCAGCGTCCCGGATTCGATTCCCGGCTTGGGTCACTGTCTATGCTGAGTCTGCACCTTCTCCCTGTGTCTGCGGGGTTTCCTCCGGGTGCTCCAGTTTCCTCCCACAAGCCTTGAAAGATGTGGGGCGCAATTCTCCCAGACAGGGAGAAATCGTAAGGCTGGCGTCAAAACCGGGCGGGTTTGACGCCAGCCTCCCCCTCCCCGACCGGGAACCGATTCTGGTCCCCGGTCGGGGCTAGTATGCCGCGGCCGTGAACTCCGGCATCGCAGGCTTAACGAATTTCGTTAAGCCCGCTTGCCAGAGTTTGCGCCGGCTGACGCGTCACATGACGTCAGCCGCGCATGCGCAGATTGGAAGACTCCAACCCGCGCATGCGCGGATGATGTCATCGCGCATTTGTGCGAAACCCGCGCATGCGCGGGCCGGGATGCCCCTCAGCCGCCCCGCGAAGTGATACAGCGGGGCGGCAGGAGGACAAAGAGTGCACGGGAATCGGACCCGCTGCCCACGATCGGTGCCCACCGATCGCGGGCCCATGGCACCCTTGGCACGGCCGTGGTACTGCCGTGCCAATCAGTGCCATGGTTTTCAAAATCGGGACTTTACGGCCGTTTTTACGAACGGCCAGACCAGGTGTGTTTGCCGTTTGTAAAAACAGCCGTAAAGGGCTTGGACTTCGGCCCATCGGCCAGCTGAGAATCGCTGCTGGCCGTAAAAAAACGGCGGCAGCAATTCGTGTTGGGAGTCGGGCGTGGGGGGGGGGGGGGGGGGGGGAGAATAGTGGGAGGGCGTCAGACTAGCGTGGCCGTAAAAATTTACGAACCCCGCTATTCTCCACACCGTCGTGAGTGCGGAGAATTGCGCCCGTGCTGTTAGGTAATTTGGACATTCTAAGTAAATTCTCCCTCTGTGCACCTGAATGTGGCGACTAGGGGCTTTTCACAGTAACTTCATTGCAATGTAAGCCTACCAGTGACAATAAAGATTATTATTATATTGTGGCTTTAATTTACTCTTCCAATATAGTCTCCGGTGTTATAAGAGATATTTTCTGAAGGTAATTTTTCTGGAAAATGTCTCATGTTTCTTTCCCTTTAGTTGGAGCACCCTTAGTAAATGGATGTGCTGAATAGAAACCTTTGAAACCTTTGAAACAGCTGTGGGATCTGGAAGTAATTCATTATTGAGAGTAGATGTGCCAAATGCACATCTCAGGGAATGAAATGACAACAAAGAGACCTCTATAATTTGTCTCAAGGCACTCTGTGTAATCAGTGCCTGCTTTTACTATTTTTGCTTCTGTCCACAGATAAACAAAGAAAGCTCAGTAAATATGTAACAGCTGCGACTGATAAATCTTGCCGTGAATGATCTTAACGTTTCTGTTTCAATTAGGGTCAAATGTATTATGGACAGTTATAGGGCGGAAACATCATTTCAGAAAACTCAGTATTTCCGGATTCCCCGCTCCTTTGACTCTCCAATTAACTGTATCGGCTTTGTTAGGGTAGAAGCTCAAAATAGTTGACATCAGAAAACTCCAGCATTCAGAGATGAGCCACATTCAGACACGCACATGCAATCTATGGTCCATCAATATATATATTTCCCAGTGTCCTACCTTCCAGTCAAAGTCCAATCAATGGAAATAGAAATTGTGCTGCTTCTCCAATTGGACAATGAATAATCCACAATATTCACTTTACAAGCAGGCAGAAAATTGGAAACCTACTCCACCGTTTATTTCTATTTTTTTTACTCTGATTATATGGTGCTTTTTTTAAGACCCTCCTCCTGGGAATAATGCACAAACTCTGACAAAACATTTTTTTTTGATTCCGCCTTTTCATCTAATATTCCCAGCAATTGCGCCCACGTTGGAAAATCAATTTTTATTTTTCTGCGCTTTGATGGGTTATATATATTTTTGCTCCGTATCTCAACTCCATTATGATTCACTGTGTAATAGAGACAATACTAGAATTCTCTATGTAACAACTGTAAAACACCAAACAAAACCTTTGCAGATAAGCAGAATCCCGTCACAGGCATGCATTAAGTCAGCTGTACAAAACTGTGTAACTTGACTGATTACACCTGTGGGAAGTAAAAATGTTACAATGGTGTAGTTGGGATTTCCCCCCCCCCTCAAGGCCTGATACAAAGAGCATTGTTGGGTCAGCTGTAGAAAAGAGAAGCTCAGTCCCAGCAAGGACATCAGTGGATCTTGAAGCTGGTTTGAGTCCAATAACAGATGAAAAATGGTCGGCACAATCAATTCGCAAACAAGAAATGACAACCGTCCTAAATTCATTCCTGGGCCTGACTGAATCAGCTCACCAGGCTGGGGCCTTCGAATTTCAGTTAGGTTCAAGAGGGAAGACGTAGGGCAAATGGGGCATCACGGTGGCACAGTGGCTAGCACTGCTGTCTCACAGCGCCAGGGACCCGGGTTCGATTCCGGGCTCGGGTGACTGTGCCGAGTCTGCACGTTCTCCCCGTGTGTGCGTGGGTTTCCTCCGGGTGCTCCGGTTTCCTCCCACACTCCAAAGATGTGCAGGATTGGCCATGATGCAGCTTGAACACACACACAAATCAGCGCAGGATCTTCCTGCTAAATTCCCCATTGCTCTGCCCTTTCCACTCTGAAATGGTCGGGCTGCAGGATCCTGGCATCAAAAGCAAGAGACCTGAAGAGAATTCAGATTCCTGATTTCAATTTTGACACAAGGCCCACCTCATTTCTCAGGAAGCTGTGCTCTGCTAAAATAATCAGCATTGCACCATTCCGTGCCTGTTGAATTCATGCCCCTTGATACCACGGAGCAGATCACATCGAGAGTGTTAATTTCATCCCATACACTGCTCTGCTGCAAGGTGACACCAGTTTTATTTTAGAACATCAATATTTAATAGTATAGTATTGACTCTCACATTGAATCCAGCTGCAAACATCAGGGTGAAACATGGGTCTGAAGGTGCACGTGGTAGTCCCAAGAGCTTTGATTTAAGATAATAAGGGTTACAGAATTTTGAGGGTGTCTGTTTTTCGATGTGTGGGGTGGCCAAACGACCTGAAGAACTCAAGCTTTGACCAACTCGACAGGAAAATATTCTTCTTCAAATTTCTTTTTGTTTAATAAACATTTTATTGAGGTATTTTTTGGTATTATAACAACACAATGTACATGAAACTATAAACATAGTGCAAAAGCTGTCTCCCTCCCTTAAAGGTCCCACCTTTATTGACCCCCTACTCTAAGCTAATCCCCCCCCCCCCCCCCCCCCCCCCACCCCTCCCCACCTTCTGCTGACGATTAATTTTCCGCGAAGAAGATGATGAATGGTTGCCACCTCCGGGCGAACCCCAACAGATACCCTCTCAAGGCGAACTTGATTTTCTCCAAACAGAGAAAGCTAGCCATGTCCGATAGCCAGGTCTCCGACTTAGGGGGCTCCGGGTCCCTCCCAGCTAATAGTATCCGACAAGGGAAGCAAAGGCCAGAATGTCTGTCTCTTTCACCTCCTGGATTCCCGGGTCTTCTGTCATCCCGAAAATCGCCACCTCTGGACTCAGCGCCACCCTTGTTTTTAACACTGTGGACATGACATCTGCAAACCCCTGCCAAAATCCCCTAAGCTTCGGACATGCCCAGAACATGTGGACATGGTTCGCTGGTCCTCCCGCACATTTTGCACACCTGTCCTCCACCCCAAAGAATCTGCTCATCCGGGCCACTGTCATGTGAGCCCGGTGAACAACCTTTAATTGTATCAGGCTGAGCCTGGCACATGTTGCGGACGCGGTGACTCTACTCAACGTGTCCGCCCAGAGACCATCCTCTATCTCTCCTCCCAGCTCCTCCTCCCACTTGCGCTTCAGCTCCTCGGTCTGCGTCTCCTCCAACCCCATAACTTCCTTGTAAATGTCCGAGACGCTCCCTTCTCCTACCCACCCTCTGGAAACTACCCTGTCCTGAATTCCCCTTAGCGGTAGGAGCGGGAAGGTTGGCACCTGTTTACGTAGGAAGTCCCGCGCCTACAGATACCTGAATTTGTTTCCCCTCGCCAACCCAAACTTCTCCTCCAGCGCTCTCATACTCTGAAAGCTCCCCTCTATAAACATATCCCCCATCCTCTCAACCCCTGCTCTCCGCCATATCCGGAACCCCCCCATCCATACTTCCCGATCTTCTTCAAATTTCAAACTAACGACTAATCCCACATGGTAAACCAGAAAATGTATCTTTTATTTGCCATTGATTCCAAGGCCCTTCCCTGTGTTGTTAGTAAGATTTGTTTCAGCTGCAATGAGTAAATTGCAGTTCATCATCACAGACTGGAAGTAACATTCTGAAAATTCACAGCAGATCAACTGGCTGCTGCCAGTGTTGATGAAGGTTGTCACTGAACAGATCTGCCTGTCTCTGGTTTAAATGGTGAATGATCTGCTGCTTCCTTGCAGTATTTACTGTTTCATCTTTATAGAATCCGCACAAAACACAGATCTGTTGTATTATCAGTGGGTTTGTTTTGTTTATTCTATAATGGTCAAGATTAATTTATTACTGAAGTATGGGAGTCACTGTTGATGCTGAGGACATAATGACTATCCCCCTCCGATGACTGACTGTCATTTCACTGTCAGAAACACTCTGCTATCTGTCAAAAAATAAAATAATTTGCCACAGGCAGTAGAGATTGAGAAAAAATGGTTCTGGTAGTGGTTCCACAATACATGGCACAATAGAAAATAAATGTGTTTTCCACTGACTAAAATAACTCATAGAACGCATTTTTATAAGTGCATCCCTAAAGCTATACTTACCTTAACCCTGACATTAAATGCTCTACCCTAAAGAACAAAGAATGTTACAGCACAGGAACAGGCCCTTCGGCCCTCCCAGCCTGTGTCGTTCCAGATTCCTTATTCAGACCTACTACTTATTGCTCAAACAATCTGTATCCCTCCATTCCCCACCCGTTCATGTGTCTATCAAGATATATCTTAAACGTTGCTGTCGTCCCTGCCTCCACCTACTCCACTGGCAGCAAGTTCCAGGCACCCACCACCCTCTGCGTGAAAAACTTTCCCCGCACACCTCTCCTAAACTTTCCCCCTCTCACCTTGAACCTGTGCCCCCTTGTAATTCAGTCTTAATCGCTGGAGAAGTGCTTCTGACTATTCACCCTGTCTATACCTCTCGTAACTTTGGAGACCTCAATCAGATCTCCCCTCAGCCTCCGTCTTTCCAACGAAAACAATCTGAGTTTATACCATCTCGTCTCACAGCCACCACGCTGCAGATCAGGCAACATCCTAGTAAACCTTCTTTGCACACTCTCCCAAAGCATCCACGTCCTTCTGGTAGTGCGACAATCAGAACTGCACGCAATATCCCAAATGTAGCCGAATTAAAGTTTTTTTAACAACTGAAACATGACCTGCCAACTCTTGTACTCAATTGTACTCAATGTCCCGGCCGATGAAGGCACGCATGCCGTATACCTTCCTGACCAACTTAGCCACCTGCATTGCCATTTTCATGGAACTATGGACCTGAACACCCAGATCCCTCTGTATGTCAATGCTCCTTCCATCATTCACTGTATAAATCACACTTGAATTTAATCTTCCAAAATGCATCACCTCGCATTGGAACATAGAACATATAGTGCAGAAGGAGGCCATTCGGCCCATCAAGTCTGCACCAACCCACTTAAGCCCTCACTTCCACCCTATCCCCCTAACCCAATAACCCCTCCTAGCCTTTTTGGACACTAAGGGCAATTTATCATGGCCAATCTACCTACCCTGCACGTCTTTGGACTGTGGGAGGAAACCGGAGCACCCGGAGGAATCCCACGCACACACGGGGAGAACATGCAGACTCTGCACAGACAGTGACCCAGCCGGGAATCGAACCTGGGACTCTGGTGCTGTGAAGCCGCAGTTCTATCCACTTGTGCTACCGTGCTGCCCTAATTTGTCCGGATTGAACTCCATCTGCCATTTCTCTGCTCAACTCTCTCTCCAAACGATCTATATTCTGCTGTATTCTCTGACAGTCCCCTTATCTATCTGCTACTCCACCTATCTTAGTGTCATCTGCAAACTTGCTATTCAGACCATCGACACGTTCCTCCAGATCATTTATATATATGACAAACAACATTGGTCTCAGCAGTGATCCCTGGGGAATTCCAGATTTCCATTCTGTAGTTACAGATCTCCATTCTGAAAAACTCCCTTCCATTGTTACTCCCTGTCTCCTGTTGTCAAGCCAGTTCTTTATCCACCTAGCTAGCACACCCCAAATTCCATGCTACTTTACGTTTTGTACCAGTCTGCCATGAGGGACCTTGTCAAACACCTTACTAAAGTCCATGTAGATGACATCCACAGCCTTTCCCCAGTCAATTAAGTTTGGCACCGCCTCAAAGAACAAAGTAAGGTACAGCACAGGAACAGGCCCTTCGGCCCTCCAAGCCTGTGCCGACCATGCTGTCCGTCTAAACTAAAATCTTCTACACTTCCGGGGTCCGTATCCCTCTTTCCCATCCTTCTCATGTATTTGGCAAGATGCCCCTTAAATGTCACTATCGTCCCTGCTTCCACCACCTCCTCTGGCAGCGAGTTCCAGGCACCCACTACTCTGTGTAAAAATAACTTGCCTCGTACATCTCCTCTAAGGAGCTGGTTTAGGGCTGGTTTAGCACAGTGGGCTAAACAGCTGGCTTGTAATGCAGAACAATGCCAGCTGCGTGGGTTTAATTCCCTCCCCGAACAGGCGCCAGAATGTGGCGACTAGGGGCTTTTCACAGTAACTTCATTGAAGCCTACTTGTGACAATAAGCGATTATTATTATTAAACCTTGCCCCTCGCACCTTAAACCTATGCCCCCCAGTAATTGGCCCCTCTACCCTGGGAAAAAGCCTCTGACTATCCACTCTGTCCATGCCCCTCAAAATTTTGTGTACCTCTATCAGGTCGCCCCTCAAACTCCGTTGTTCCAGTGAGAACAAACCGAGTTTATTCAACCTCACCTCATAGCTAATGCTCTCCATACCAGGCAACATCCTGGTAAATCTCTTCTGCACCCTCTCTAAAGCCACATCCATCTTTTTTTTTAATAAACGCATTTTATTCAAACTTGTATCAAAGTAGGTGACAGCAATAAACACCCCGGGAAACGTTCTTCCCAACAATCAACTCTAGAGTTTGTACCGATTTTCCGCCCTTTTCACCCCCCGCCTCTCCATCACCCCCCCCCCCCCCGCTATCACCATAGCCCTCAAACTAGACCCCTTACAAGATTCCTCCTCCATCCTAACCCACTCTACCCCTTCTCCTTCCCACCACCGCCACACCTTGTCCACATTCGCCGCCCAATAATAATGAAGCAAGTTTAGCAACGCCAACCCCCCCGGCTGCCTCTGCCTCTGTAGCAGGGTCCTCCCCACCCTCGGCACCTTCCCCGCCCATACAAAATCAGAGATGATCGTGTCCACTTTCCGAAAAAAGGCCTTTGGTATAAAGATCGAGAGCCTGAAAGATAAACAAGAACATCGGCAGAATATTCATTTTCACCACTTGGACCCTCCCCGCCAACGTTAAGTGCTGTGTATCCCACCTCTTATGATCCTCCCTGGCCTCCTCCACCAGCTTTGTTAAGTTTCACTTATGGAGCCCAGTCCATTCCCTCGCTACCCGAATCCCCAAGTACCTAAACCTATCCCTCACTACCGTAAATGGCATCCCCCCTAAATCAGCCCGCTGTGCCAGCTCATTCACCGGGAATACCTTGCTTTTCCCTACATTCAGCTTGTATCCCGAGAACCCTCCAAACCTCGGCAACAGGCCCATAATCCTTACCATACTCTCCGACGGATCCAAAACAGAGGTCAACGGCATAGAGCAACACTCGATGCTCCCTCTGTCCCCTCATTTTCCCCTGCCACTCTGCCGACCCCCTGAGAGCCATCGCTAACGGCTCTATGGCCAGCGCAAACAGCAGCGGCGACAGCGGGCACCCCTGCCTCGTACCCCTGTGAAAGTCAAAGCTTTGTGAGCTTATATCATTCCTCCTCACCCTCGCTTTTGGCACCACATACAGCAACCGCACCCATGCCACAAATCTCAGCCCAAACCCAAACCCAAACCTTCCCAAAACTTGGAACAAGTTCCGCCACTCCGCCCGATCAAATGCTTTCTCCACGTCCATGGACACCACCACCTCAGGTACCAAAGCTCTCGACGGATTCATCACCACATTCAACAGCCGTCTTATATTACTCGCGAGCTGCCTGCCCTTCACGAAGCCTGTTTGATCTTCTGCAACTACCCCCGGGACACAATCCTCCATCCTCCCCACCAACAACTTAGCCAATACTTTCACATCTGTGTTCAATAGTGATACGGGTCTAAACGACCCACATTCCACCGGATCCTTCCCTTTTTTGGGGATTAGTGTGATTACTGCCTGCTTCATCGTCTCCGGCAACTCCCCCTTCTCCAGTGCTTCATTAAACGCCCCCAACAGATGTGGTGCCAGGTCCGCCGCAAATTCCTTATAAAATTCTGCCGGGTACTTGGCCTCCACAACCTTCTGGTAGTGTGGCAACCAGAATTGAACACTATACTCCAAGTCTGGCCTAACTAAGGTTCTATACAGCTGCAACATGACTTGCCAATTTTTGTACTCAATGCCCTGGCCAATGAAGGCAAGCATGCCGGAGGCCTTCTTGACTACCTTCTCCACCTGTGTTGCCCCTTTCAGTAACCTGTGGGCCTGTACACCAAGATCTCTCTGACTGTCAATACTCTTGAGGATTCTACCATTCACTGTATATTCCCTACCTGCATTAGACCTTCCAAAATGCATTACCTCACATTTGTCCGGATTAAACTCCATCTGCCATTTCATCACCCAACTCTCCGAACGAACTAAATCCGGCTGTATCCTCTGACATTCCTCATCACTATCCCCAATTCCACCAATCTTTGTGTCGTCTGCAAACTTACTAATCAGACCAGTTACATTTTCCTCCAAATCATTTATATATACTACGAACAGCAAAGGTCCCAGCACTGATCCCTGCGGAACACCATTAGTCACAGCCCTCCAATCAGAAAAGCACCCTTCCATTGCTACTCTCTGCCTTCTATGACCTAGTCAGTTCTGTATCCATCTTGCCAGCTCACCTCTGATCCCGTGTGACTTCACCTTTTGTACCAGTCTGCCATGAGGGACCTTGTCAAAGGCCTTACGGAAGTCCATATAGACAACATCCACTGCCCTACCTGCATCAATCATCTTTGTGACCTCCTTGAAAAACTCTATCAAGTTAGTGAGACACAACCTCCCCTTCACAAAACCGTGCTGCCTCTTGCTAATACAACCCCTTGTTTCCAAATGGGAGTCGATCCTGTCTCGAAGAATTCTCTCCAGCAATTTCCCTACCACTGACGTAAGGCTCACTGGCCTGTAGTTCCCTGGATTATCCTTGCTACCCTTCTTAAACTAAGGAACAACATTGGCTATTCTCCAGTCCTCCGGGACATCACCTGAAGACAGTGAGGATCCGAAGATTTCTGTCAAGGCCTCAGCAATTTCCTCTGTAGCCTCCTTCAGTATTCTGGGGTAGATGCCATCAGGCCCTGGGGACTTATCCACCTTAATATGTTTCAAGCCGCCCAACACATTGTCTTTTTGGATCTCAATGAAATGAAAATGAAAATCGCTTATTGTCACGAGTAGGCTTCAATGAAGTTACTGTGAAAAGCCCCTAGTCACCACATTCCGGCACCTGTTCAGGGAGGCTGGTACGGGAATGTGACCCAGGCTATCTACACACCCTTCTCCAGACTCAACATCCACCAATTCCTTCTCTTTGGTGAATACTGATGCAAAGTATTCATTTAGTACCTCGCCCATTTCCTCTGGCTTCACACATAGATTCCCTCCCCTGTCCTTCAGTGGGCCAACCCTTTCCCTGGCTACCCTCTTGCTTTTTATGTATGTGTAAAAAACCTTGGGATTTTCCTTAACCCTATTTGCCAATGACTTTTCATGACCCCCTTCTCGCCCTCCTGACTCCTTGCTTAAGTTCCTTCCTACTTTCCTTATATTCCACACAGGCTTTGTCTGTTCCCAGCCTTCTAGCCCTGACAAATGCCTCCTTTTTCTTTTTGACGAGGCCTACAATATCTCTCGTTATCCAAGGTTCCCGAAATTTGCCGTATTTATCCTTCTTCCTCACAGGAACATGCCGGTCCTGAATTCCTTTCAACTGACATTTGAAAGCCTCCCACATGTCAGATGTTGATTTACCCTCAAACATCTGCCCCCAATCTAGGTTCTTCAGTTCCCGCCTAATATTGTTATAATTAGCCTTCCCCCAGTTTAGCACATTCACCCTGGGACCACTCTTATCCTTTTCCACCAGCACTTACTGAATTGTGGTCACTGTTCTCGAAATGCTCCCCTACTGAAACTTCTACCACCTGGCCGGGCTCATTCCCCAATACCAGGTCCAGTACAGTCCCTCCCCTCGTTGGACTATCTACATCTTGTTTTAAGAAGCCCTCCTGGATTCTCCTTACTAACTCTGCCCCGTCCAAGCCCCATATCAAGTTGGTGAGACATGACCTTCTCCGCACGAAACCATGTTGCCTATCACTAACAAGTCCATTTGCTTCCAAATGTGAATAAATTCTGTCCCTCAGTATCTTCTCCAACCGCTTCCCCATCTCCCCCAACTGCCGTCGGGGGAAATATTTACATCCTTTGAATCACATCAGACATCATGAGATGGCTGTGGAGGGAGGTACAGGTAACATTGGGGGGACATTTCCGCTCCCTGTTTTAGGGGGGCAAGGTCAGTGGTGGGGGCGGACAATCCTGCTGGAATCCCAAAACAGGTTTTCCAGCCAGTGGGATTTCCCGTTCGGATTCTCCCTGCTGGACAGCACGGTGGCTCAGAGCAAGGTCCCAGGTCACTGTCCGTGTGGAGTTTGTACATTCTCCCCATGTCTGCGTGGGTCTCACCCCCACAACCCAAAGATGTGCAGAGTAGGTGGATTGGCCACGCTAAATTGCCCCTTCATTGGAACAAATGAATTGGGTACTCTATGAATGATAGTCCCCTCCACCCCATGTTCCACGCCCACTGCGGCCAGTCTGCAGAAAAATCTGAAAGTTCCGTCCTTTGTGTTTATCCAGAACAATACCAACTGGAATTTTCAACTAACCGGTATTTCTGGTGGTGGGTTTTCCATTCCCCCATGCTGGTCATGGGTTTGATGACGAATGGAGCGCGGCCGAAACTCATCCCAATGCTCCGGCTCCCCACAGTCACTGGCAGCGAACTACCTGCCCCGTTCCGGCGGCAGGATTCAAATAGGTGACTACGATTAATGGGCTGGAAATCCAAGGGTCCATCCCGCCCCCCTCCATTATGCACTGACTGCCCCCCCCCCAAGCGGGAATCTTCCTGGTGTGAATTGGTGGAAGTTATCCCAAGCATGGCCCTGACACTGTGGGTCGAGGGGGTCTGTGCATTACTGAGGTGCCCCCCCCCAAGCCTATAGGAGGGGCCCCTATCCCTGGCAATGCAAATCCTGCTCACCCTCCTGCCCGAGCCCCCTCCCACTGACATCCCCAATCTCCCCTTCAGACCCCCCAAATGAAACCCCCCAACAGAGACCCCATCAGACCCCCCAACAGAGACCCCATCAGACCCCCCAACAGAGACCCCATCAGACCCCCCAAAAGAGACCCCATCAGACTCCCCAAGAGATCCATATCAGACCCCCAACAGAGACTCAGACCAGAGACCCCCACCTGAAAGCTGAGGAGCAGTCCAGTTCAGTGAAACATCACACTGCATTTTTACTCCAGAGACAGGTGTTTTGTGGATCGTTGATGTATCTTTCTCTTCATGCGTAAGTCCATCTCAAATATCCTGCTTTGATGCTAACCACATTGTTTACACTCTAGCTATGATTGACAGTTCCTCACCACATCAAAAGCAGCTAAGTGCTTTCTGACATAGAAAGCCCTTTGAAGTGTACTAAAGTGTACTCAAAGCCCTTTGAAGTGTACTGAGCTTTCACGGAAGCCTCTGACACTTGTAACAGCTGATGGTCTAAACATTCTTTATCTGAGGCAGCAGATGTTAGGAAAGGGTAAGTAAAAATGCAGTGATTTTTCATTATACTGCCTGAACTGTTCTTCTGCTTTCAGGCAGGTGCTCTGTTGGGGGTATCTGATGGGAGTGTCTGATGGGGGGCATGTTGGTTTGGGGCAGGGGCGGGTCACTCTTATGCATGCGTACTGTGGTGGGGGGGGGGGGATGTGACCTGTTATTCCTATGCTGGGGGGCGGGGGAGGATTTCTCTGCTTGTCAGCAGAGGGGTGGGCAGGATTTGTGCTGTTGGGGGGAGGGGAGAATGCCATCAAACCTCAGTATTGGACCGCACGTTCAAAATGGCAGCCCAATACGGGGATTCCACTGGAATTCAGCGTGCTCTCCTCCATGTATAAATGAGCATGTTAAAGGAGAGTAGGTCGCACCTGTACACCGCTCCTAGCGCTAGCGGGGAGCAGAAACAAGTCTCCCCTGGTGGGAGCACATATTCTGAAGAATGGAAAATCCCTAAAACAAATCTTTTCTTCACCACCCAGAAGCGATTATGAAGTTATCCGGATCCAGTACCTGAATATTCTAATATTTTATACTTTAATTGATGTTTTAATCTACTGTTGAAGATTATGAGTAAAATAATACAGTTCTTTACTTCCCGAGTCCTTGTATAATAGTTCATGCAGTAAATATTCTGCTATATTCCACTGCTAAATGGAACTCCCCGTTAACCAGCTTCCGCTCAGTAACCAGCACCGCCCCCCCCCCACCCCCCAATAGAAAAAGATTGGTCAAAGATTGATCAATATAGGTATTGGATAGCCATCACTTATAATTTTGAACATCATTAAGTGGCACCTACGTGACTCATTGCAGTTCAGACAATATATTGCATTTATGACATTAATATTGCTCTCCTGGGGCTGTACGAATAGAAATTTGGTTTCAATAGAATAGTAAAATCAAGTGTCGTTCAGCATAAACTTAAAATGTTTCAACAATAGGGGCAGCATGGTAGCACAGTGGGTAGCACAGTTGCTTCACATCTCCAGGGTAAAAGGTTCGATTCCCGGCTTGGGTGACTGTCTGTGCGGAGTCTGCACGTTCTCCCCGTGTCTGCGTGGGTTTCCTCCGGGTGCTCCGGTTTCCTCCCATAGTCCAAAGACGTGCAGGTTAGGTGGATTGGCTGCGCTAAATTACCCTTATGTCCAAAAAGGTTAAGTGGGGTTACTGGGTTACGGGGATAGGGTGGAGGTGTGGGCTTGGGTGGGGTGCACTTTCCAAGGGCCGACGCAGACTCGATGGGCCAAATGGCCTCCTTCAGCACTGTAAATTCTATGAAACTATGAAACACAGGTATAATTCATTGACGGTGACAGTTGGAGTTTGGTGACCGAGGAAATTTAAGAGTTAAATTAAGGGTCCATTTCTATCTGAAGTCTTATCTTCCTTTAATTTAGCAATTGTGAGTATTGGACCTTTTATATGGTCTCCCTACTCTAATTTAACATTTTTAAAAAAATTTTGTTTATGTGTTTTGCCTTTTTTATTTTTTTGGGTTTTTTTTGTGAATTTATGACCTGTACGTTTATCTACACATACAGGAGTTAAGCCAGCATCCACCACTGACACTGGTGTGATGCTGGGTGTGAAAACCAAGCAAAAGAATATAAAGTAACTGATGGATAAAACAAAAGAGGGGAGTGCCTCAAAACAACGAGTGGCGCACAGCCCAAGAGGAACGAGAAAGGAAACAAAAACTTATCAATAACCCGTCAAATTAAAGTGTGAGAATCGGGGATGATAAGGCAATCCAACCCCTGCAGTGCCCACCGGGCACGGAAGGCCTAAAGTGTGCCCGTGGACACCACATGCTCCCGCTCCAGGGACATCCGGCCGTGAACAACTTGTGGGTGTTGGAACCTGGTGAGTTTTTGTTTTAAAACAGGACCCAATACAAGCCAGGCTGCAGCTGTAACTAATTAACTAGATAACTGGCTTCAATGGGTTTTCAGGGATTAGTTTTACTAGAGTACAAAGGTGGGAATTCTTCAAGTGCAGCTGGTATGCACTGGAGTGTGAAAGAAGTTGGAAGTTGGTGTCTGAGGGAGCTTGTTAAGGAGGAAGCTTCTGAAAGAAGAGTCTTGGTAAGACATGGTGAGCATGTCTACTGTCCTTAACATACCCTAAACTAGATGAAGTAAAAGAAAGAGGAAACTTTATGCCAGGGCAGTTCGACCATGTGGAATGCTCCTCTTGTGCAATGTGGGAAATCGGGGCTGCTTCCAGTGTCCAGGGAGACCAGGTGTACTAGACGTCTTTACAGCTGCAGCTACTTGAAATCTGTGTTTTGGAGCTGGTGTTGTGACTGGAGTCACTGTGGAGCATCCACAAGGATGAGATCTTTTCTCATGGGGAGCATGTGTAGTGAAGTGATCACACCACAGGTAAAGTGTGCACAGGCAGAAAGGGAATGGGTGACAGCCAGACAGAATAAAAGCACTGAGCAGGCAGTGCAGGAATTCACTGGGTCCATCTCCCTCTCTCCATATTGGATACTATTGGGGGAGATGGTTTCTCAGGGGTATGCAGGAGGTGCTGGGGGTGTATTGGGGGTTCCTGAATAGTCTGCCCCTGAACAGGGTAGTGTCTTGCCTTGATGAGGTGGGTGCGGAAAGCTTGAGGACCCCCTAATCGGTAAAGTTGGGAATGGGAGATGAAATGGCCAGTTTGCAGTGATTCTGATGAATCGCAATTGAGAAAATAAATAGTAGAGGAAATTGAGCATTGACAAATCTAAAATATGATAAAACATTAAATAAACAAGAATGGCATAGGAATAGGAGTAGGACATTATTCCCCTGGGGGCCTGTTCCAGATTCAATTCAATCATGTTGATTGTGACGGAGATCCATATACCAGCCTTTTCCATCCCATATCTCTTAATACCTTATTTAACAAAAATCTATCAATCTCAGAATCAAACTGCGGCCTCAAGGCACCAAGGTTCCAGGTTTGATCCCGCCTCTGGGTCACTGTCCGTGTGGAGTTTGCACATTCTCCCCGTGTTTGCGTGGGTTTCACCCCCACAACCCAAAGATGTGCAGAGTAGGTGGATTTGCAACGCTCAATTGCCCCTTAATTGTAAAAAATGAATTGGGTACTCTAAATTTTTTTTTTTAAATCACAGAATGAAATTAACAATTGATCTAGCATCAATTGCAACTTGCGAACCAGGGTTTCAACATTCAACTGTCCTTTTCCTAATTCACTCCAAAAATGCCTGCTTCTGATTCGCTCCCTAGTCCTTGTGACGATGAAGGAGTTCCAGATGTATTCTGTTATGGTGCAGTAAGGGTTAGAAACCTGGCTTAGTGTGTGTGACTGCTGCAGTAATGTTTTAAAACAATCCTGGTTTGAAAGGTTGGGAGAGAGGGGTGTAATTAAACCATCGTAAAAAGCTGGGCTGATGGAATTTTGTTTTGATGAAGGGGATTCCCTGTGGAGTTAATCAGATTTCAGCTTGGTGAGATGATGTCATTTGTGGGTGGAGCAACGGCATCAGATATTTTGAGAGAGCAGCTCAGCTCTGAGCTGAATGAAGCTGTGTCCACAGGTGAAGCAGTTTTGCCCTCACTGCACTGCAGTTAAAAGAGATTAACAGTCTTTAAAGCAGTGCAGACTTGTCTGAGAACAAGGGGGAGCTGCAACAAGCTGTGAAGCATCTTCTGAAGCCATACAGCCAGAGTTTCTGCATGGGTCTGACAGGAGTCAGATCTTTTCAGTAAAACAGTGTCAAGAGATCTCTCTTTCTCAAAGAACATCTCTGTAAAGCAAATATTCCTCTCTTATCATTGGTAGTTAAAGTGGATTGAGAGCTGAGATGGTTTATTTTCTTGTTATTTAAGTGCAAATAAAGATAGCAGTTCACAGAATCACAGTGCAGAAGAGGCCCTTTGGTCCATCGAGTCTGCCCCAACGCATCAAAGGCCCTGACCTTCCCACCTAATCCCATTTGCCAGCGCTTGGCCCATAGCCTTGAATGTTAAGATGTGTCAAGTACTCATCCAGGTACCTTTTAAAGGATGTGAGGCAACCCGCCTCTACCACCCTCCCAGGCAGGGTGTTCCAGACCGTCACCACCCTCTGGGTAAAAAAGTTATTCCTCAAATCCCCCTTAAACCTCCTGCCCCTCACTTTGAACTTGTATCCCCTCATAACTGACCCTTCAACTAAGGGGAACAGCTGTATCCTGTCCATGCCCCTCATAATCTTGTCCACCTCGATCAGGTCCCCCCTCAGTCTTCTCTGCTCCAGCGAAAACAACCCAAGCTTATCAAACCTCTCTTCATAACTTAAATGCTCCATCCCAGGCAACATCCTGGTGAATCTCCTCTGCACCCCCTCCAGTGCAATCAGATCCTTCCTATAATGTGGCGACCAGAACTGCACACAGTACTCCAGCTGTGACCTCAGCAATGTTCTATACAACTCTAACATGACCTCCCTGCTTTTGTAATCTAAGCCCCGATTGATTAAAGCCAGTGTCCCATATGCCTTTTTCACCACCCTATTAATCTGCCCTTATGCCCTCGGGCATCTATGGACAAACACGCCAAGATCTCTGGGCAGCACGGTAGCACAATGGTTAGCGCTGTTGTCTCACAGCTCCAGGGTCCCAGCTTCGATTCCCGGCTTGGGTCACTGTCTGTGCGGAGTCTGCACGTTCTCCCCATGTCTGCGTGGGTTTCCTCCGGGTGCTCTGGTTTCCTCCCACAGTCCAAAGATGTGTAGGTTAGATGTATTGGTCACGCTAAATGACCCTGTAGTGTCCAAAAGTTAGGTGGGGTTGCTGGGTTAGGGTGGAGGTGTGGGCTTTAGTACGGTGGTCTTTCAGGGGCCGGTGTGGACCCGATTGGCTGAATGGCCTCCTTCTGTACTGTAAATTCTATGATTCTGTGAAAATAAAATATTGGTGTTTCTGTCCAGTACCCTGGCAACTGTTGGGGTCTGGTCTGATATCTGAATATCCTAGAATCTCAAACCATGAGAATTAGTTTCTCCTTTCTACCCTCTGGGTGCGATCTAAGAGTCTGTTCTGGGTGGGATTAGAGGGGTCGTTCCCGGTGCTAAAAGCGCCTGGACCAACTCCGCTAGCTAACGGCACTTTGTTTTGTTTTGGGCCTTGATGGGGAATGCCCTGCTGAAGTTGCACTTAACTGCATTTCCTGCACTCAGGGGCGCCTACAAGCACAAATTTTCAATTTAAAGGAATAGTTGATGAAACAGGAGAACTTTGGAAGATTATTGTTAAGTCATCTGACCTCACTCACATCCTTTTAAACACTGGGATGGAAGCCAGCTGATCCTGGGGTTTGTCACTTTTTAGCGCATTATTATTGTCATTATTGTTATTTTGCTTTTGTAAACATTTTAGTGCGTCCATCCTGATTCAGTGATAGTTTCCTTCGGACTTCCGGCAGACTGATCTCTCCTTTTATTGCAAAGAATGATGCAAAGCAATTATTGAGGGGCAGCACGGTGGCACAGTGGTTAGCCCTGCCGCCTCACGGCGCCGAGGTCTCAGGTTCGATCCCGGCCCTGGGTCACTGTCCATGTGGAGTTTTCACATTCTCCCCGTGTCTGCGTGGGTCTCACCCCCACAACCCAAAAGATGTGCAGGGTAGGTGGATTGGCCACGCTAAATTGCCCCCCAATTGGAAAAACTTTATTGGGAACTCTAAATTTATAATTTAAAAAAAATTATTCAGCATGTCCTCTATTTCTTTATTTTCATTGACAATATCATTACCAGTTTCGAAGAATCCACATCACTCCTGCCCACTCTCTTTCTCTAACAGTAATGGTTAAAAAGTATTGCTGATTTTAATATCCCTGCAAAGAGGTGAATGTGATTATCGACGGCAGATCGGAAAGGACATGCAAGTAATGTTAAGTTTGTCAAGTACAATGTGGAGAAGAAAGAAAATACTGGGGTGTATTGCTGCATGGAGATCATGCTACGCAGTGACAATGTCTTGGGTAGACCACATGTGGAATACTGTGTGCAACTTCCCGCACTTCCCAGATAAATTACAGGCATGGTAGGGCAAGGGAAAAACTGATCGGCTCGCATCAAAAAAGGACAGAAATAAACCCAAGCATATACTGACCATAATTTCAAAAACATATTGGAAGATAGAGTACAGACTGTTGAAATAAAGTACAGATACTGCTTCAGTGTAGACTCGGCTTTGTGGAGAAATGCAGGTTTAAACCAATGCTTCAGTACAAAGGGAGAACTCTGTCAGTAGGCAAAGGAAATAAATTGCCAGGTGACTGATAAACAGTCTAACAAAGTTGCTTTAATTGAAAGTCAACACTTACGGACACAGTAATCGTCACTTTCGTAATATCCAGGGCAGCACTGTGATCTTCTCCTGTACATTGTTCTTAGGCCTCGGCGATATGCTGTTTTGTAGCTGATTCTGGAATAAAAATGGTTATTTGTGAAATTGCTGATGGCTTGGCTTTGTGTTAACACAAAATTAAAATAAATTTATTTAACAATTTTTAAAGAGTGCTCAAACCAGTAAATACCCTGCACATCTTTGGGTTGTGGGGGTGAAACCCACGCAGACATGGGGAGAATGTGCAAACTCCACACGGACAGTGACCCAGAGCCGGGATCGAACCTGGGACCTCGACACCGTGAGGCAACAGGGCTAACCCACTGCGCCACCGTGCTGCCCCTTCAGTGAATGTTTCTATCTGAGGGTTTAACAGTCTAACAAGAGAGTCTAAATTGAGGATGAGCAAAATTTTGGGGTCGCAAACCTCAATTTTGTGTAAATAACCATTTCCACAGATAAACAAATTCTTGATCGAGCGGTTCTCGAATGGCGCGAGTTGACTTGAGTTCAATCTAGTTTGTATACATTTGAAGCCTCACAGAAGGATTGACTATTGATCTATACAATATGTTTGTACTGTTTGAAACTGACCTGTGTCTGGTACATTTAAACCAATTAAGAATATCAGTGCATCTCGTGTAGTAGACTTGGTCGAAGGGATGGGCGTAGGATTCCTGAACAGTGACAGCATAACTGAAAAAAACAAAACATAAATAATTTTAATCCATTACCATTCTGATCATGAGAATTGAAAATGGGAAGAAAATCAAAAAATATCATTAACCACAAGGCCAGATATTGATTGTCTAAAAAATATTAAATGTAACACAGTTTATATTTACCACATCACTTCTTGTCAAAGAATATGAATTTACGCGAGATCCTGGTTAGCGTTGGTAAAATGACACTGGTCTCTAGTTTGCTCCAAAGATTATGGAAATTCATTCATGTCAGATATTTGTTGCATCTTTTTAAAAACAAATTGAGCATGTTGGCTTTCATCATATTTCAGAGCACAGCAAAGTGTTTCACCACTGAATCGTGTATTCTGTTTCAGCAATGATCAAAGAGGAACATTTGTTTTCCAGGACTTAGTTGCTCTTGGCTTACTCATTCCTTCAAATCTCTGCTGCCTGTCCAGAATAAAATGCCTGGATCCGCTTCGCAATTCCCACAACAAACAGCTCTGTGAGGACAAGCGCCACCCTTATTGCCATTTCATGGTATTATGAATGACTTGCCCAAAGACCTTGGCATTCAGAATGTCAGACCTTGTTTGTGGCCCGACACGACTGCGGAAAATTTACAAATATTATATTTATAATCTTTAGTGTCACAAGTAGTTTACATTAACACATTTAATATTTTTTAGACAATCAATATAGTTACTGTGAAAAGCCCCTGGTCGCCACATTCTGGCGCCTGTTTGGGTGCACGGAGGGAGAATTCAGAATGCCCAAATGACCTAACAACACCTCTTTCAAGGCTTGTAGGAGGAAACCGGAGCACCCGGAGGAAACCCACTCAGATGCGGGGAGAACGTGCAGACTCTGCACAGACAGTGACCCAAGCCGGGAATTGAACCTGGGGTCCTGGCGCTGTGATGAAACAGTGCTAACCACTGTGCTACCGTGCCGGCCTGAACGTGCGGTGCAAAACGTTCTCAGTCCGGGCACATTGGGAGATTGCCGACGAATACCTCATGATTTTCCACCATCAGTTGCAATTTTACCAGATGGTTCACTTCATCTAGATACGCTCCTGCTGAGAATGGAGAACAAAGAGTCAAATTTCCTGCCAGGAATGCCGCTCCTGGAGTTTACACATTCTCCCCCTGTCTGCGTGGGTCTCACTCCCACAACCCAAAGACATGCAGTGTAGGTGGATTAGCCACACTAAATTGCCACTTAATTGGAAAAATTTCAAGATATTTTTCATAAAAAGGAATGCCCACTCCAGGGGCTATTGATAAGAAAGAGGAGCAAATACTTGTCTTTGACCTAAATTTGCCGAGCTTTGCTGAATTGGCACAGAAATGAGGGAGTGAGGGTGTTCTCGAGCCCTCTGCCTCGCTTTCCTCTATCCGCAACTATAGGGTACCAAATGCAAGGGTGTCCAACACAGATGGTCTTTGCACCTCTCGGATGAAAGGATCCAAGGGGCTGCTTTCTGAATTCTCTTTTGACCCCATTTCCCAGTGCAAGACCCCAGTGCAAAACCCTGCCAGTCGAGAACATAACCAATCTATGCTACTGAATTGGCCCACTAAATTTGTTTGTGCCAAGACCCGGGCAGCCACTTTACTTCGGGTACACTCTGAACAACAAAGTCCTGTTATGATCTGGAATGAGCTACCTGAATGGGTGGTGGAATCAGATCCCATAGGAACTGTCAAAATCAATTGGACATGTACGTCAAGGGGGGGGGGGGGGGGGGGGGGGGCTAGAATCTTGGATCACGACTAAATTAGCAACAGTCAGCAGAGGCACAATGGATCACATGACCCCTTTTTCTGCTGTATGATCCCGCGGTCCTGCCTGGCAAATGGGGAGACCAGGAAAACCTAACACCCACTCGGAGGCATCGACCAATTCATCAGGATCATTATCATTCAGATTCTCAAACTGCCTTTTAAGGGAAATGCTTATTCCCTATTCTGCTTCAACGGAGGCATGGTCGAGATATTATGGATGCAACGCTGTATTTACCACTCTGTGACACTGCATATTTCAACGATTGCATTCTCTACTTTTAGAAGTCACTTGATTCCTAAGGTTGGAATTCCTCTATTATGTTGAAGGTACTATACATAATTACAAGTTGATGCCTGAATCAGATATTTCTTTGAGGAAATTAGACAGATTGACATAACTGTCTAATGATCAACATTTAATCCTAAAGGGTAAAGAAGGTCATTCGCTGCAGGCTCCCCTTGCAATGTGATTTATTAATGTCCCCATAACAAAGTCATCATATGATGTACAGCAAATCAATAGCAGAGTTTAATCTAGCTTTTCTCTTGATTGCAATGTTGTGCTCATACTAATTCGCTCAATCAATAGTTTGTGTTGGGTGCTTTTGGTTTGCAAATGCTTTAAAAAAAAAGGAAGTCTTAGGTTCTTGATTAACCTCAAGAATCACTGCCATAATTAATTTCTTCTGCTGCAACAAACTTATTTTAAAGCTACAAAAACTAAATTTATAAGAGGATGTATCTTGTACTTTATATTTTATTAACTATTATCTCGGAGAAGAGTATAAATTGCTGATTTTCCTGTCCGTGCGAGTATTTTGTATTGTCACAAAATCGGAATAGAGTTTTTTTAGTTTGATTGGAATTTCTAGCTTATTCCACGCAGACAAAAGTGCAGTATGTCCTCACAATAATGTAATTCTATCAGTAATTAAACTCGATTGGGTGCATGCTCGCTTTCTGTTTGTTCTGTATCTAATACAGTAAGAAACAAGACATGAATGCCCACCTTTGTTCACAATGTACCTTCCAGATTACATTTATACTGATTAGAACAAGTAAAAGAAGATTGTTTCCACATTTTTAAAGTTTCTCCTCATCCAACAATTCAGAATAAAATATAAATGAAACTCTTGAATTATTGTATTTTTAAGGGCTATTTTACATATAAAGCAACAGACATTTTACATTCTCATTGCTAATTCTCCCCAATGCACTGTTTCCAGTTTGTTTCTGCATCGACAAATCCCGTACACTTCAGTTGATTAATTTCTCTGGTAATCCTTCGGTTAGGGGTTGGAATTACAACTTTGAGTACATCACTAAAAATATCCAAGTTAGCAATATTCTTGGCTCAAAGCAAAGTTCCCTGCCTGCAAAATAAATTGGGATTTGTTGCTAATTTGTCTGGGAACATGAGCTAACAGGGAAAACTGCTTTGGGCTGTACTAGTGGAATTTCTGGCTAACAAAGTTGCCGACAATCAGATTTTCAGTTACTACCTGGGTACCTGAAGAAATGCTTTGCGCTAAAAGCAACTTACTGCACTTTCCAGATGAGCTATAGAAATGGCGAGAGAGCACGTTGGAGGCTATTGTAACTTCTGCTGCTGAGGGAAAGAAATTGAAGGGACTAAAATATACAGACACAGGCCTGTTTTGCAACTACACAAGGCCAAAGAGGGATATCGGAGGTTAGGCCTCTTGTGAGTTGTAGGTATGTTGGCCAAACTAGATAATTAATCATTCTATTAAACTGGCTGTGATAAACTAGCAATCAAAAATATCTTTGTTTCTTGTCGTATGCCAAGATGACTCTTAGTTAATTAAAGCGCAAACTGCAGACGGCACAAAGGTTGGTGGAATTGCGGTAGCGATGAGGACTGTCAGAGGATACAGCAGGATTTAGATCATTTGAAGACTTGGGCGGAGAGATGGCAGATGGAGTTTAATCCGGACAAATGTGAGGTAATGTATTTTGGAAGGTCTAATGCAGGTGTGGAATATACAGTGAATGGTAGAACCCTCAAGAGTATTGAAAGTCAGAGAGATCTAGGTGTACAGGTCCACAGGTCACTGAAAGGGGCAACACAGGTGGAGAAGGTAGTCAAGAAGGCATACGGCATGCTTGCCTTCACTGGCCGGGGCATTGAGTATAAGAATTGGCAAGTCATGTTGCAGCTGTATAGAACCTTAGTTAGGCAACACTTGGAGTATAGTGTTCAATTCTGGTCGCCACACTACCAGAAGGATGTGGAGGCTTTAGAGAGGGTGCAGAAGAGATTTTCCAGGATGTTGCCTGGTATGGAGAGCATTAGCTATGAGGAGCGTTTGAATAAACTCGGTTTGTTCTCACTGGAACGACGGAGGTTGAGGGGCGACCTGATAGAGGTCTACAAAATTATGAGGGGCATAGACAGAGTGGATCATCAGAGGCTTTTCCCCAGGGTAGAGGGGTCAATTACTAGGGGGCATAGGTTTAAGGTGCAAGGGGCAAGGTTTAGAGGAGATGTACGAGGCAATTTTTTTACACCGAGGGTAGTGGGTGCCTGGAACTCGCTGCCGGAGGAGGCGGTGGAAGCAGGGACGATAATAACGTTTAAGGGGCATCTTGATAAATACATGAATAGGGTGGGAATAGAGGGATACGGACCCAGGAAGTGTAGAAGATTGTAGTTTAGTCGGGCAGCATGGTCGGCACGGGCTTGGAGGGCCGAAGGGCCTGTTCCTGTGCTGTACTTTTCTTTGTTCTTTGTTTGTTTTGTTTTGCGTCTTATTACATAGACTGAACACAGGTGTTTGGAGATGTGAATCTTAACATTCCATTGTGTCAGCTAATTTTAGTTTAAAATTAGTTGCTTTATATACTCCTCTGCATTTCTTTTACCAATTTTCTTCCCTTATAGGTATCAATATCCAGTTGGGTAGATCTCCAGGTTCACCAAGTGTTTCCAACTTCCATGTGGAACTTGTGTCTGAAACTCTTTGATAGTCTGTGCACAGGTACAGGACCCCATATCTGTGAAGCACGAGACTGGAATGTGTTCTGGATACGAGAATGATCTGGATTCTGGGTTTGGGGGTGGGGGAGGGAAGAGGGTAACTGAAGCCGAGCTGGACCCAGCCGGGACAGGAAAAGGAAAAGGAAGAGAGGGAGGGGGTCAAGCCAGCTTACGCTGTTAATCCCTGACCCAAAGAACAGGGGAACAATGCGGCACAACCTGAATGTGATCGGCACGATGCCTGACGGGGATTGTGGTTTCCAGGGCAGGATCTACTTTCCCAGGTGCTTCCAGATTTTGGGATGCTGGATAAAGAGTCTGGTCGCTGTATACTCTATTACAAAGAATTTCACCATCAATCTGGGACTTACTCAAAAATGTAAAAGATCCCCTTTGTAAACAGTAGCCAATTTGAATATCAATGTTTCTACCGGCTGTACCAACAAAGGTGTTCAAATTCTTTGTGACAGTTTTTTCAAAAAACACTTAAATAAGTAAAAAAGAAGCCAGAATTATTGGGTTTACCTTTCCCAGTGACTGCACACATTGGGATCATCAGGATTCAGACTCCATGCCACTCTTGTCAGATAGCCGATCATAATCACAAGTTGGCACCGACGGAATGCAGCACAAACCATTCTTTCAAATCTAAAGAAAACAAAGAATTAATTAAAAATCCCGTGCAATGTATCCCACAAGACCAGTGTGAATACAAATGTGTGCTTCACCAAAAACATTTCCCTCGATCTATGTGGAAATCCACTTGGTCTCCATTCAGATCTTTCCTATGATGGAATGGGGGGAAGACATGGAACTTGGCTTGTGTAGAAGTGAGGGTTCAAACATATGTCTTACCTTGCCTTGGTACATCATATTGAAGTTTAAAAGCAGCATTCTGCATTGTTCCGAATTCACCCAACAGTCATGAAAATACAGTGTTTTCAACTGACCCTGCTAACACGTTTGCTATCTGTGATGGAACTGAGCTGTATAGAGTGAAGGGTATAATGTGCATGTGTGGCTATCAGTGATTTTAAAAAATTACTTCATGAGTTACAAAGCTAGAGCTCAGAGTGTGGACAGGGGCAAACCCCTAATCCAGCTCCTCTGCACCAACCCTTACAAAGAGCACCCTACAGAAGCCCACGTCTCTAGCCTCCCCGTAACCCACTAACACCCACTTAACCTTTTTTTTTTGGACACTAAGGGCAATTTTAGCAGGTCCAATCCACCTAACCCGCACATCTTTGGACTGTGGGAGGAAACCGGAGCACCCGGAGGAAACCCACGCAGATCTTTATCTTTGTAACTTTCCCATGTGAGGCAGCAAGTACTTTGGAGGGTCACAGCACAGCCAGAAAACCACATTTTCATACTGCAACTTAATCTGATGACTACATCCGCTCCCGCGGAGAATCGCGCCCAAAGAATTGGGTATTATAAATTTCTTTTTAAAAAAGACACCTTTAAGAGCAATCAGAAGAACTTTAAGAACCCTGGCACCAGATTACAGGATTAAAAGGGCAGCACGGTAGCATTGTGGTTAGCACCATTGCTTCACAGCGCCAGGATCCCAAGTTCGATTCCCGGCTTGGGTCACTGTCTGCGCGGAGTCTGCACGTTCTCTCCGTGCCTGCGTGGGTTTCCTCCGGGTGCTCCGGTTTCCTCCCACAAGCCCCGAAAGACGTGCTGTTAGGTGAATTGGACATTCTGAATTCTCCCTCCGTGTACCCGAACACGCGCCAGAGTGTGTCGACTAGGGGATTTTCACAGTAGCCTCATTGCAGTGTTAATGTAAGCCTACTTGTGACAATGAAGATTATTATTATATTAAACTGCTCAAACTGACTTCAGAGGCAAAGTGGTCCTTTCACCAGTTTATCCAAACTTCAAGTTCAGTTTCTCTTGTTCCCCTATGATTCTAAATCCATTGAGCAATTTGAGTTAACATCACAAACAGGTGCCCAATATAGTCATTCTGTCATATTGCTCATTGCACAGGATTTAAAAAATCTCTTAACATTAGCAACACACCATTTGCAGATAAACTACTCAGACATGCGTGAAATTTTTAAATTAATTTATTGAAACTTACTGTGCCTTTAATAGCAAGTGAACCATATTGATCTCTTTTACATTGCAAACTTAATTCTTTATTGCTAGTCATAAACTCATTAAGATTTTCAGTTGTAGCACTGTGCTGACTGCATTTGCAAGCCTTAAATCACTTGGTTTTATGCTGTATTCTGTCATGGAGAAATGCACATGGGGGAATAATATGATGACTAACAATCACGTTAACCTATGACTGTAGATGGCCTGATATCTACACCAGCTGGCAAACACATTGATCTGATTTTCAATCATGTATTAACTACACATGTCCTCGACTTTCATCAACACTGATTAATAGTTACTTTGGTAACACACTATCTGGCAGCAATTCTCATTCTGCTTCAAGAGGATTTAATGCTGATTGCTTAACAAAGAAAATGTCATTGTACAAACACTGAACACGGAACACTTGTGATCATTGAAACTATTGTTTCTGTCACAGCACAGCAATGAGTGTCGGGTGAGAGTTGCTATTTGTAGCAAGGATCTGTGCAAGGGTAAGAACATTTGGATTTTCCTGACAAGTAGAGACAGAGGGTAAAATAATTTTTCTTTAGCAAATGATATACCAGTCCACGCATATGTTACTCATTTGCTTTATACCAAGATGCTCTTAAACTCGATGCTGATGAACACTTGTAGCCATCCAATGAAAGCAAATAATTTATTGAGTAACTGAACAATTAACTTGTGAGTTTAATTCTTCAAACTTTTACGAGCTATTAAATAAACAAGATAGAATAAGAATAAACTATGATTAACTACACTTGCACTCTGAGCTAACTCTCTACACCTCTGGTCTCTAGTCACAATGCACACAAAGAGGCGGGAAAGCAGATTGAGCGTGTCTTTATACCCCTTGTTAGAGCTGCCATCTAGTGATCATTTAACTGTAAAGACTATACATTAACCCCTTATGTATATACAGATATACTAGAGCGTCAGTGGAGATTTTGGTAGTTCTAGTTGGGTCAAAGAAAGCAAGAATTGGAGCTGTCATCAGTTGATGCCTGAGATCCATCCATTCACCTTGGTGGCGTTGTGTCCATTCAAATTCAGTGGTCTTCCTTATCAAATTTTGTAGAGCTGATGTCCTCGTCGACAAGTTGGATATAAACTTGCTCAAGAAGTTAATGAACCCTAGAAATCTTAACATAGCTTTTTTATCCTGTGGCTGTTTCATGTTCTGGATCGCAGAAATTTTATCATCATCTGGTCTGACACCTTGAGCTGATATTGTATCACCAAGAAGTTCAAAGATGTTTGTGCAAACGTGCATTTTGAGTGGTTTCGTTTCAATCCGTATTGGTGGATCCTTTGAAACACTTTTCTCAAACGAATGATGTGGTCTTCTTCTGTAATCGACCATATTATTGTGTCATTGACATAGACCCTTCCACCATCGATACCCTCAGTCATCTGCTTCATTACTCTGTGAAAGATTTCGGGAAGCGGAGATGATCCCAAAAGGCATGCGGTTAAAACAGAAGTGTCCAAATGGAGTATTGAACGTACAAAGCAATTTACTTGAATCATCAAACTGCATCTGCCAGAATCCTTGCGAAGCATCGAGCTTAGTAAAAATGTGAGCGTTCGCCATCTCGCACGTTATCTCTTCATGCTTAGCGATAGGGTAATGATCCCTACGAATATTCTTGTTCAGATCCTTGGGATCTATATAGATTCTGAGGTCACATGACGGTTTCTTGACAGACACTAGAGAACTGACCCAGTCAGTCGGTTGCGTGACTCTGGAGATGATTCCTTGTGACTGTAGCCTTTCGAGCTCTAATTTCAGCCTCTTGCGCTGTGGAGCTGGTACCCTCCTTGGCGGATGAATTACAGGTTTTGCATCTTTTTTCAGCAAAATCTTATATTGGTACGGTAAAGTATCCATACCTCGAACTACATCAGGGTATTCTTGAAGTAGCTGCTGGATCTCATCGTCCAGTCTTGATGTGTCTTTGGTAGTCATGAAAATTCTTTGGACGAGCCGCAAATCCTTGTAGGCTTGAGCACCTAACAGCGAAAATTTCTAGTTGTCCACGATCTCAAACCGTAGTACTTTTCTGACCTTGTTATTTGCTACTTTTAAATAGCATGATTCTCTTCAAGCAATCTGGTTGCCATTGTAGTCTTTCAGCCTACATGCAGCAGGTATCATCTCGTGTTTCCCTGGAATCGATGTGAGATCTGTGCTTGTCATTAAGTTGGCTGAAGCCCCAGTGCCAAGCATGAACAGGATTGGGAAGTTGTTGACTTGCACTGTTGAGATCCATTCACTGTTAGAGTCAATGACATTCATTTGATGAGGAGCCTTGGACGTTGCTTGAAGGTCCTCTGTTTTGTCAGTAATTCCTACGAAGAAAGTGTTCTCCGAGGAAAAATGATCCTCTTCATTTGAAAAATTTTGCTTTGATTTGTGATTCTCCGTTTTATTAATGCTGCGAACATTGATGTTGTTTTGCCTTTGTGTTGGAGAGTGATATATCGCTGTTGATTGGCATCGGGAGGCAAAGTGATTGAGTTTGGAACATTTAAGACATCTTTTCCCCTGAGCAGGGCATTTCCCCTTTAAGTGGGCGTTACCACAGTGGTAGCACGTCATGACATTGTCTCTCTGACACATGATGCACATTCACGCATGCGCAAACTTCTTTTCTTGAGTCTTGCATTTTCGAGCGAACTGCGCATGTCGCGGGCTGGAGTGTACGCGCGCATGAAAGCTGCCATCGGAAACGTGCTTCTTTGCTGCGATACCATTTTAACATTCTCGATCACGTGGTGGACTTTTGCATCCTTTTCACGGTGATAAAACTCTAGTTATCAATTCTTGCTTTGTTCACGCAAAATACATTTTTCAATCGCGCTTTTAAGGGTTAAATCATTTTGCCTTAATAATGCTTCCCTCAAACTTTCATCACAAAGTCCATCCAATCTGATCCCTTATCAGCGAATGATGCAAATCAGTGAAGTTACATGTCTGTGCCAGCAACTTTAAGTCAGTGACAAAGCTTGTGATAGGTTCGCCATTTTTCTGCAACCTTTTATGAAATCTAAGTCTTTCCAAGACCTCATTGGTCTGCATCTTGCAGTGGCCATCAAATTTTGCGATTATCACATTACATTTGTTTTTGCCTCCCCAGAGAATATAAACGAGACGTAAATGTCAATAGCCTGCTGACCTGCCATGGACAGTAGCAATGCTATTTTTGTAGCTACAGAATCATGCGCTTCCAGAATATTTGGAACTGCTGCTTAAAAAGTCTCCAATTAGAGTTAAGGTTACCGGTACTTTTTAGTTGATGTGGAGCTTGAAAGTGATCCATCGAGTCGATTGTTCTTCAAGGATCCGAATGCTGCGAAGTCTTCCAAAGTTGAATAGTCAGTACAGATTTTTAATATATATATATATATTAACTATATATACTATATATTAACTCCTTATGTATATACATATAGTGGATAGCACTGGGACTGCGGCGCTGAGGATCCGGGTTTGAATCCCGGTCCTGGGTCACTGTCCGTGTGGAGTTTGCACATTCTCCCCATGTCTGCGTGGGTTTCACCCCCACAACCCAAAGATGTGCAGGCTAGGTGGATTGGCCATGCGAAATTGCCCCTTAATTGGAAAAAAATAATTGGGTACTCTAAAAAATTTTTTAAAAATGTATATCCAGATATACAGATCCCTACACACTGCTCTTGTATAACCTAATTATAGAAAAGTATTGATAGAGATGCGGATAAAATTACTTGTCTACCATCGAGAAACTTAACAGAGTAAAGCACAGAAAGAACTTAACAACAACAAATAACTTCTAATACCATTAGATCCTTATGGCCCTGATACTGACTGTTTTGAAAATGAAGTTGTGTTACTGACCCACTTGTGCCAGATTTAAATATCTGAGTATTTACTCCGGGAGGTGAGAATATCGGTGAGTAAGAAAAATAAGAAACTGGGCCAAGACATAGAGGCAATCAGGAGTAGGGACTGAGCAACATATAAAGATGATGAGAACAAAGGTATATTCATTGGGTGATCTGAAGACAGTATTCTCATTTTCGTGGTTACCAACTACTGGGATCTACAAAATCATCAAACAAAAATACAACCTTATTTAACCAAATTACCTTTTATTGTTAGTATGCTTCCAAGAGCAATATCATGACATACTTATTACAGATATCAATATATTATCAACATATTATCAATCATCATAGTTTAATCCAAGCTAAACTGGAATATTGATCCCACATTTTAGATTTATTTTTATCCATTGACACCTGTGTCTGTAATTCAGAACCACAACTGTGCTTCAATCTAAATAGTTAGCTTACCTCTGACACTTGGGGTTGTTTCAGAGCTCCTGTTGTTCCCTGGACATTCAGTGCATTTCAATAGATGCATGCGTCTGGCAGGCTTTCAAAGCTAGCTCCTTTAGGAAGATCCCCGAGGAACAGCAAGAGGTCAAAAGACAAAGGGCAAAAGATTAGCGGAGGTGTCAGGGAAAGGAATTTGAAGCAATTACAGTATCAGCAGAGCAGCAAATATGCATAAGTTAATGGCAGCGGCCTAATCAATGTGTCATTGGCTGTGGGACTTGGAATCCAATGACTAAGGAATTGTAGAATTTCATACTTGCTGCAGAATGAGAGGAGAAAAGGGTCATGCTCACTTAGGCAGGAAAAAGTAGAGACTGCAATGTTCAGTGCTATTTCAGTGCAAAGGAAAATGTGTTAATCAGGCACACAGAGTGATGCAAAATAAGTTGAATACTAATGCCTGTCCCAAAGATCTGGCATATTCCATTCTAATATATGCTGTTTACATATCACTGTGACAAAGAGTGTGATTGGAGGAGATACACAAATAGCTTCTTCTGCTGGAGCTGTAGAGACATAAAAAAGGAAGTTGTTAAGTGCCCTCCCCTTAAACATCTTAGCACAAATCAGAGCCTAACTATATCTGACACTAGTGCAGCTGTATGATTATTGCTTGTGTGTCTGAAACGAATGTATCATGAAGACTGGAGCGGTGCGATATCAGCTCTGAGCCTCCTGCTTACCCATCTGTGCCCTCCTCCTCCAATTACCCTTCTCTGTTTTTAAAGGCATGTTCCTTAAATGGATGACCTCAATCTCAATGGTGTGCTTCCTCTGGTGACAGATACCTGCTTTTGATTGTGTGTTGTCTACTTTGGCCAAAACAGAAGCAGATGTTGATGGGCTCTCAAAGCTTACATACAATGCAAAATCCATTCTGTGTGAAACGACCTCCTTAAGGATTACAAAGGTCGAGAGGTGAAGGTGGCAAGTCACGGTGCTGGAAAGTGTGGCCAGTGATCTATCCCAGCCTGTATAGAATGAGGAATCTTTGTGTTATGTTCAAGAAAGCACAACAGTGCCTATACTTCCTCAGGTAACTAAGGAAATTCGGCATGTCCACATTAACCCTTACCAACTTTTACAGATGTATTATAGAAAGCATCCTATCGGGCTGCATCACAGCCTGGTATGGCAACTGCTCAGCCCAGGACTGCAAGAAACTTCAGAGAGTCGTGAACACAGCCCAGTCCATCACACAAACCTGCCTCCCATCCATTGATTCAATTTATACCTCCCGCTGCCTGGGGATAGCGGGCAGCATCATCAAAGACCCCTCCCACCCGGCTTACTCACTCTTCCAACTTCTTCCATCGGACAGGAGATAAAGAAGTCTGAGAACACGCACGAACAGACTCAAAACCAGCTTCTTCCCCGCTGTTACCAGACTCCTAAATGACTCTCTTATGGACTGACCTGATTAACACTACACCCTGTATGCTTCACCCGATGCCAGTGCTTATGTAGTTACATTGTATACCTTGTGTTGCCCTATTATGTATTTTCTTTTATTCCCTTTTCTTCCCATGTACTGAATGATCTGTTGAGCTGCTCGCAGAAAAATACTTTTCACTGTACCTCAGTACACGTGACAATAAATAAATCCAATCCAATCCAAGAAGTTGTTACATTTTCTGCAGGAGTATGTAAAGTTCAGTGATGGCCGCTTTGGGGAACTACTGTCTCCATATATAGGATCTATCTGCCACGTGCATGTACAGCTGGAGGTATCTGAAAGACGGTGATGTCCAAAAACCGGAGAATTGTGAGCGTTCCAGGCAACGATACTCCATGGAGTATCCCTTGGACTCCAAGGGTCCAAAGATGTGCGGGTTAGGTGGATTGGCCATGCTAAATTGCCCGTAGTGTCCTAATAGTAAGGTTAAGGGGGGGGAGTTGTTGGGTTACGGATATAGGGTGGATACGTGGGTTTGAGTAGGGTGATCATTGCTCGGCACAACATCGAGGGCCGAAGGGCCTGTTCTGTGCTGTACTGTTCTATGTTCTATGTTCTATGGAGGCAAGTACATAATTAACAGTTTAGTAACTTAAGCATTCATTCAGTCCCCAAATGAGTTGTATTATTCTACTAGTTTTAGTTTATCAATTAAGCAGAAATACAGAGGAAAAGGCAAAATTCTAAATGTTCCCTCTGGCCTGTAGCAGAATGGAGAACAGGATTAACACTTCTCCGCAGTATCGTGCGCCTGTCACTTCCCCACCTGGCCCAGCCTGACCTGACTGTCATGCTGCAGGTATCACAGGTGAATGCAGAGCAGTCCTTTTCAGCAGCACAGGTCTTTGACCTTTAGATTGAGAGAAAGCAACATGGCAAAGAGAAATAGCCAGACTCTAAGGTGAAACAAGACTCATGAGGGAGGGAAGCACATAGGAGCAGACATGTTGCCACGTGCATGAGGCTGAAACCAGTCACCTCCTTCCCTCCACAAACTGGCAAGTTCTGGAAGTTGGCAAGGACTCAGTCTCGTGATTGCGGGTTGTGAAGCACTCTACCTGTGTGGAATATTGTGGGCCAGTCGCACAACTGGACTAATAATCCAGAGATCGAGTTCAAATCCGACATAAACAGTTTCAGAATTTGAACACAGGTTTAAAAAAATCTGGAAATGAAATAGTCGGGACCAGTGAAAGTGACCATGAGGCTATTTTGAATCTGGTAATATGTAACGAGGCAGTTTTAATAAACAATCTCAGAGTAAAAGATCCCCCAGGAAGCAGTGGCCATAACAAGGTAGAATTTTTAGCATTCAATTCGAGAGTGAGAAACTTGGGTCAGAAACAACTGTGCTAAACCTAAATAAGGGTAATTATAAAGTAATGAGGGCAGAGTTGGCTGGAGTGGACTGGGAAAAGAGTTTAACAGGAAAGATGGTTGATCAGCAACGGTAGGCATTTCTGAAAATAATTCGTGACTCACAACAAATATATATCCCAGCGAGGAAGAAGGATTCTAGGAAGGGGATAAATCAACCAAGGTGGTGAAGGAAAGCATTAAGCTGAAAGAATAAAACATATAATGTGGCAAAGATTTGTGGTGAGCCAGAGGATTGGGAAAGTTTTAAAACCAACAAAAGATGACCAAAAAAAAAAGAGGGAAAAGATAAACTATGAGCTTAAACTAGCAAATAATGTGAAGAAGCACAGCAAGAGCTTCTTTAAATGTGTAAAAAGGGAAGAGAGAGTCCAAAATGAACATAGGCCCCTTAGAGAATGAGACTGGGGAAATAATAATGGGGAACCATGAAATAGCAGAGGAGTTAAATAAATACGTTGTGTCAGTCTTTACAGCGGAAGACACCAATAACATTTCAAAAATTATCATGGATCGGGGGATGGTGTGGGGTGAGGGGGCAGGAAATAAATACAACAACAATCATAGGGCAAAGGTACTCTGGAAGCTAATGGGGCTAATGGCCGATATGCCCCCAGGGACCTGATGGGTTGCATCCCAGGATATTAATGGAAGTAGCTACAGAAATACTGGTTGCACTGGAGTAATCTTTCTTAAATTCTGAAAAAGTCCCAGAGGATTGGAAAACTGCCAATGTAACACCTTTATTCAACAAAGGAGAGAGAGACAAAAAACAAGTTTCTAACGACCAGTTAGCTTCACTTCTGTCATTGGGAAAATGATAGAAATCATGCCTGACAAATTTATTAGAATTATTTGATGTGGCTACGAGCAGGTTAGATACAGGGAGCCAGTAGATGAAATATACTTGGGATTTCCAAAAAGCGTTCCATTAATAAGGTAAGAGCCCATGGTGTTGGGGGTAGTATGTTAGCATAGTTAGAGGATTGGCTAACTAATAGAAAACAGAGAGTTGGGGTAAGAGGAACATTTTCAGGATGGCAACCTATAACTAGTGGAGTGCCACAGGGCTCTGTGCTGTGGTCACAATTATTCACAATATATATTGATGACTTGGACGAGGGAAGTGAAATGTAGAAGATTGTAGTTTAGTCGGGCAGCATGGTTGGCACGGGCTTGGAGGGCCGAAGGGCCTGTTCCTGTGCTGTACTTTTCTTTGTTCTTTGTAACGCGGCCATCGTCTCCCAGGTGGGGTTCGTGACCTTGCTGGAAGGTGTCCTGTCAGTCGGAGGGTAGATTGTTCCCCTTCTCTCTGCGGTATCCAACATTCGGGGTAGGGCCCCCTTTGGTGAATGGTGTGGAGCTGCCCTCCTCACTGCCCGTCTCCTGGCTTGACAATGAGTAAGTGCTGTTTAAATGCCGTAGCCCCTGATATAAGAGCTGGGATGACTACGGGGCGGCATAATCAGATGTTTAGACCACAGGCGCGGCATTTTCACTGGGAGAAACAAACATTTTCAAGGACTTTCACCTACGGTTTGCTCCTGAATTTGCACTGGTTTTTACACCAAATTTGACACTTGGCCACATTTTAGGAAAATTCTGCCCGTGATATTTTAATATCTGAATGTGAGTCTTTCATACTCACGAAAGTCAACATAATTACTATGCTTAAAATATCTATTAAATTTATGTTGACTAAATGAATAAAGTCATACATCACTAAATAAAATAAACCTCACGAGACAGTAAGTAACATGTTAAATAAAAACACGATATTGGTTACAAATATTATTTTGAGATCCACATGCAGTTTGTATGCTATGTAAAGACTCTTCAACCCCTGGTCAAATAACTACAAGTCTATAGCAGAGCCGCTGATGTTTATATAGGTGCAGGTCTAATAAAATACAGGGTACATATCAATAATATTGGCAAGCATCATTTCTCAGTACATACACAGAGGGATTGTAAAACATCTCTACTGAACACACTGGAAATTAATGCTCCGAGCTGCTGAAACTGCCAACACCAGAAAGGGAATCTTAAAGGATTTCATCAAGAAATTGGACTTTACTTCATTTAATGAAAACTCGAGAACAGAATCAACCAAATGTGAATTAATTTTCGAAAGCAAGCAAATTGATTTATAGGTAGTGATGTCAGGTCAGTTAGCAAAAACCAGTGCTAACACAAAGAAGTCCCACATTGAAATGTCATTGTGTTTTCCCATATGGCAGGCACTGCGCAGGTTCCTGGCCGGGATTTTCCAGTCATTACTGTCATAATGATTACATCCTGGAAGCACCAGGTAGAAGAATAGAAATCAGAGAGCGTGGGAGCAGGCTCCACACGCACACTTTCCAGTAACTAATTGTGGAATATCACTGGCTACGCCGGATACCCAACTATTAACCTGTCTACTAGTGTAGCCACCTCAGATGGCCACCTGCAAAGGACCATGGGAATTATGGCCAACCCAGGACTCAGACAGACTCTGAGCTTGTGTGTGTATTTGCAACCCAGATAGCTAGACCCGATCGAAACCCCCGCTTGTTTGCATTCTAATGGCCCATTTCCCCAGAACAAGAGAAAGAAGAGAAGAAAATTGCTTATTGTCACAAGTAGGCTTCAAATGAAGTTACTGTGAAAAGCCCCTAGTTGCCACATTCCGGCGCCTGTTCGGGGAGGCTGGTACGGGAATTGAACCGTGCTGCTGGACTGCCTTCGTCTGCTTTCAAAGCCAGTGATTTAGCCCAGTGTGCTAAACCAGCCCCAGGACTGTACTCAGGTAACCGATACAGATGCAGACTAACCGGTGTCACTCCCTTTGCTAAGAAAGCCCAAACAGCCAAGGTCAATGACCGCTCAGGATACACCCAGCCATCAAGGCACCCGCCCCTTTATTGGCCAAAATCGAAGGCAGTGATCGAAGCCTGTTAAATTATTGGGTCCAAAGCTAAGGACCGCCCCTAAGGGTGTGAAATCCCAGGGGACTAAGAAGAGACACAGCCATGTGTTCGGTGTCTCTTGGATCCTGCCTATGCCAACCCAAGTGCAGCATAACGACCAGACAGTCAAGTTCAAGACCAACAATCGCTACCAGACGGATGAGCCCAGCAGAAACAGAGCCACTTCTTCTACCCAGCCACGCAAGATCCAGACAAAGGCCTCGTCCATCTGCATAGAGCTGGTTGCCCTGAAGTTAAGTACAGGCTATTGTAGTTGTTAGGTGTAGTTTAACTTGTAGTGTTTTGTGTTGCATGTCGAAGTAATCCTTGTGGGTAAATAAGCCATCTTTGAACTTGACCTGACTAACTGGTTGTGTGGTCCTTTGATCGATATCCGGTAAAGCCTTGTGGTGGTATCATTCGATACCTGGCGACTCTAAAGCGCATCATTATTAACTGGCAACATTATTGGTCACTCTGGTACCGATTGGCAACATTATTGGTGACTCTGATGGGATTGTGTTCCACTCATTAAAAAGAGCAACACTAGGGGAAGGGGGCATAGAGCATAAAAGAGTTTTGCAACACAGGAATATTTCAGCAATGGAGAAGAGAATCAACTAAACTGAACTGAGTAATAAATTGATCGGAAAAACAAAGGGTGCGATTCTCCGTTGCCCGACGCTGAAATCATGATCGGCGAACGGGTGGAGAATGGGCTCCCACGCCGAAATCGGGGCCGGCGCCGGTTTGATGCTGGTCAGCCTTGCTCCGCCCCCCTCTGAAATGGCATCATCGTGACGCACGCCGCGCGCAGTCACAATGCCGTTGGGACCTCATCAGCTGGCTTACTCGCAATGCTCCGCCCCCAATGGCCCTAGTTCCCGACGGCGCGGGACATGTGTGGTCAAACAAATCGTGAACCCGGCCTGGCAGCTGCAGACTGTGCCCAGCGCCGCCATACTCGGGCCGTGCGCATGCGCGGCCTGGGACCCAGCCATTCTCCGGCCATTTTCGGCACGGGAGGCAGGAGTTTCAGTTGCCACCAGTGCTAGTCCCTCACCAGTACCGGAATCGGTGAGCGGTTTGCGCCGATTATTATCACGTAAACCTCCCGTGGATTCTCCTTTTGAGCCGCCGCTTAGTAGCGCCCAAAGGCTACTTGCTCAGAAATGGGAAGGATACAGAGTTATGCTGGAATTGTGACACAGATTAGCAAGAGCAGGTAAATGGTCTAATCCTCTTTCTATGTCTTCCCAAGGATATCAATGTTGCTTTAGCCTGTCAAATAATTGTTCACAAGGACAACTGCTTAATAAGTAGCAGCACAGAATGAAACTTGCTCTTCTTTGAATCTGCAGCCATTGAATATTTCTCCCATTACTGCATTTGTATCTCTATCAGACCCAGACCCAGACCGACCAGGATGGCAAAGAAATAGATCAGATTACCACCCTGATGTGCGTTTTTTACGTGTAAAAAAGCTGTCCGTTTTTTTGTAAACAGTGAGTGAAGTGACACCGCTGAGTTACTCCCTCTGCCTGACATTGTGAGGGAGATTAATTCATCTACTTAACTAAACTGACAAGATCACTGGAAAAAAATCATGATCCTACGTTTAGTGTAATTAAGCTTTTTCATTCAGTCAGACCTGTAACCCCGGGTGATGACCTCATTGCATTCCTATTAAGAGTCATTAATTACATTTAAAAAAAAATTAAACCTCCTGTTTGAACCCATGAACCTAAAATGTTAACCCCACCTTCTGCTCTGCATGGACATCTCCTCGCCGGCTGAGTGCTTCCAGTATTTCCTGTTTTAAGCCAGGCTTTCTTCCAATATCTGCATTATTTTCATTTTTGTTCGTTTCCAACTCTTTGGGCAAAAGAATGATGGAGGACTTAACAGGGCATTATACAGAAATGTTGAAGTAAGTTGAAAAATTAAAAAGAGCTTTAATGCAGGGCTTAAAAGACAAGGGGCGGGATTCTCTGATCTTGAGGCTAAGTGTTGACGCCATCGTAAACGCCGTCGCGTTTCTCAACGGCTTCAACATGGCGTCAGGAGCAGCGATTCCGATGAGTACAGGGGGCCAGCACGATACGGAGCGACCCACGCTGCTCCAGTTGCCAAAGCCGGTATCAAATGGGTGCCGTGGGTCTGTGCATGCACACTGCGTCCGCTGCCAATGCGCGCATGCGCAATGGTTCCCTTCTTCACGCCTGCCCCGATGCAACATGGCGGAGGGCTACAGGGGATGGCGCGGAGCAAAAGAGGCCCCCAGCCCACGAGACCAGCCCGCCGTTCGGTAGGCTCCGATTGCGGGCCAGGCCACAGCGGAGGCCTCCCCGGGGTCAGACCCCCCATCCCCCCTACCTGGCCGCCCCCGGATGCATTCCCGCCAGGGTCCCGCCGGGGTCCCGCAGGGTAAGACCCACATGTGGACGGCGCCAGTGCGACTCGGATTTTTTGTGCGGCCGCTTGGCCCATCCCGGGCGGAGAATCGCCGGGGGGGGGGGGGCCACGTAGAGCAGCCCCCAACCGGCACCTTGCCGACTGCGCCAATGGAGATCGGAGAATCGGCGGACCGGCGTTGGGGCGGCGTCACGCGATTCGTGTCCGGCCCGGCCATTCTCCGGCCCGGTACGGCCTGAGATATTCCTGCCCAAGATGTAATTTGCTATGTGCGAGGATCACGCGACTGGACAGAACAGGGAAGGATGGCAATTCTAGCCACCCTTTGGCCAGTTCAAACAATTGGGTTAATAGCACAACAACTGAAATAATCATGTGGTGCCAGCATCAGTAAGAATTGTTCTGTGACACCCCTGCTCCAGTAAATACTGAAGCCTTTCTGGGAATGTCACCTGACACAGATATCAACTCAAACCACAGAGATTCCCTTTACAATCTAAATCATTTTGAAGTGGAGGCAGTGGTATAGTGTGGTATTGTTACTGGGTTAATAATCCAGAGACCGGGGATAATCCCCTGGGGCCCAGGATTTGAATGGCACCACAGCAGATGGTGAAAGTTGAATCCAAATAAAAATCTGAAACCATTGTCGTAAAACAAAAACCCATCTGGTTCACTAATGTCCTTCAGGAAATCTGCCGTCCTTACCTGGTCTGGCCTACATGTGACTCCAGGCCCACAACAATGTGACTCTTCAATTAAAATCATTCAGGTCAATAAATGCTGGCCCAACCTGTGATGCCCACGCCCCTAGAATGAATTAAAAAACATTTTTTCATGGCACATAAGAATGGGCGTGATTTAGCAGCTGCGTTAGTCATGGGTGCAAATCCCATAGTGGCCGCTAACACGCGTGAGAGGCCAAAAAGGGGGAATTTGTACCAGCGAGATTTCAGAACGCGATCTCCCCGGTGACGCGATCAGATTTATGCCCTGGAAGGGTGCGAACCTGATTTGCCTGAATTTGAATCCATTTGTTGACATCGCATCTTCAGCACTCCAGACGTAACGTCACACTGCCGCAAATCATTACCGTGGCACCGTGATCACCGAGAGGGAGCAAGGAGGCAAGCATCACTGTCTCCACTGAGCAACAGGGTATCCAAGGGGACAGAGCCCACTGGGCACCTCTGGAAGGAGGGTGGGGGGGGGGGGCTCAGCAGTGTCCGGGAAGGGCAGTAGCAGCTCGGAGGTTTCAGGATGGGGGTTACGGCTGGTGTGCGTGGTCCTGAAGTCTACTGCCTGTGTTCTCAGAGGGCTGTGTTAGTTTAATGTCTGTGGCACGCGGGTATGGGGCGGCTGCGGCTGTGGGTCACATTGGCTGTGGGGGTGGGTGGTGAGGGAACCGGGGTGTGATATGAGTCAAGAAGCCAGGCCTAATGGGCTGATCAGCTGGAAAACACCCTGGAGTGGTTGCCCAGGAGCCTTCAGTGTAGAGGGCAGATAACAATGAGATCTCCCAATGATGCAGCCGGAGTAAGAAGGGTGCCTATTAGCCTTGCCTATCCCTGAAGCAGAAAGCAACTGGGCGCTCTAAAATTCCTGAGCCTCATGATCATCAAACTAATTGGCCATCAAGAGTTAACACTTAACAATGCAGCTGCCCACAGTCTCAGACTGTCAAGTACCTCCCAAGGGCACCATCGAAGCCTTCTGTGCGCGGTGGGCACCGCAGGGTCTGGGGGCTTTAACCACCCATATCATAGAATCATAGAATTTACAGTGCAGAAGGAGGCCACTCGGCCCATCGAGTCTGCACCGGCCCTCGGAAAGAGCACCCCACCCAAGCCCACACCCCAACCTATCCCAGTAACCCCACTCAAACTTTTTGGATACCAAGGGGCAATTTATCATGGCCAATCCACCTAACCCGCACATCTTTGGACTGTGGGAGGAAACCGGAGCACCCGGAGGAAACCCACGCACACACGGGGAGGACGTGCAGACTCCACACAGACAGTGACCCAAGCCGGGAACCGAACCTGGGGCCCTGGAGCTGTGAAGTAACTGTGCTAACCACACCCTTTTAATCACCTTTTGGTTTATGTTTTTTTAAGTTCCCTTTGCTCTTTGGTTTTGTTTCGGGAAGTGGTCGTTTAAGCAAAGGCCCTTTTTAATTTGTCCCTCAATTAGTTTGATTTAGTTTAATTGGTTGAACTTGAAATAGTTCAAAGTCAAGTAATTGGATGAATACTCAGGGTTCAGGGTTCAATGCTGGGGTGTGTGGCACCGTGAGGCACTGGGTTTATGTGCCGTATCCCAACGCCGGCCAGTGAGGATCTATTAGTCCCCTGGTGGCCATCACTGTCCAGTCTGCCCTGCCCATTAGAGATGTGGAGCTGATAAACCTCCTGTCAGAACCACAGTCACATAGAGAATAACGAAGAGGAGAAGCAGAGGGGAACCTAAAGGCGATTCCGACTGGGCGAGGGCCAAGGCCGGGTCAGTTATGCAATGGAGATGGGAGTGAGCGGTTACCGCCGGATAAGGTCAGGGATTGGCTACTTCCAGGTCCGGGAGGCTATTCGGCTGCAACACCAACCTGACTCTCTCTCTCTCTCTCACACACTCACTGGGCGGGATTCTCCCAGCCCCGCGCTGGGCCGGAGAAACCCCGCAACCGTGCCACGCCGCCCCAGCGCCGGCACACGATTCTCCGCGCGAGAACCCGACGGGGTTGGTGCGGCGCCGGTCGAGGGCCACTCTACGCGGCCGGCCTGCCGATTCCCCGGCCCGGATGGGCCAAGCGGCCGCTCTAACCCAGGGGCTCCGACCCCGGGGGGGTGGGGGGGAGGGCTCCGACCCCGAGGGGCGCGGGGGGGGGCTCCGATGGGGCCCACCAATCGGCGGGCTGGCCTCTCGCTCCCTGGGCCTATTTTCTGACGCGCCAGCCCCTGAACTCCCGCGCCATGTTGCGTTGGGGCCAGCACGTTGAGGGAGGCCACTGCGCTGGTCCTAGTTGACGCCGGTGCCACTGCACATGCGCAGGTTGGCGCGACGCACAGTTTGCGCTGGGATGGGAGGCTGGAGCGGCGTGAACTACTCCAGCGCTGTGCTGGCCTCCTGTAGGGGCCAGAATCGGTACCCCCAGCGGCCCGTTCACGCCGTCGTCAAACGCGATGGCGTTTCCAACGGTGTGGACATTCTGCCGCCGAATGGGAGAATCCCGCCCCCTACTTCCCTCTCTCTCTCCCTCCCTCTCTCTCTCCCTCTCTCTCACACCCTCTCTCTCTCTCTCACTCTCTCTCCCTCTCTCTCTCTCTCTCCCTCTCTCTCTCTCACACCCTCTCTCTCTCTCACACCCCTCTCTCTCTCTCCCTCTCTCTCTCTCCTCCCCTCTCTCTCGCCTCCTCCCTCCCTCTCTCCCTCCCTCCCTCTCTCCCTCCCTCTCTCCCCCCTCCCTCCCTCCCTCCCTCTCTCCCTCCCTCCCTCTCTCCCTCCCTCCCTCTCTCCCTCCCTCCCTCTCTCTCTCCCTCCCTCTCTCTCTCCCTCCCTCTCTCTCTCCCTCCCTCTCTCTCTCCCTCTCGCTCTCTCACACCCTCTCTCATTCTCACTCTCTCTCTCCCCCTCTCACACCCTCTCTCTCTCACCCTCTCTCTCCCCCTCTCTCTCTCTGTCTCCCCCTCTCTCTCTCACACTCTCTCTCTCTCCCTGTCCCTCTCCCTCTATCTCACACTGTCTTTCTCTGTCTCCCCCTCTCCCCCTCTCCCCCCTTGCAGATAACCGATCGATATTGGTACTGAGCCGATGTTACAGCGCTGGAGGAGCACCGATGTCCAGGGAAGGTCCAGTGGCCGGAGAGCAGTCTGGGGGGGTCAGAGGGCAGGCTGGGGGGTCAGAGGGCAGGCTGGGGGGTCGGAGGGCAGGCTGGGGGGCCGGAGGGCAGACTGGGGGGTCGGAGGGCAGGCTGGGGGGTAAGGAGGGCAGGCTGGGGGGGGGGGGGTAAGGAGGGCAGGCTGGGGGGTAAGGAGGGCAGGCTGGGGGGTAAGGAGGGCAGGCTGGGGGGTCAGAGGGCAGACTGGGGGGTCGGAGGGCAGGCTGGGGGGTCGGAGGGCAGGCTGGGGGGCCGGAGGGCAGACTGGGGGGTCGGAGGGCAGGCTGGGGGGTCGGAGGGCAGGCTGGGGGGGGGGGGGGGGGGGGGTAAGGAGGGCAGGCTGGGGGGTAAGGAGGGCAGGCTGGGGGGTAAGGAGGGCAGGCTGGGGGGGGGTCGGAGGGCAGGCTGGGGGGTCAGAGGGCAGGCTGGGGGGCCGGAGGGCAGGCTGGGGGGCCGGAGGCTGTACCGCCCATGCAGGTGCACAAAGCGGCAGAAAGAGACCGAGGGTGTGCACGACCCAGGTGGCTTTCGTGGAACTATCCGACAACACGGTAGCACAGTGGTTAGCACTGTTATTTCACAGCTCCACTTTGATTCCCAGCTTGAGTCACACCCTGTGCAGAATCTGCATGTTCTCCCCGTGTCTGCGTGGGTTTCCTCCGGGTGCTCCGGTTTCCTCGCAAAGATGTGCAGGTTAGGTGGATTGGCCATGATAAACTGCTCCTTGGTGTTCAAAAAAGGGTAGATGGGGTTACTGGGTTACGGGGTAGGGTGGAGGCTTGGGTTTAAGTGGGGTGATCTTTCCAAGGGCCGGTGCAGACTCGATGGGCTGAATGGCATCCTTCTGCACTGTAAATTCTCTGATTCTGTGGTTCTATGAGATGTGATCCCCCCCCCCCCCCCCCCCCCCCGCTGCCTGGGACACTGTAACCCCTCTGCAGCCAGGAGGTGGAGATTACAGCGATCTTAATCATCAGGGTGAAGGGCTGGACAGTCCTCGAGCGCCTACTGCCCGTCAATGGAGGGTGATGACGACTCACAGTGAGGAATAGTCCTTCTGAGCTGCTGCTTGTCTGACTCCTGTCTGTCTGCTGCCAGAAGGCTGACTCCCCGGCTCGTGTCTGAGTGAGATTCAGCCCCAAACTCCTCTATCCCTTTGTTCTAAAGGGGGATTAGGGACAAGGGTCTGAGATTCACTGATTCATGCCTGAGTCTTTGTGGTAGTCGGTATTAGGGGTATTACGGTACCTAGGTTGAGGCTGTAAGACCATTGGTGTGGGAGGTACCTGAGACAGCAAGTTCATTGGTGAAGCCTGCCTGCTGGTTCCGCCCAGTAAGGCGGAGTATAAGAGTCTGTGTCTCCCCAGCTGCTGCATTCTGTACCTGCGCTGCTGGGGGAAACATCTAGTCCAATAAAGCCTTCAATTGTCATCCAATCTCGCTTCTGGAGACAATGATCGAGCATCAATTTATTGGACTAGATGTTTCCCCCAGCAGCGCAGGTACAGAAACCTCCCGGTCTCCCGCTGGCAGGAGGTCCTCCCCGATGCACTCCACTCCATCCGATCACTGCTGTGTACCACAACAAATGAAACACCTCATGATCGTCTCCTTGTCTTCCCTAGGAAGTCCTCCTCTGGGACCTCGCTCTCCATGCCGCAAAAATCCTTAATCTCACCTACAACAAAGACAAATGCGTGTTCAGCACCGACCGTCTAGCCATCCTCGGCTATGTAGTGCATGATGGAGTTAATGGCCCAGATCCCGAACACATGTGCCCCCTCATGGAGTTTCCCCACCCCCACTGCTCCAAGGCCCTGAAACGCTGCCTGGGATTTTTTTCATATTACGCCCAGTGGGTCCCCAACTATGCAGACAAGGCCCGCCCACTAATCCAATCCACGGTTTTCCCCTGTCGGCAGAGGCCCGCCAGGCTTTCAGCCGCATAAAGGCAGACATCGCAAAGGCCACGATGCACACAATCGACAAATCCTTTCCTTTCCAAGTCGAGAGTGACGCGTCTGACGTAGCTCTGGTGGCCACCCTCAACCAAGCGGGCAGACCCGTGGCCTCCTTCTCCCGCACCCTCCACGCTTCAGAAATCCGTAATTTCTCCGTTGAAAAGGAGGCCCAGGCCATAGTAGAAGCTGTGGGGCACTGGAGGCATTACCTGGCCGGCAGGAGATTCACGCGCCTCATGGACCAACGGTCGGTAGCTTTCATGTTCGATAATGCACAGCGAGATAAAGAACGATAAGATCTTACGGTGGAGGATCGAGCTCCCCACCTACAACTATGAGATCTTGTATCGTCCCGGGAAGCTAAACGAGCCTCCTGATGCCCTATCCCGCGGCACATGTGCCAACGCACAAGTGGACCGAATCCGGGTCCTCCATGAACTTATCCAATAAACTTTTACTCGCCAACATTGAGGGCATTTAAAAGTTTATTGGATAAGCATATGGATGATAATGGGATAGCGTAGGTTAGATGGCCTTTAGTTTTTGGACTTCCCATGTCGGTGCAACATCGAGGGCCGAAGGGCCTGTACTGCGCTGTATCATTCTATGTTCTATGAGGACATCTGCCACCCAGGGGTCACTCGATTCTTCAATTTTATCAAGACCCGCAACCTGCCCTACTCCATTGAGGAGGTCAGGACCGCCACCAGCAACTGCCGAATCTGCGCGGAGTGCAAGCCGCACTTCGACAAGCCAGAGAAAGCCCACCTGGTAAAGGCTTCCCGTCCCCTTGAATGCCTCAGCATGGACTTCAAAGGGCCCCTCCCATCCACCGACCGCAACACGTACTTCCTGAACGTGATTGACGAGTACTCCCGGTTCCCGTTCGTCATCTCCTGCCGCGACATGACTGCAGCCACCGTCATAAAAGCCCTCCACAGTATCTTTACCCTGTTTGGTTTCCCCGCCTACATACACAGCGATAGGGGGGTCCTCCTTCATGAGCGACGAACTGCGTCAATTCCTGCTCAGCAAGGGCATTGCCTCGAGCAGGACGACCAGTTATAACCCCCGGGGAAACGGGCAGGTGTAGTGGGAGAACGGAACGGTCTGCGGTCCAGGAATCTCCCAGTCTCCCGCTAGTAGGAGGTCCTCCCCGATGCACTCCACTCCATCCAATCACTGCTGTGTACCACGACAAACGAAACACCTCCTGAACGTCTCCTTGTCTTCCCCAGGAAGTCCTCCTCTGGGACCTCGCTCCCAACCTGGCTGGCAGCTCCTGGACCCATCCTGCTCCGCAAACACGTGCGGGCGCACAAGTCATACCCATTGGTCGAGAGGGTCCACCTCCTACACGCTAACCCTCAGTGCGCCTACGTGGCGTACCCCGACGGCCGACAGGATACGGTCTCCCTGCAGGACCTGGTGCCCGCTGGACCCCCACCAACACACCCCCCACCTACGCCACCCTCCCTCCCACCGGCACACCCCACGGCCGCCCCCTTCCCAGGTGGATCAGTTCTCCCACTGGTCCCATCCAGGGGTGGTGAAGCTACCAAAGAAACCAAAGTCACGCTCCCGGAGTCGGATGCCCGAGCCGGCGCCTGCATCACCTCCGAAACTGCAACGTTCACAGAGGACGACCAGGGCCCCCGATCGACTAATTGCTTCATTTTGATATGTACATGTAAATAAATACTGTAAATAGTTGTGACATGTAATAAGGCAAAACACTGTACCACCGACGGGTACCACCATAATCTCAACCTCTATCACTGTATAACGCAAGACCACCACCCCTGCCGAACTCTTTTTTTTAAACAGGGGGTGAATGTGGTAGTCGGTATTAGGGGTATTACGGTACCCAGGTTGAGGCTGTAAGACCATTGGTGTGGGAGGGGCCTGAGACAGCAAGTTCATTGGTGAAGCCTGCCTGCTGGTTCCGCCCAGTAAGGCGGAGTATAAGAGTCTGTGTCTCCCCAGCTGCTGCATTCTGTACCTGTGCTGCTGGGGGAAACATCTAGTCCAATAAAGCCGTCAATTGTCATCCAATCTCGCTTTGAGAGTTATTGATCGTGCATCAGTCCTATCACCGCGAATTCACCCTGAGAAGGTCAAACCGCCTGGTGGACAATGTGGGCCGGTGAGAACGAGTGTTTCCCGACGGAGTGAGCAGATATACCACCGGGAGGAGGGTTAAAGAATTTGAGGCATTAAGATGGTGTGCAACAGTAATATTTAATCTAGTGACATGTGGAGATGTTACAAGTGATAATGGCCCCCAACTGCTTGTGGCAAATATCACCTCACTCTAACCCCAGGCCCCACCTCATTCTCAGCCCAGACCCACCTCACTCTCAGCCCAGACCCACCTCACTCTCAGCCCCGGCCCCACCACACTCTCAGCGCAGACCCACCTCACTCTCAGCCCAGACCCCACCTCACTCTCAGCCCAGACCCTACCTCACTCACAGCGCAGACCCCACCTCACACTCAGCGCAGGCCCCACCTCACTCTCAGCCCAGACACACCTCACTCTCAGCCCCAGCCCCACCTCACTCTCAGCCCCAGCCCCACCTCACTCTCAGCCCAGACCCACCTCACTCTCAGCCCAGACCCACCTCACTCTCAGCGCAGGCCCCACCTCACTCTGAGCCCAGGCCCCACCTCACTCTCAGCCCAGACCCACCTCACTCTCAGCCCCGACCCCACCTCACTCTCAGCCCAGGCCCACCTCACTCTCAGCGCAGACCCCACCTCACTCTCAGCCCAGACCCCACCTCACTCTCAGCACAGGCCCCACCTCACTCTCAGCCCAGACCCACCTCACTCTCAGCGCAGACCCCACCTCACTCTGAGCCCAGACCCACCTCACTCGCAGCGCAGACCCCACCTCACTCTCAGCCAGACCCCACCTCACTCTCAGCCCCGGCCCCACCTCACTCTCAGCCCAAACCCCACCTCACTCTCAGCCCAGACCCACCTCACTCTCAGCCCAGACCCACCTCACTCTCAGCCCAGACCCACCTCACTCTCAGCCCAGACCCCACCTCACTCTCAGCCCAGACCCATCTCACTCTGAGCGCAGGCCCACCTCACTCTCAGCCCAGACCCACCTCACTCTCAGCCCAGACCCACCTCACTCTCAGCCCAGACCCCACCTCACTCCCAGCGCAGACCCCACCTTACTCTCAGCCCAGACCCCTCCTCACTCTCAGCCCAGACCCACCTCACTCTCAGCCCAGACCCCACCTCACTCTCAGCCCCGGCCCCACCTCACTCTCAGCCCAGACCCACCTCACTCTCAGCGCAGACCGCACCTCACTCTGAGCCCCGGCCCACCTCACTCTCAGCCCAGACCCCACCTCACTCTCAGCCCCGGCCCACCTCACTCTCAGCCCAGACCCACCTCACTCTCAGCCCAGACCCACCTCACTCTCAGCGCAGGCCCCACCTCACTCTCAGCCCAGACCCCGCGTCACTCTCAGCCCCGGCCCAGCTCACTCTCAGCCCAGGCCCCACCTCACTCTCAGCCCCGGCCCCACCTCACTCTCAGCCCAGACCCACCTCACTCTCAGCCCAGACCCACTTCACTCTCAGCCCAGACCCACCTCACTCTCATTGAAGACCCACCTCACTCTCAGCCCTGGCCCCGCCTCACTCTCAGCCCCGGCCCCACCTCACTCTCAGCGTAGACCCACCTCACTCTGAGCCCAGACCCCACCTCACTCTCAGCCCAGGCCCACCTCACTCTCAGCCCAGACCCCACCTCACTCTCAGCCCAGACCCCACCTCACTCTCAGCCCAGACCCCACCTCACTCTCAGCCCAGACCCCACCTCACTCTCAGCGCAGACCCACCTCACTCTGAGCCCAGACCCCACCTCACTCTCAGCCCAGGCACCACCTCACTCTCAGCCCGGACCCCACCTCACTCTCAGCCCAGACCCCACCTCACTCTCAGCGCAGGCCCACCTCACTCTCAGCCCAGACCCCACCTCACTCTCAGCCCCGGCCCCACCTCACTCTCAGCCCCGGCCCCACCTCACTCTCAGTGCAGACCCCGCCTCACTCTCAGCCCCGGCCCCACCTCACTCTCAGCCCCGGCCCCACCTCACTCAGCGCAGACCCACCTCACTCTCAGCGCAGGCCCATCTCACTCTCAGCCCAGACCCACCTCACTCTGACCCCAGGCCCCACCTCACTCTCAGCCCAGACCCCACCTCACTCTCAGCCCAGACCCACCTCACTCTCAGCGCAGGCCCCACCTCACTCTCAGCCCCGGCCCCACCTCACTCTCAGCCCAGACCCACCTCACTCTCAGCCCAGACCCACCTCACTCTCAGCGCAGGCCCCACCTCACTCTCAGCCCCGGCCCCACCTCACTCTCAGCCCAGACCCCACCTCACTCTCAGCCCAGACCCACCTCACTCTCAGCCCAGACCCACCTCACTCTCAGCCCAGACCCCACCTCACTTTCAATGCAGGCCCCACCTCACTCTCAGCCCAGGCCCCACCTCACTCTGAGCCCAGGCCCCACCTCACTCTCAGCGCAGGCCCACCTCACTCTCAGCGCAGGCCCACCTCACTCTCAGCCCAGACCCACCTCACTCTCAGCCCAGACCCACCTCACTCTCAGCCCCGGCCCCACTTCACTCTCAGCCCAGACCCACCTCACTCTCAGCCCAGGCCCACCTCACTCTCAGCGCAGGCCCCACCTCACTCTCAGCCCAGGCCCCACCTCACTCTCAGCCCAGACCCACCTCACTCTCAGCACAGACCCCACCTCACTCTCAGCCCAGACCCCACCTCACTCTCAGCCCCGGCTCCACCTCACTCTCAGCCCAGACCCACCTCACTCTCAGCCCAGACCCACCTCACTCTCAGCGCAGGCCCCACCTCACTCTCAGCCCAGACCCACCTCACTCTGAGCCCAGGCCCACCTCACTCTCAGCCCAGACCCACCTCACTCTCAGCGCCGACCCACCTCACTCTCAGCCCAGGCCCCACCTCACTCTCAGCCCAGACCCACCTCACTCTCAGCCCCGGCCCCACCTCACTCTCAGCGCAGACCCCACCTCACTCTCAGCACAGACCCCACCTCACTCTCAGCCCAGACCCCACCTCACTCTCAGCGCAGACCCACCTAACTCTCAGCACAGACCCCACCTCACTCTCAGCCCAGACCCCACCTCACTCTCAGCGCAGACCCACCTCACTCTCAGCCCAGGCCTACTCCTGCTCCTCCCCTGTGATGGCTCTCTCCTCATACAGAGTCAGGATCCACAGCTCGAAGATCCCATCGCCACTTCTTTCTCACTTGTGGAGGTTGTCGGCGAGCTTCTCGTACAGGAGCTCGAATAAGGATAATGTGAGCTAGACGCCTGGCAGGCCAACGGTCAATGACACCTGGGCGCTGCGTAATAATAATGTGAAATGAAAATCGCTTATTGTCACAAGTAGGCTTCAATGAAGTTACTGTGAAAAGCCCCTAGTCGCCACATTCCGGCGCCTGTTCAAGGAGGCTGGTACGGGAATTGAACCATGCTGCTGGCCTGCCTTGGGCTGCTTTAAAAGCCAGCTATTTAGTCCAGTGTGCTAAACCAGCCCCCCTCTTGTCACAAGTATGAAGTTACAGTGAAAAGCCCCTAGTCGCAACATTCCGGCGCCTGTTCAGGTAAGCTGGTCCGGGAATTGAACCCCCGCTGCTGGCCTTGTTCTGCATTACAAACCAGCTGTCTAGCCCATTGAGCTAAACCAGCCCATGCTTAGACCAGCGCCTAAGCAGGGAGGGGTTCAGATGAGGAGTGCGAGGGGGCGGGGTTTGAGGATGCTGATGGGAGGTCAGGTGTTGGGGCCCTGCGAGGTGTTAGCATGTGGGGTTGCGGTGAAATTCCGGGTGTGGTGGGGGGTTGGGGGGTGGGGTGGGGGGGGGGGGGGGGAGCAGGGGCTGGGGGGGGGGTGGTGACAGAAGGGTGGAGCGCAGAGAGGAAACAGGGAGCACTTACCCTGTTAATTTCTGTGTCTAAATCAGGGGTGGGCAAACTACGGCCCACGGGCCGCATGCGGCCCGCCAAAGGTCTCTATGCGGCCCACCAAGTCATTAAAAAAAAAAAAAAAAATTTTTTTTTTAATTTTTTTTTTTAATTTTAAATTATTTTTTTAAGGTTAATGGGGGGGGGCTGTTGGGTTACTTACTGGTATAGGGTGGATACGTTGACTTGAGTAGGGTGATCATTGCTCGGCACAACGTCGAGGGCCGAAGGGCCTGTTCTGTGCTGTACTGTTCTATGTTCTATATGAGGCGCCCAGAATCATAACCGGGTGAAGTAATTATTTTACTTAATATACTATGCGGCCCTTTAAAATTGTGAATTTCTGAATGTGGCCCTTGCACGGAAAAGTTTGCCCACCCCTGGTCTAAATGTTGATATTTTATTTATTTAAAATTTACTATCATGTTTGAAAGACACTTGTCAGGTTTGTAAACAGAAAGGGATCACAAACTATTTTGCCGTTATGCTTATTTTAAGCTTACACTTGAACAGTGAGAATATACGGTACCATCAGGTTCGTCATCTGCTAACAACCAAAATAACTTCAGTGGTTGCCAACATGGTTAATTTTGAGCAGGTTATTGACCAGTTCCCATTGATATTGCTTTACTCTGACAGGAATCAATAACATCAATGTGAAGGTCCTTTGTGAGCAGCAGAACTCTCCATTCTGTACCTCTGACATTGGAAGAAGAATCAAGTGATAAGTGGAGACACGTGCTTTCAGTGCAGAAGTCACAAAGAACTGATATTAATGCCTGCAGTAAACAATGTTTTCACACTAAACTAAGTTAAGAAAAGATACTTTCCACAGTCACATTTTTACAACCTGTAATTCCGCAATAAGCTAACACGGCTGCACTTTGCAAGATTGATATGGGGAGGGGGGTGCTTTTCAACATGTGTGCCACAAATTTGTTGCCCTGATGGAAAACACATCTTTCCTTAATCCAGAAACTGCACCCCACCCCCCCAGGAAACATTTCAAAATGATTTCTTTATTTTCTTTGCGACAGTAGTGTCCGTTCGCACTATCATTGAGATAACAAATGATGTATTTTTGTCTATCGCACTGTCCCTCATCGCTAGGTCCTGTTAAGTTACCAACTCATCTTCAGTTTGAACATATCAACAGTTCAAGTTACATTTCAGAGATTAAATGCAGAAAAGGTCGGGGAAAAAATCATGTGTAGTCAACCATCAGGTACAAGATGTAACTGTCGTCTCGTGCCAACAAAATGTTAAATAAAGATGTCCTGAAAGCATTTTGTCTCCAAACGGTTCATTGCTCTTCCAGTTCCCATCTTGTCAGGGCCTGACAGAGCAAGATAAATATGTTTATAATAAAGTGCTTATGAATAACAAGGAGTTTATACTGATGTGTCCAACAGGTTGGCAAGAACTCACTCTAAAAGCTTCAATCAATAATCAGCAGAGGACGAGTTCTGACCTATCCACTGTCCTTATTCTGAACCTACCAGGAACCAGGAGTTTTCTTTTCCCTTTGTGAGACAGCAGCTCCGACTCAACTATATCCACCAGTGATGGTCTATACCTGTGCGAAATGAATGAATAACTTCAAGGTTCAGATGACAAATAGACCACTGAAAGTTAATTCTCAAATTGCACCCAAACTCTGGTATCAGACATGGATTTGCATTTATTGTCAGGTGTACTGAGGTGCAGTGAAAAGTATTGTTCTGCGTACAGTCCAGACAGATTGTTCCCTACATAAAAAGAAAACATAGGACATACACAGGGGGCGGGACTCTCTCATCCTGAGGCTAAGTTGGAAACGCCATCGCCGGGGTCCGCACATGCACAGTGGCTCTCTTCTCCACGCCGGCCCTGACACAACATGGCACAGCGCTACAGGGACCGGGGTGGAAGAAAGGAGGCCCCCAGCCCGAGAGGCCGGCCCGCCGATTGGTGGGCCCCGATCGTGGGACAGACCACATCGGAGGCCACCCCCGGGGTCGGACCCCCCCTCCCTCCCGACAGGCCGCCCCCGACCCTTCCACACCGACTTCCCGCCAGCTCAGAGCACGTGCGAATGGCGCCAGCGGACCTCGGGATTTTTACGATGGCCGTCAGGCCCATCCTGGGCCAAGAATCGCCGGGGGTGGGGGGGGGGGGGGGGGGGGGCGCGTCAAGCGGCCCCCGCCCAGCGCCGCGCCAACCACACCGGCGACAATTCTCCGCTCTGTGGAGAATCGCATCCCGGCGTTGGGATGGCGCGGTGTGATTTGCGCCGCTCGCAGGGATTCTCCGGCAAGGCCCCGGGCTGAGAGAATCCTGCCCAGGAGCTTTGACAAAGTTAACTCTTTCCTCTCCCTACAGATGCTGCCGGACCTGCTGAGATTTCCCAGCATTTTCTCTTTCGTCTCAGATTCCAGCATCCACAGTAATTTGCGTTTATATGGGACATACGGAAATACACAATGTAAATACATAGACTCAGAGATCTGAGGCTGGATTCTCCCCTACTCAACGGGGCGGGGGGTCCCGGCGGGATGGAGTGGCGTGAACCACTCCGGCGTCGGGCCGCCCCAAAGCTCTCACATTGAGGGGCTAGGCCCGCGCCGGAGTGGTTGGCGCGCCGCCGGCCGGTGGGAAAGGCCTTTGGCGCCACACCAGCCAGGACGTCATCCCCGTACATGCGCGGGGGGGGGTCACCTCTGCGTTGGCCATCGCGGAGGCTGATGCCCGACGTGGAAGGAGAAGAATGCCCCCATGGCACAGGCCCGTGGGAGCACCCCCCGGGGCCAGATCGCCCCGCCCCCCCCTCCCCCAGGACCCCGGAGCCTGCCCGCGCCGCCTGGTCCCGCTGGTAAATACCTTGTTTAATTCACAACAGCAGCGGGACTTCGGGCCATCGCGGGCCGGAGAATCACCGGGGCGGGGAGCCCGCCGACTGGCGCGGCGCGATTCCCGCACCCGCCGAATATCCGGTGCCGGAGAATTCAGCGGCCGGCGGGGGCGGAATTCACGCCGGCCACCGGCAATTCTCCGACCCGGCGGGGGTCGGAGAATCCAGCCCCAAGTGAGCATACAGAGTGTAGTACTGCTCTGTAGAGACGATACCATGATAAGTTCAACTTGAGGCTAGGGCTGGGGTCAGTCCCTCATTCTCGGGGTGGGGGGGGGGGGGAGGTCACTAGCAGGCTTTGCCTTCCATTGACTTTGGAGTGCCCCTGGGTCTAGAGGTTGGCATGGAGATATCGCTTCCTGTGTCCTTGCCGGACTTGTGACCAAATCTCCGCTGGGGGATTATGCATCCTTACTGGGAATGGGAAAATGGGTGCAGGAGTTGAATACCGAGGATCAGCACTGGGGGCGACTATGAGGTAAGTGGGTGGGGCCCCATGAGAAGCCAGACTGCAAGGGTAGAGTGGACGCCTCAGGAATGACTGTATCCCTGCCTCGTGAGGAATAAAGACTCTCTCACTTGGGAAATCACATCTGAACTGTGCGCAGAACCCAACACTCAGGCAGGGCTCTGAGGACAAAGGGATTGAGCTCTATTGAATATCAATTGCATTTTTCTAGGA